>NC_071985.2:37237500-37540530 GCF_028885655.2 Pongo abelii | reverse complement strand
AGACCTCCTTTTAGGAAATGTTACTTTAAAACTGCCACTCTGGAGCAGACAGAAAAGAGGCAGGAGCTCCTCATGGACTCTGCATAGGTGCAAACTTGTGTTGGAAGACTGACTCCTTATTTAACAAATAGACAAAGCACTTGTATTAGTAAGAGCTTATTGGTTCTGAGTCATGGGCACTCAAGCTGGCATAAGTAATAAGAATCAATTTATTATAAAGCTATAGGGCTGTGTCTTTACTGGAGGGCAGGAAGGCCCCAGATCCCAGGAAGAACCAGAAACAGGGAAGTGGGCAGCCACCCACAGGGAGCCAAGTGGTGCCTCTCTCTGTCTCTGCATCTCTCTAGGCATCTGCTTCCTCTTTCTCTCTCTCTCTGTCTCTCTCTCTCTCTCCCTCCTCCCCTCCCTGACCACCTCCTACTCCCATCTTCCTCTGTCTCAGCATAGCAGAATATGACCATCCCTTGCCCTTGCTTCGAATTACAGCTCCTATCCCATGGAAAGCGTGGATCTCTCTTGGACACAATTCCAGATGTGTGCCCTCTCGGGGAGGGGCTCTGACTCAGGCAAGGACAGACAGCAGCGTTCACACTGAATGGAGGGTGCTAGGAGCAACCACTGTGGGCAAGGGGCAGTGAAGAGGGCTCTTGTGAGTTAGGCAGGCACCCCAAAAGCCATAGATCTTCATATCTCTGGCCCCTGGTCCCTGGAGACAATGGTCACTGCTTTACCTGGCTATTGGACTGATTTGATGAGATAATGTATGTAAAGCAACTGCTGCCCAGTGGGCCCTCAGTAAATGGAGGACATTATAATTCTAATTATTATTATTATTTTTTGAGATGGAGTCTCGATCTGTCGCCCAGGCTGGAGTGCAGTGGCACGATCTCGGCTCACTGCAACCTCCACCTCCCAGGTTCAAGTGATTCTTCTGCCTCAGCCTCCCGAATAGCTGGGACTACAGGCACATGCCACCACGCCCAGCTAATTTTTGTATTTTTAGTAGAAACAGGGTTTCACCATGTTGGCCAGGCTGGTCTCCAACTCCTGATCCGCCCACCTCGGCCTCCCAAAGTGCTGGAATTACAGGCATGAGCCACTGCACCCAGCCAATTATAATTATTATATTAGTCAATAAAGATATCTGTGATCTGTTTAGGAAAGATTGTGCTTTCTTTCCTCCACTGGCAATGTGCCTTCTTTCCTCCACCAAAGCTGTTCACATTAACACAGAGATGTGGGGCAGGGCCTCTCTTCCTCTCTCAGTCCCCACCCCTCTCATCTCTTGGTTACAACTTATTAAAACTCCTGCCTCCACATGCCCCCAAGCTTTCTTTGCTATTACAAATCAATCATGTACTCTTTCAGCCCTTGCTACCCCCATAGGTACTCATCTGTAATGACTATATTTAGGAATGTTAGGTTCATATGGTGATTAGATGTCTTTCCTCTCAAAGTCTTAAACTGTGGACTGAGAGACTTTTCTGAACACCCAGGACATTGCCACACATCTCATGTTTACCTGGTTATATTTGTTGATTCATCATATTTTCATAGGAAGGGTAATTTCCATTTATAGCCTATGGTTGTACAATCTGAGATTTGGAAGGGACTTGGAGGGTCTTCTGGGCCAGGCACCTCCCAGGGTGAGATTCTGCTATCCACGCCCCCTGTGACATGGGCATCTGGTCTGCAGGAGAACAGGGGGGTCGTGGCCTTCCAGGGAAATTCATTCCATCTTTGTTCCTTTTTTTTTTTTTTTTTTTTTTTGACAGAGTTTCACTCTTGTTGCTCAGGCTGGAGTGCAGTAGCATGATCTCAGCTCACTGCAACCTCTGCCTCCCGGGTTCAAGCAGTTCTCCTGCCTCAGCCTCCCAAGTAGCTGGGATTATATGGGCCCGCAACCACACCCGGCTAATTTTGTATTTTTAGTAGAGATGGGATTTCCATGTTGGGCAGGCTGGTCTTCAACTCCTGACCTCAGAAGACCCACCCGCCTTGGCCTCCCAAAGTGCTGGGATTACAGGCGTGAGCCACCATGACCAGCCTCTTCTTTTACAAAATAGAGTGTTCTTCTTCGTATGAAAAATATTAACTCTGCCTCTGTGTCACTGCCATTCAATGTTCCTAATTCTGTAGGACCAGAACTACTGCCTCTTCCCCATGGCAGCTGTTCCCCCACATCGAGTGAGGGCGTGTTCATGATACCATGCCCCCTCCAAGTCTCCTTCTCTTCCTCCCAGTTGTCCTTAAGTCCTTCTCCACAAGACACAGTTTACAGACCTTTGTCTCCCCTCTCACACCTTGCCATGTTATGTTTCCCTTTGTGAATCTTAGAGCTGAGAATTTAGCACTGCACACACACTCCAGCGGGCTCTGAAGGCGGTGTGGGGGTGGGAGTAGGACCTTCTTTGTTCTAGAGCTAGCTACTGTGGTTTTAGTAATGCTGTGTAAATTTGAGCTAGATTTTTCTTTTATTTTTGGTAGAACGATCTCAATTTTGGT
The DNA here is from genome assembly GCF_028885655.2 of Pongo abelii. NCBI lineage: Eukaryota > Metazoa > Chordata > Mammalia > Primates > Hominidae > Pongo > Pongo abelii. Next base: position 37,538,025 of record NC_071985.2, on the reverse strand, counting down.
TCATATTAAGTTTTAAAATCCTCGTTTTTTTAATCATGGAAAATTTAGGGGGAGAAAAAGCAAAACATGCAAAGATAAAGAAGAGAATAACAACCATATTGTAACCTTACCTCTTCAAGATAAGTATCGTTCACATTTTGGTATATATTCTTCCAGGCATTTTCTATGCGTACACACGTTCTCTCTCTCTCTCTCTCTCTCTGTCACACACACACTACATGCACACATGAACACACACACACATATGTACACATGAACACACACACACACACAAGTGGGATTAAGCATCTGTGGTAAATTAAAAATGACTCCTAATTCTTTGCCACTCCCCGCACTGAACGGTGGGGTCTGTTTCCACTCCCTGTGTATCCAGTCTGGGCCTGAGACTAGTCTGTACCAATAGATTGTAGTGGAAGTAACACTGGGTAGCTTCCAAGGCTGCGTCTTGAGAGACCTCAACTTCTGCCTTCATCTCTCGGAGCCCAGCCACCATATGAGGAGGACTCACTAGCCACGTGAAGAGGCGCACATGGAGGAGAATGGAATCCTGTGGCTGAGAACGCCAGTAGAGCTTCAGATGGTCCCAGTACCAAATGTGAGCTGCTCCAGAGCCCCAGTCAGTACCAAGTGATACAGAACAATCCACAGAATCATGGGAAGTAGTAAATTGTCATTTTAAGCCACTAAATTTTGGGGTAGTTTGCTAAAACAGCAATTGATAACTGAAACAACTACACAGAAAAATAGTATTACATCGTGCTTACTATGTGCTAGGCAGTTATAATTTTAAAATACATATTAACTCACATAACCCTTACATTAACCTGATGCAGTAAGTCCTATGATTTTATATTATTATCCCCACTTTACAGATGCGGAAACTGAGGTGCGAGTGAGCAAGCAATGGGGCTGGGATTTGAACCTGGGCAGTCCATTAGGATCCATGCTCTAAACCATCTGTGCTCTCAACCATCATATCCCACTGCCTCTCTGCTGCTTCCTCTCATTTAAGACATCACAAACAACTTTAATGTCAAGAAATATCAACCCACAACATGATACTTCAAGCTACATGTTGAAATCTGTTGAAATACTGATTTGAGCATCCAAAGTACTAGCCATCTCTTCTAGTTTGGGGATTATCTTCAGTGGATTTATAGCCTATTAATGTCTTTGAGTGTTGGTAATTTTTCTTTTTTTTTGAGATGGAATTTCACTCTTGTTGCCCAGGCTGGAGTGCAATGGTGCAATCTCAGCTCACTGCAACCTCCACCTCCCAGGTTCAGGTGATCCTCCTGCCTCAGCCTCCCAAGTAGCTGGGATTACAGGTGTGTACCACCATGCCCAGCTAATTTTGTATTTTTAGTAGAGATGGGGTTTCACCATGTTGGTCAGGCTGGTCTCGAACTCCTGACTTAGATGATCCACCTGCCTAAGCCTCCCAAAGTGCTGGGATTACAGGTATGAGCCACCGCGCCCGGCCTTTTTTTTAGGGTTAAAGTTTTTGAATAAGACAGAACTCAGGAATGAGTCTCCATTCACCCACCTGAGATCTTCCAGAGCAACATCATTCAGTGATAGACTGTAAGTGTAGATTGTTTAAAAATCTAGTATCTGACCAGTGTTCTATGATCTTAGCCACTTGTTCCCAACTGCAGGGTGAGAGACAGGCAACATAAGAATAACCTGGTACTTATAAAAAAGTACAGACTCACAGGCCTTGCCCCAGACCCCCCAGTAATAGCATTGCTGAAAATGGAGCCCCGGAATCTGTATTCTAACATCCGTCCATGTGATGCTGATGACAGCTAGGTTTGGGAACCATTGATCTAATCGCCATTTCTCCTTCTTATCCATATTGATGGATTTATTGAATCCGGTACCAAATTCCAAGTGCACTAAGGGAATATTCTAGTGATCATTTGAGAAATGTCCCGGCTCTGCTCTTCACCAACTATATGATTTCATCTCTGGACATTTTTTATCTGTCAAATGAGGAAGTTGGATTAATTATTGCAGTGGATGCCATGGTGCTGTGGTGAGCCTGCACATCCCGTCTTCAAGATCCAGTCACTCATTCCCTCAACTGTTGGCAGTGTTGGTTGGCTGCTGACAGTTCTCAGGTGGTCCAAGTTCACGTTTCCTCCAGGGGTGAAGCCCGTGTCCATTGACTGGTTGATGAGGAAGTATAACCTAACTCCCTAGACCCTTGTCTCAAGGTGGGCCAACTGTGAAGAGTTGTCCCATAGGTTTGGCCTGAGACCTCGGTTTCATCTATGCCACAGTTCAACCCATCCCTCTGCCCTTCCACTCTCTTCACTCCCCCATAGGTGTGGGTCCCAAGGGCACTCCTCAATAAGCTTCCTGCACACAACCTCCATCTCAGTAGTTTCCTAAGGAACCCACTACCACAATGACTGTTGGCACAATGACCTTTTGCTTCTGACTTGGATTGAGTTGACAGCAAAGACACCTCTTAGGACCTTTTCAACCACCTTGGGCTCATTGTTGAGCTTGAAGAACCTTCTTCTCTTCAGCCTCCTCCCATTCATTCTTCATTCATTGAGCAAACTTATTGTACCCCTACTATGTGCCAGGCTCTGAGCTTAGCTGGGTATTCAGAGACTTGCCTGTGTCTCCAATAGTGGAAAAGAACAAGCACTTAGAAGCTGAATGACTCCTCTCTCTCTTTGTGATTTGTTATCACTGTGCTTTTTCCCAAGCTATGGGACTAGTCCATCTTCTTGTCCTGAACTTCACCTAATAGGCTTCTTTATTGCCCTGGCCACGGTTTGCAAGGCCCCTCTCTGTACTGACTTTAATCTTCCTGACACCATTTTTATGAGTTTATGTCTGTCTTTCTATTCCCTTCTTAGCTTCCAGGTTCCTTCTTCCAGCTCTTGCAGCAAGCGTGGGCAAGGGCCAACATCAATGTTTCATCCATTTAGGACACTAGTGTCTATTTCAGCCTTATGGGGCTCTGGGTAGTAGAAAATTTGGGGAAAGGGGTCTCAAGACCTTCCAGATGGGCTGGGGCAGAAGTAAGGGCTCAGAGTCCAATTTCCATCCAATAATCCATGTAGGGCCAACCCACCTCAGGCAAAACTGAAATTAATCAGAAATTGCTGCTGCCACCCCTCTTTTGGTCAACTCCAGCCCCTGAGGGTGTTCTTCAGCCCCATCTCCCCATTCGCCTTCACAGATCTGCAGCCTTCCTACTTTATTTCCTGCACACTTCCCCCTCCCTTTCCCGTCAATCATTTTCAATTTTTACTTGAATGAGTCTGAGTCACAATGCACCTTTTCCAGGGATTATCACATTTTAAGCTTTTTCTTTTTTTTGAGACAGAGTCTCGCTCTGTCACCAGACTGAAGTGCAGTGGTGCGATCTTGGCTCACTGCAACCTCCGCCTCCCGAGTTCAAGCGATTCTTCTGCCTCAGCCTCCTAAGTAGCTGGGACTACAGGCACACACCACCACACATAGCTAATTTTTGTATTTTTAGTAGAGATGAGGTTTCACCATGCTGGCCAGGATGGTCTCAATCTCTTGACCTAGTGATCCACCTGCCTTGACCTCCCAAAATGCTGGCATTACAGGCGTAAGCCACCACACGCAGCCTCATTTTAAGCTTTTTCTTATGCCACATTGCAACCTGAAAGGCTTTGTCCACTGGACAAAGCATCAACAGACACTTAGAATACAGAGGGCTCTTTTTTAGCCCTTTGCAATCACATGACGTCCAAGGGCTTGTCACTGAACCAATGTAACTATCTAGCACAAGAGCAGAAAGGAACCAAGTCGAACACTGTCATTGTATAGATGAGGAAACCAAGGAACAGTGAGGTCAAGCAACTTTTCCAAGGTCATTACCAGAACAAGAAAGGAAGACACCTTCTACAAGGAAAGAGTATACAGATGGTACATTTTAGGAAGGGCACGGCCTGTGGAAGGTGCTAATTTCTAGACGCTACTTAAGAGTATGACTTTGATTGATTACTGGCAAAAGTAGACCTATGCTTGTTAGTTATGCCTCTTTTATCTGCTACTCCTCCACAGTTGGTCAAGACCAAGCCCTAGTCATCCTTATTGATTGGATTAGGAGCAAAATCTAGGTTCTAGTCCTCCTAATTCTACTACGTACAAGTTGCCTCACCTTAGGAACGCCATTTAACGCCGTTTAACTGCGGTCTCCTTATTTTCCCAGTCTGACCTTGCCCCCACCGTTGTGGGGTATCAGGCAAGATAAAGCACACAAAGTCTCTCTGCATGCTGGAGAGCATTTTGCAGCATGAGGAGATGTTTTCTGCCCCACCTATATACTGGAATCCTCCATGGAGCCCGAAATGTGAGTGTAGGGGTCAGGGGCGGGCTGGTGACTGGATGCTTTTGTTGAAGTTCCACCAGTGGTTTTGATGCACAGCCAAATGTGGAAACCACTGACAAAGTACAAAAGACAAACAGGAGAAGAGAAATAAACTGTGAGCTAAAGATGCAGGCATGTTTTAAGCTCTCTTTAGAGTGGATAACTAAGGGCCAACTTAGAGAACAATTAAATTGCCCCTCTTTTTCAAGGTACCCGAAACCCTAACCTCAAGTCCATTTCTTCTTCCTGGAAAAGATGTATGTGACTTCAATTACATGACTTTTCTTACCTAGCAATCTAAACACACACTGAAGATTTCACACACACACACACACACACACACATACTTCGTGAATCATCTCTGCCTGGTTGCATGCTGAAGTCAGATTCCGAGTAATGTCTTTTATTCTTTAACCTCTGAGTAATCACTCTGGCCCTGGTCTGCTCTTTATCGTCCAGGAAAACAATCTGATCAAGCCTTGGATGATGGATTCATAGTTGCTCAAGTCTCCAAAGTGCTGTATAAACCAAACTATTAATTTATTCCATGGGGATAGTCTGTGAAAGTCCTACTTCTCCTTTTTAATAATTGAGTGGCCTCGAGCAAGTCACTCAATCTCTCTAGGTCTCTAAGATGATTATGATCATTAAGCATCACCCTTTACAAAGTATTTCCTTCTTTGTGACATCTCTCTTTAAAATGTCAGTTGAATGTTCTCAGAAACTTGCTGCAGTGGGCATAACATTAAAGAAAATGAGTAAGAATGAGAACAATGAATTTAAGGAACATTTCATTCAGTCCATGGGACACCAGAGTGGACAGCTGTGACTTGTGTCTGCTCAGCACTTCTTCTGCTCTTCAGCGGACAGAACTTCCTTCCGTGGGGGAACTGCTCCTTTCTTCTTCCACATGGTTGTGAGGAGGCTGCTGATCAAAGGACCCTGGTCTCCTCTTCTTGGGCCACAGGGGTGGGTATGTGACCCTGACTCAACCATAATAACAATCTACTCACCTAGCCACAGTGATTGATGTGGGAATTCATCCAAGGATCAATCTGAAAAGAGAGAGAGAGAGAAGAGAAAGAAAGAAAGAAAGAAAGAAAGAAAGAAAGAAAGAAAGAAAGAAAGAGAGAGAGAGAAAGAAAGAAAGAAAGAAAGAGAAAGAAAGAAAGAAAGAGAAAGAAAGAAAGAGAAAGAAAGAAAGGAAGAAGTAAAGAAAGAAAGAAGAAAAGAAAGAAAGGAAGGAAGAAAGAAAGAAAAGAAAGAAAGAAAGAAAGAGAAAGAAAGGAAGAAGTAAAGAAAGAAAGAAGAAAAGAAAGAAAGAAAGAGAAAAAGAAAGAAAGGAAGGAAGGAAGAAAGAAAGAAAGGAAGGAAGGAAGAAAGAAAGAAAGGAAGGAAGGAAGAAAGAAAGAAAGGGAAAGAAAGAAAGGAAGAAGTAAAGAAAGAAAGAAGAAAAGAAAGAAAGAGAAAAAGAAAGAAAGGAAGGAAGAAAGACAGACAGAAAGAAAGAAAGAAAGAAAGAAAAGAAAGAAAGAAAGAAAGAAAGAAAGAAAGAAAGAAAGAAAGAAAGAAAGAAAGAAAGAAAGAAAGAAAGAAAGAAAGAAAGAAAAAGTAAGCCAGAGATTTTTCTAAATTAAGCTTGTAGGGAAAAGTATCTTCCCTTTCTGGTCAAGGAGCTTTATCAATATGACCCCATGTGCCACATGAGAAGGCTGGGAGGACAAGGCCACCAGCCAGAGGGAAGAAGAAATGAGGCAGCGAGAGACAGAGATGGAAACAAGCAAAGGGTCTGTGGTGTCAAGTTCCCAGGTCTGACTCTCCTGGCGTCATCTCGCAATTGTTCTTTTGATTCCTCTAGCTACCCCAGAGTTTTCCCCAAAAGTCACTCTCTCTTTTTTTCTCACTTAGGCCAGTTTGTTTTAGAATTTCTACCATTTGCAACTTAGTCTTGATGAACAGAAACTCTCCGACAGTTTTCCTCTCAACTATACTTGAAAAGAAACGTGGTCCCAAATTTGAGGCTTTATGTCCTCTTGTCACCTGGCCCTTGACGGCAGCCAGACTTGTCTTGCTTTCTGCAAGCTGCACCTTGTTCACCCACGCCAGGCCAAGCAGTGACTCTCTCATGATTCTTCACCTCCCCTTTTCAGATCTTTACTTCCCCACTTTCCCCACTGCATTGTGTAAGATCTCATTCTTATAATAAATACCTTAGTCCATAATAATCAGTGGTTCTGCTTCCATGGTTTGGCCCTGATGAATGCAAATGCTATTGGGTTGGCCCCGACAAAGAAGCTTCCTTCTTCTCATTATTATTATTACTTTTTTTTTTTTTTTGAGATGGAGTTTCACTCTTGTCACCCAAGCTGGAGTGCAATGGCATGATCTCGGCTCACTGCAACCTCCGCCTCCTGGGTTCAAGCGATTCTCCTGCCTCCCCAGTAGCTAGGATTACAAGCAGGCATCACCAAGCCCCGCTAATTTTTTTGTATTTTTAGTAGAGAAGGGGTTTCACCAGGAATGTTGACCAGGCTGGTCTCGAACTCCTGACCTCAGGTGATCCGCCCACCTTGGCCTCCCAAAGTGCTGGGATTACAGGCGCTAGCCACCGTGCCCGGCCAAAGCTTCCTGCTTCCCTTCTTTGCTTCCTGCCCACACCCCCTCCATCTCTCCATCTGCCCCTCCTCTCAAGTCACCACATCTCCATCTTTCCTCATCCTCTCCCTGTGTCAGTAGGAAGGTCTGATGCAGCCGCTGCTCCTCTTAACCACTATGCTATTTACAGTCTCAAGCCCTCTTCTCTCTGACCTCTGCCTGGTTTCCTTTTGCACTATTTCCTGCGCTCCATTCCCGATCACAAGTCTTTGTCTGGCAGGCAGCCTAAAGATTTAACACAGGCTGGCACCCAGCAAAGGCAAATGCCAAGATGCCCTGCCCAGAGCTTCCCACTCATTATTTCCAATTAGAAAATGTCACTAGGGAAGAAAACAAATACGCTCAAAGATAACTCAGAGGGCACTGTGTATTTGTTGCCTGGAATAGATGCCAAATAAATATTTTATCAAAGGAATTTACATAGTAAAACTATTTGAGTTGGAAATTATCCAGGAATACTTTCAAAACGAACATGGTGGTTTTTTATTTTATTTTATTTTATTTTATTTTTTGGTAGCATGCATGGATTTGAAATTCCCCCTGGGAGCTGGCTCTGTTTTTGATGAGCTCAAGGTCTCTTCCAGCTCTGTAATGATGGCTCAAAGGCCAGAGCTTCTGATCCCAGCCCAGCCATTGCTCAATGTGAGTCAGCTGACCTCTCTAGACTTTGCCCAGTCTATCTGGATCAATGAAATAATCAGAGAAAAAAAATCAAAATCATTGTATCTTAGGCTTGGAAGCAACCTTACAGGTTATCTCTAATTAAGGAAGCTGGCTGTTGTCTGTCTCCATCCAACCCGTCTGGCTTCACCAGACCCGTCACTTAGCTGGGACCCCGTGGCCACACAGTATTGTCTTCTCTCTGCAGGCAGATGCTGGGTGTGGTGACTCAGGCCTCTGTCCAAGAGTTGGGACAAGTGTCTAACGCAGAATTTTCTTCATGTAGAATTAGACACAGTAAATCTTAAAAGGACATTGTTACCCAGGTTGACACGGGACATGAGTAGCAGAGTATAGCCAAGTGAGGACTGGGAGAACTTGGGACATGTGAGAGGAAGAATAGGCCGGGCGCAGTAGCTCACACCTGTAATCCCAGCACTTTGGGAGGCTGATGTGGGCGGATCACGAGGTCAGGAGTTCAAGACCAGCCTGGCCAACATGGTGAAACCCCATCTCTATTAAAAATACAAAAATTAGCTTGGCATGGTGTCGTGTGCCTGTAATTCCAGCTACTCGGGAGGCTGAGGCAGGAGAATCACTTGAACCAGGGAGTCAGAGGTTGCAGTGAGCCAAGATCGCGCCACTACACTCTAGCCTGGCAACAGAGCGAGACGCTGTCTCAAAATAAAATAAAATAAAATAAAATAAATAAAAATAAAAAAAGAATAATGTATTGGAAACAAGAATGAAGCAAGTAGCTACTGTTCTTAGGCACCTAGTATGTGCTACACAATTTATATCTATGTTAACATTTAGTCCTCACAACCACCAAGGAGGCTATCTCCAATTTACAAATGAGGAAACTGAGGTCCAGTAATCCCAAATAGTATCCCTCGAGTCGCACAATTGGTAATTGGCAGATTTGGGATGTCAAACACTTTGGAGTGACCCTGACCTCTCTTCTCTTTCCACACACAACCCTGCACCCCACACCCATCTCTCAGTCGTGCTCAAGAGTCTTTTCCTGTCAGGCGCAGTGGTGCATGCCTGCAATCCCAGCACTTTTCGAGGATTGCCTGTAATGCCAGCCAAAGCAGGAGGATCGCTTGAGCCCAGGAGCTTGAGACCAGCCTGGGCAACATAGTGAGACTCTGTCTCTATAAAAACAAACAAAAATTGGCTGGGCATGGTGGTGCGCACCTGTTAGGCTCAGTTGCTCAGGAGGTTGAGGTGGGAGTATTGCTCCAGCCCAGGACGTTAGGGCTGCAGTGAGCCATGATTGTGCCACCTCATTCTAGCCTGGACGACAGAGTGAGATCTCATCTCAAAAAAAGTCTTTTCCAGTTTCTTACTAAGAAGGGAATTGAGAGCACATATCAAATCATATATCACATCAGATCATGTATCAGTAGTTAGTTGGATAAATGTATGATTAAACAATGCAATTATCTTTTACTCCCGCAGATTGAGTTATTTTTACCTCCTTCTTTTGTTGTTACATTCCTCAGTTGTGTAACTCTTCTGTTCATTTGGGCTGGGTGGGTTCTACCAGGCCATAGAAATCAAGGCCACGTGTCCTGAGCAGGCAAGCTGAGTGAGCAGCAACCCTTACCTGAGGTTGGCTTGACAAGGTTTATTTGGTTCTGCTGCATATCACGCTTATCTCACATCTGTCTTTGGAGCCTCCTGAAGCACAGGGGCATCCCAGAGGAGCCCCGACTGCAGCCCAGAGAGAAAAATGACCTGCTCCAGCCAGCGGCAAAGCTGGCACCTGAGGCCGAGGTCCCTGACTCCCGTGTGCATGTTTCAACGTTTCTTTCCTATATATATGATGTAGTGCTACCTATGGCTAGTGCTGCTTTCAAGAGCAGGGTTGGAGGCCTTAGCCACCCCCTCTTAATCTCCATCAGCATCCCATGCCCCCCAACACACACACACTTCCTTCTTTGTCATGAGCATCTGGCGTTTTCTCAGTTCAGGTGAAGTCCTGTGAAAACACAACAATCCAGGTCCCCAAGCCTGCCCCTTCCCAAGTAAATTAAGCCCCTGTGTCCCTACTAGGTGGAAATTCTGGGATCATCTGCACATATGCCTATCTCTTCCATGAGACTCTCCACTCCCTCCCAGGGGTAGGAAATAGACCTGTTCTTTCTCTCTGATACCCCCAAAAGTGTAATGAGGGCTCTGCACACTTGCAATGAATATTTGTCACTGTGCCTGCTGCTGCAGTGGCCAGCCGTGCTTGGTCCCAACTAAGAAGACTTGTACTTGTCTGTTTGGAAGTAAGTATTCCTTGCATTTCATCTCTAATGTAGGCAAGTAGTTGAAAGAGAAGACAGATTTTAATTTTTAATGGCTCATGTCACTTTGCTGCTGTGTATATCACAGACTCCCAACTTAGACTGTGGGTTCCTCAAGCACCTTAGACTGTGGGTTCCTCAAGCAAAGCAATCACGTATCAGGCATGTAGTTGCTACCCAGTAAGTGGTTGCCAGGTAAACGACTGAGCATCTGAATACTGCTCCTTATAGCACCTAATAAAAGGGGAACACACCTTATCTGAAAAGGTGACTCGGCAGTCAGGCGTACTGTCACTTAACAGGGAGTCATCACACGATGCTTTTTACTGCAGAAAGAGATAAAACAAATGGATCTGCCACACAATGTAAAACATGAGGGCAATCATTGCGTACCTCCATGCCTTCTGCCTGTCACATGGTAGTGACTTAAAGATACACTTACAAGAAACGATAGTACATACTTCAGAATTGCAGTGGGTTATCTGCTCAGCTGCTCTTCTCTGGGGCCAGTACAACCTCCCCCGCACTTCTGATGCACACACCCCTAGATAGTTCCAGGCGGCCATGTTTATGCTGTGACCTGCCCAGATTCCTCTCCCAGGAATTGGGAATTTTGGACACAGAAGCACAAAGAAGTGGGGCTGTCTGGGGAGGCAGACCCATTATGGCAGCCTCCTGGAGGGAAGCCCACCACCACTGCTACTGCACACCCAAGATCAGCCACAGCAATTGCCCATTCTGGGCCAGCACAATACAGGAAAACACGACATGGAAATACATAGACTCTAGTAAAACACACACACACACACACAGATGGAATCAGAAAGCTTGCTAGTCCTCATAAATAAAGACGTAGAATTTGGAAGTGAGTTACTTTTTCTCTGTTGCTCTCCTCACTTCTGTGGTATCATCACGGCTTGTATTTTACTGAATATTTCCGACATTTCTAGAAACCCATGGAGGGCAAGAATGTGTCTTATGCACCTTTGTGCATCTCACTGGCCTAGCCCACCCCTCACCTCCACAGGCACTCAATGGACACGGATGTAGCTGAATTAAGTTTGATTGACTAGGACAAAAATAATGAATTTGCATGTTTCTAGGGTAAACAATATTAAAACTATGCTCAAATTTAATCGTTTATCCTTCTTTCCGTCCAGATATTATTTAGGAAACAGGCAGCCATTAGGTAAGTGCCTGTACTTTTTTAAAAAGGGGGGAAACAGAGATGAGAGGGAAATTCCTGTGGCACATTTCCCATTTCTTGTCCCCAGCCCCTGTGCCTTTGCCTCTCTTTAGCGCCCTTTCTCTGCCCTCAGCCTCCCTCAGCACTTCATCGCCCCAACTCCAGGGCTGTGTGCTGTCTGGGGCCCCACCACCGACACCGCGAGTTGTGTCTTACTATGCAGTTAGGACAGGGCACAGAGGGCAACTGGGCGCTGCCGTTCTGGACACATCACCGAGTAGACTCTCGCCACAGCCCAGCTGCCTTCCTGAGGTTTAGAACCAAAGAAAGACGTGGCTGAGGGAAGAGCCACGAACCAGGAGCGGTCAGAAATGGGTCACCAAGAAGGTCCCCAAGATGGTGAGCTTGGGGGAACAACAGAGCAACCCTAAGGAGTCCTTTGGCCACTGTTTCAGGCTGAGTAGGCTCCTCGTCAGAAGGGCTTTTAATTTTTTTATTTGATTTATATTTTGTTTTATTTTATTTTATTTTATTTTATTTTTGAGACATAGTCTCACTCTGTCACCCAGGCTGGAGTGCAGTAGTGTGATCTCGGCTCACTGCAACCTCCACCTCCCAGGTTCAAGTGATTCTCCTGCCTCAGCCTCCTAAGTAGCTGGGATTACAGGCTCATGCCACCAGGCCCAGCTAATTTTTTGTATTTTTAGTAGAAATGGGGATTTGCCAGGTTGGCCAGGCTGGTCTCAAACTCCTGACCTCAAGTGATCCACCCACCTCAGCCTCCCAAAGGGCTGGTATTACAGGCATAAGCCACCGCACCCAACCGGAAAGAGCTTTTTATAGTGATTTACTGATCACTGAATTTGTCACCTAAAAACATTCCAGAGGTGTGGGTGATGGTTTTGGTGAGATGGGGAGAGGTTCTGAGTCAAGAGCAGCAGTCTTATGCTCAGAGCAGTCAGGGCTGTTACTCCAGCACCAGGTGTCCCCTGGCCGCACCCTCCTGTCCTGCACTCTCGGCTGCCTCACCCCAGAAGGCAGCTGTGGGGTGCTGACTGAGATGCAGCTGTGGATGCAGCTGAAGGCTGCCGACATTCAAATGCCTTCCCTGCTGGCAGCTCAGAAAGTGCCGGACAAAGGAGAGGGAGATGATACCAGATACATTTCTTAGAAATCTGTAAACCTGTATTTGCCTGCGTGCTACACTAAATATTGTATACAATGAAGGGGGCCTTGCACTTCAAGGGGCTTCCTCTCGTGTTTCAGAATGTTAATGATAACAAAGTGTATTCTTACATTATTTTTCTATGCTTGTACTATATCTTGGAAAGTAAGCAATTGAGGTGATTTTTTTATACTGCAGACCTACTAAAAATAATTGAAATATATCTTTTGATTATTTTCTTTTGCTTATTTTTATTTATTTATTTATTTTTGAGACAAGGTCTTGCTCTTTTACCCAGGCTGGAGTGCAGTGGTGCAATCTTGGTTCACTGCAGCCTTGATCTCCTGGGCTCAAGCAATCCTCCTGCCTCAGCCTCCTGAGTAGCTGGATTACAGGAGTGCACCACCACATCTGGCTAATTTTTCTTTTCTTTCTTCCTTTTTTTTTTTTTTTTTGTAGAGATGGGGTCTCAATATGCTGCTCAAGCTGGTCTCGTACTCCTAGGCTCAAGAGATCTCCCTTCCTTGGCCTCCCAAAGTGCTGGGATTACAGGCACGAACCACTGCACCCGGCCTATTTTCTTGACTGTGAGTAATACATGTACCATTTAGAAAGAATCACCTTATTAATATTTCTATAGACCTTCTTACTTATGTACTTTTACATGAAAATATATTGTTTAATTAGATCATACCATAACCATAATGTTTTGAAACTTTATTTTACGAAAAAATATATCATGAATATAGTTCAATGACAGTCAACAGATGTACATCATTGTCATCAATCTTAATATTACATAGTTTTCTATTTTGTGGATTTAGTATAATTTGGTCGGTTTCTATTTTAAGACTTTAGATTGTTTCTAATTTTTGTCTTAATAAACCACATTTGATAAATATATTTTTATAATACCTCTGCTATCACTGTTTTAGGAAAATTTCTTAGAAGTATAATCTTTACATGATTTTTCACTCATAGCCACTCTTTCATCTAGAAAAACTCTACCAATTTATACTCCACCCCACCCCCAACAGGAATGGCATAAAAGTCTATTTAAAATAATTTTAAATTTGTTTTTATTAAATATTAAATTTATACAAATAATATTTCTAATGTGAAGGACGTAAAGAATACTCAAATATCTGTGAACCCACCATCTAGCTTCAGACTTAGAATATCACCAGTCTCCTAGAAGCCTGCCTGTGCCTTCTCTGACCCCATCCCTGCACTCCTCCTCCTCCTCCTCAGAAGAATCCACTTTCCTAAACTGTGTCTCTACCAGTTCCTTGCTTTTAGTTAGTTTTACCACATATGCTTGTATCCTTTAACAATATGTGCCTTAGTTCTGCATATTTTTCCTTTATATAAATTAAATTATACTTATGTATTCTTTTATAACTTGCTTTAAAAAATTTGTAAACGAAGTATGTCACGCATTCAAATGCCTTCCCTGCTGGCAGCTCAGAAAGTGCCGGACAAAGGAGAGGGAGATGATATCAGACCCATTTCTTAGAAATCTGTAAACCTGTATTTGCCTGCGTGCTACACTAAATATCGTATACAATGAAGGGGGCCTTGCATTTTGAGACGCTTCCTCTCATGTTTCAGAATGTTAATGATAAGAAAATGTATTCTTACATTATTTTTCTATGCCTCTAATATATCTTGGAAAGTAAGCAGTTGAGGTGATTTTTTTATACTGCAGACCTATTAAAAATAATTGAAGTATATCTTTTGATTATTTTCTTTTGTTTAATTTTTTTAGAGAAGTGCATGTATCATAAGTGTTCAGCGTGGTGCATTTTCTGAGTGAGCACACACCTAGATCAAGACACAAAATATTACTAGCACCCCAGAAACCCTTTTGACTCCCTCCAAGTTACTGTCTTTCTCTGAAAGGAACCACTATTCTGACTTCTAACACCATACAGTTTATATAAATGGAATTAGAGTGACTGACTTCACACCCTCAACTTTATGTTCATGCCTCTTGCTACATGTAGCTACAATTCACTCATTTTTACCACTGTAGAGTGTTCTATTATACAAATATATAATTTATATATCTATGTATCTATTGATGGATATTTGGGTTTCTTCCAGCATTTGCTCTTATAAACAGGGGTGTTCTAAGCATTCTCCTATGTGTCTTCTTATGCCCAGGTGCAAAGGTTTCTTTAGGAGAAACTAGGAATGGAACTGCGGGGTCATAGAATATAGTTATTGTTTGCTTTAGAACATGAACTCACCACTTACCACTCAATGTCATACATGAACTCACCACTTACCACTAAAAAAAAATTGGCCAATCTAATAGGTAAAAATTAAATTCATTGCTTAAATTTGCATTTTTAAATTATATTTATTTCACTATTACTTTTTTTTTTTTTTTTAAACTCCTGGGCTTGAGCAATTCCTCCCATCTCAGCCTCCCAAGTAGCTGGGACTACAGGCAGGCCCACTGCTCATAGCTACATTATTACATTTTTTTTTTTTTTTTGGCTGTTCATTGGTCATTTTTATTTTTTCTTTTGTGGGTTCCCTGTGTTCTCAATTTCCCATGGTAGTTGCTGATTTTTTTCTTAATGATTTGTAAATGCCTTTATATATTAAGGATATTACCTGATATCTATTATGAATGCTGCAAATATATTCCCTATAATTTAGTCTATCTTAGAGTTTGGCTTATGATACTTTTTGCCATTTAATGTTTTATTTCTTTCCCCTGGGATGTGCAAACTCCAGAGAAATGGGGTCAGTGCTCCCCCATTTCAAGTTTTAAATTAAAATTTTTGTCCAATTAGTGCCATCATTTTTTTTCTTACAGGCTCTGCCCTTTCTGCTGTTGGAAGCAGGTTTAAACATGCTTTTCTACTCCAGGATGATGCATTTGTTAAGGTGACTTTTTATTTTTCATATTCACAGAGTAACTGGTTTTCCCAAGTTGCTGTCCAGAGATAGCAATGGCTGGGTCAGGGTGTGACCTGCTATGCAGATTTTAGAAGCAAAAGTGATGATGCAGCTTCCGTTATCTGGAGATCTGTTTTCATCACACGGAGAACGATAAGTGAATTCACTTGTGTGCTAAGGCCAGTTCTTTGCTTCTTATGCATAGGATGTGGAAATAATGATCATTTCTCCCTAGAACCCAGCAGGTAGGCTGGGCTCATTACAACAGGGAAATTTCACCAAAGCGAGAATACCTGAGGGAAAAAACTGGCCTCCCAAGACCAACCAAATGAACTCTCCAGCAATTGCCTGGCATGGACTCCCCTCCCACAGGGGTTGCTGATTGCTCAGGCTTTTATAATTCTTGAGCCCTGTTCCAAGGAGCTTTTGTGGTTTCAATCAATATGCTTCTGGGAATAAGTGCCCTTCCTTATTATTTCCTCGTTCACATTATTTGCTGTGCTTTTATAGCACCCTGACATAATATTCTTTGTGCTGCAGTACAATAACAGTCCTTCCAGGAATCTCTAAGAGCTTTCTAATTAGGACCTACAACCTCACGACAGATGGAGAACATGAAGCCCAGAGACAGGGATGATGAGGCTTCACCTTGGTCACAAAGGAGCCAAGCTTCAGGGCCTGGGCTACACTGCTTATCTAGCAGTGATTGCAGAATTATAAGGCTGCTTCAGGGCATGGCAGGGAATGCTGGATCCTTTGCAGTAAGGCTTAGGGGCACCCGCTATTGAGTTGAGGACTGAGAACTAGCCTCTGCCATAGCCACACCCAGGAATCGGTTGAGCAATAGCTCTTGTGTTTACAGCCAGTTCTCAGTGGCAAGGCTCAGACCAGAAACTGCATGAAGGCTAGGTAATTTGAAACTGAATTTTGTGTTAAATAGTTAAACTTTCTTGATTGCCTACCATGTGCCAGCCACCCTATTGAGCACCAGGAAGGCAAAGATGAACTCCCAATCCCTCCCTTTGGATATTTACAGTCTAGAAGAGGAGACAGATCTGTAAGCAGAACATTATAAAGTTATCAGAAGCCGGGTGCTTTACTAGAGAGTAGAACAGAAGGCCAGTAGTACTCAGTCCCGGGGCCTTCAGTGTTCTTCCTGCTTCCTGGAGAGGAGGATTTTGACTTGGGTAAATCGTAGGAGATGGGCTGGAGCTTCCTGGGCAGAGTTGGGAGAGAAGTGCGTTGCATGCTGAGAGCCAAGCACCGACAAAGGCCCAGAGACGTGCAATGTACTGGGGTTCAGGGAGCAATGAGAAAGTCAGCATGTCCAAAGTGGCCATTGTCATCCCACTGTTCTTTCTCTTGTCTATTATTACAGCAAAAATCTCTCTTTCTATGCTCAATATTTTATTTCCGATGTTGAAAAGGCTCAACATTGTTTTTGTCTTTGCCTTGTTGCTTTAACCCTTCATTTCTCCTCAGGGACTTGTGGGTGCCTCTGAGGAGGGAGAGGTCATGTATCTTTCCCCCAAAAAAAGCACAA
Source organism: Pongo abelii (assembly GCF_028885655.2). Taxonomy (NCBI): domain Eukaryota; kingdom Metazoa; phylum Chordata; class Mammalia; order Primates; family Hominidae; genus Pongo; species Pongo abelii. Next base: position 37,521,237 of record NC_071985.2, on the reverse strand, counting down.
AGATAAATATCTCACTGCAGTATGAGGACACAAGGTAGGGAAGTTCAGGGAATTTTGGGCAGGAACCCAGCTGGGCCTTCTTTTACCATCTTTATAGCAGAAAACATGGCCTTGGAAAGCTTCCAAGGTTACCTGTCACAGATCCAGCCACCCAGAGGGAGGTCCTGTGGTTCAAAGCTTGTTGCAGAATCCATAGATGAAAACACACGGCAGGTAGGGGTGTGAGGGGAAACACGAGCTGGCAAGCAACCTAACACACGGCCCACGTAGGAGCAGAAGCCTCAGATTTGAGCTTTAGGAATCAGGTTCACAGCTGGCTCTGGAATCAGGCTGGACTGCAATGGTGGGAAACCAAAGGCCACCTCTGGCTTCCTTCCTTTTTTTTTTTTTTTTTTTTTTGAGGTGGAGTCTTGCTCTGTCACCCAGGCTGGAGTGCAATGGCGCCATCTCAGCTCACTGTAGACTCCACCTCCCGGGTCCAAATGATTCTCCTGCCTCAGCCTCCCAAATAGCTGGGATTACAGGCACGTACCATCACGCCCGGCTAATTTTGTATTTTTAGTAGAGATGGGGTTTCACCATGTTGGCCAGGCTGGTCTCAAACTCCCGACCTCAAATGATCTGCTCACCTCAGCCTCCCAAACTGCTGAGATTATAGATGTGAGCCACCGTGCCCGGCCTCTTTGTCTTTGTTTTCCCTGGTGTCTTCCTTGCTCACTCCACCTTCCACAGGGTCTTCCGGGTTTCATATACCTCCTTAGTCAACACAAATGGTGTGTGTCCTGCTCAAGTCTCCCTCAGTGCCACTTTGCCACCTCAGCTAGACCTTGGCACCATGGACACTCACTGAGTACCCTGACATAGGTGACAACATCTGGGAGCTTCCTGGGGGCAGGGACTCTGTACCTGCTACACATATGCATGATGATTTGCACATAGTAGATAGTCTAGGAAAAAGAAGGGCCAGCAGGGAGGATGGATGGACAGGGAAGAACCTAGCTGGAAACTGAAACCCCAGCCATCCAAAGCAACAACATATTCTAAATTCTGACCAAGAGGAGGCTGCTGCTGGAGGAGGGTGAGAATGACTAGGAGGAAAGAGATAGATAAGTGCTCTTAAAAAAAAATTAAAAAAATTAAAACTTTCTTGCAAGTTTTAGTCACTGCCCACTCCCTCCTACCTCAGCCCTCAGTTCAGAGCCTCAGCTGCACTTGAGGCCCACAGTGAGCCTCTATGATACTAGCAGGCCCTGCTCCAGCCTCTCCACTGCTCAGAGCTCAGACAGCTTGCCTCTCTGCCTCAGTCTCCGAGTTGAACATTGGGGATGGCCAGCAGGCAGATCAGCCAGGACTGCTTCAAGCCAGAGTGAGAACCAGGGCTGGAGGCCAGAGAATAGCCAGGGAGCTGATGGGAGGCATGGGGCAGTGGAGGGAGCTGGCTGCTCCTGGCAGGACATGGTAACATTAGCCTCCATTTGTCTACAGTGACTCCGACCCGAGGGCCTTGCAGCTTGACTGCTTCACACAGATGAATTGGGATACGGGCTATGGAGGAATACTGAGTATTGTGTCTGGCTGGAAATCAGGACATGGAAGGACGAACAGGTTTTTCACGGATGGAGGGAAGAGTGTTCAGATAGACGGAAAATATGAGCAAAGCCACAAAGGTAAGATTGTGCAAACTGAACTCATGGAATGCTCAGGGTGCCAGTTTTACTGCGGGCTGGGATATACACAGAGGGCCGTAGAAAAGAGAGGTCTGTGCCGGGCGCGGTGGCTCACACCTGTAATCCCAGCACTTTGGGAGGCCGAGGCAGGCAGATCACAAGGTCAGGAGATCGAGACCATCCTGGCCAACACAGTGAAACCCCGTCTCTACTAAAAATACAAAAAATTATCCGGGCGTGGTGGCAGGCGCCTGTAGTCCCAGCTACTCGGGAGGCTGAGGCAGGAGAATGGCATGAACCTGGGAGGTGGAGCTTGCGGTGAGCCGAGATTGCACCACTGCACTCCAGCCTGGGTGACAGAGTGAGACTCCGTCTCAAAAAAAAAAAAAAAAGAAAGAAAGAAAAGAAAAGAAAAGAGAGGTCTGGCTGCTAGGCCTGTGTCTAATTGTGGAGGATCTTCAATGATATATTGAAGAATGTGCACTGTATTGGGAACCCAGTTTTGTTTTTTTTTTAACTAGAAGAGTGAATTGCAGCTGGCGCGGGGGCTCACATATGTAATCCCAGCACTTTGGGAGGCCAAGGTGGGTGGATTGCTTGAGCCCAAAAGTTTAAGACCAGCCTGGGCAACGTGGTGAAACCCCACCTCTACAAAAAAATACAAAAAATTAGCCTGACGTGGTGGCACGCGCCTGTAATCCCAGCTACCCAGGAAGCTGAGGTGGGGGATCCCTTGAACCCAGGAAGTCAGGGCTGCAGTAAGCTGTGATCATGCCACTGCACTCCAGCCTGGGCGACAGAGTAAGACTGTCTAGATTAAAAAAAAAAAAAGAAGGAATTGGGAAGCAATGGTAAGAAAGGTTCACTCAGAGGAGACTGAAACTAGCAGCAAGGAAATTAGGAAGTGAAAGCAATATTCCAGGAAGACATAATGAGGTTGTGAACTAGGATGATGGTAGTGGGAACAGCAAGAAAGCACGTTGTGAAGAACAGCACTCCGTTCCCCAAAAGTAGGACAGCTCCTCTCCCTGCATGAATACCTATCTCACAGAAACATGCAGACGCACACACTTAGGAGGTGAGAGAAAACACAGCCTCTTCACCGTCACTCTCTTCTCAGCTGTCAACCCCAGCCCTCCCCAACTCCACCCCCACTCCACCCCCACCACTTCTCTGTGCACCCTTCTCCTGTTCTCTCCATCCCATTCTGGGCAATGGCTGGAGGCATCCGCTCTAAGGACAGAAAGAGTCACGCGAAGGTTATTTATATCTGCGGCTGCACTGCCTGAGCCCTTAGTCTCGAAGGCATGTGTTTGGTGGGGAGCTGGGCCACACCCCATCTCCCAGGCAAAGCCCTCCTGCTGGGAAGTCTGCAACTGTGGCCTCCATGAGATCTTGCTGATAAAATAGGGCCAAGAGGTCATAGAGTCCATTCCTCTGCCTCCAGAGAGGCTCTTGGCAAATGCACCCCTGTGATTGAACAGGCTTCTTGTCTTAAGGCCCTTCAGAAGCACCCATGAAGCCTGAATGCTTCCTTCTTTCAGTATGTAATTGTTTCTAGAGTTCGCTAAGTTCTTCCTTATACTCAACATAAACTTCCTACATGAAGTAAGCCGCCTTGCTTCTTGCTCCGTTTTTGGGGGTGGCAAACTCTCCAAAACCTTGTTAGTAGGGAAAGAGTTCTGATCAGTTAGGTACGAAGCACCTATTGAACCATGGGGCTTATGTCCAGTAGATTTGATGGTGCGAACTAACTTTGGATATAAGCCCATTTATTTTGCAGTTGACCAAGTAAGTCTCAGAAAGAATGACAGGATGTCTGGGTCAGCTCACTGCACTGGTGATACTTCTCCCATATCTTCCTGGCACTCCCATCCCCCAGGGATCAAGGTTTGTGCTGACAGGGAAGGCTGAGAGATGCAAATACCCTCCTCCCAACAGAAAAGGATACATTCCTCTTGAGTCTAGGAGCTTTTAGTCCCTTCTAGGTCCTCAAATGAGACCTGGAACATCATCCTTCTTTAAGGCAGAGATGACCTGAAACGTCACTGTTTTGTAGGGCTGAAGTTCTTGTCCCCGCTGCTCTCTGGGCCACTGGGCCAGGCTGGCCAATCCACCACTGAGGAGGAAGGCAACCAATATCTGTTGGGCACCCGCCAAGCACCAGGCTTTGTGCGTGTTATCACATTTAATCTTCACAACTCTTCAACAGGGTAACTATGAGCCCCCTTTCACAGATGAAGAAGCCAAGGCTCAGAGAGATGTGATGAGAAGAAACAGAGACTCGGAGAATAGCCAGGTGGCTGATATAGGGTGTGGGACAGTGGAGAAAGCTGTTTGTTCCCATTAACAGGACCTGATAACATTAGCCACCATTTATCCACATTGCAGCCAACCCCAGGGTCAGGAAGCTGAGTGTACACAATACTGGTCACAGAGAAATACGAAGGATCGTGCTTGGTTAGACAAATCAGGGCCAGGGTGTTTCTGTAGGGTCTGGAAAGACAGATGGGTTTTTCTATGTGGAATAGTTGGTGTCAGGGGAGACTGAATTCTGACAGGAGTTATTTCCCTCTGACCAAAGCTTTGTGGGAGTTTCCCATCTTCCCCAAGCGCAGAGAATTGAAGCAGGCTTAAGATTGCAGTGAGAGGCTGAAGTGGGAGGATCACTTGAACTCAGGTTGAGACCGCAGTGAGCTATGATTGCGCCATTGCGCTTCAGCCTGGGTGACAGACCCCTCATTTTTAAAAAGTAAAAATTAAAAGATTGCAATGAGTGGTTTAGGTTGGATGTAAGAATAACTTAGTGGGTTGTGAGGATGGTTAAATACCAAAGGAGACACAGGGTGAGTGAGCCTGTCTGAAGGGCTGCACACGGAACTGCAGTGGCTCTGCCCTGGGGAGTCCTGTCCAAACCCATTCCTTTCTCCTTTCACTGGAGAACATGATCGGCCACGTGAGGAAGCTCAGGCTCACTCTGAATAGTCAGGGTCAGAATGTGTTTCTCATCACCCTCCCTCCCATGGTCTCTGCAGGAAAGAAGGGGTGGCATGGCCGTGAATCCCAGGAGCTTGGCCACCACTGTATTCCCAGCACCTGCTATGCTGTGTGTGTTTGACAGACATCTCGTGCATGAATCAAAGAATACCTTCTCAAAATGGTTTATGCCCTTGCTGGCCATGCCTTTAGCATACATCCGGGAAATCTGTGTTCGAATTCCTTCTCTGACAAATGTTGCTGACTGAGCTGCAGTGCCTTGTGATGTCAGCTGAGTTACCGTCAGTGCTCAGGAGTGCTTTCTTTTCATCAGCTACTCCTGGTCAGCCACTTGGGAGTGGGGGGCAGAGGGAATTAGTGCTTAGGACAGATTCTCAGGCCGTCTCCTGTGTCACGGCCCTCAAGGAGAGATTCCAGATGTGCTCACTCTCAGAGAGAACAATTCTAGCCAGGCTAATATGCTTTTGAGCATCCCAAGGGACATGGTAACCATTGAGTAGGATAGCTGTGATGTTGCTGAAGGGATTCTGATTATACTTATTTCTCCCTAATGCTCCAATACCTTGAAATGTGACACAGAGGGGTTCAAATCATCCAGTAGCCTGGCCAGAGGCAGCAGCAGTTTCTATAAGGAGACAGTATTTAACTTTTTAAATGTAAACTCCTGTCTCCTTGAAGTTAAATATTTCCTTTACACTTTAGGGGCATATCTTTTTTTTTTCGAAATGCTCTTTTGTCCCTCTCTGGAAAACAAGTAGTAGGTGCTCAATTGTTTGAATTACATCAAGAGGAGGCTGAGAAGGGACACATGCATTCTAAATGCTGCAAAAGAAGAAAATGCCAAACGATGGCCAGTTTTTAAATTACTTAAGATCCTCTCCTGACTGCTACATACAAGGGGACACTATCATGAATTTCAGAAATGGCACTCTTTTGTGTTTTGTCACTTTTTTTAAGCCCTCGACACATTTTCTAAAAATAGGCCTTATTCTGTCCAGTGAGACTCCAAGTTGCTTGGGGGTTCTCCCTGTCAGTTTCCTTTTGACTCTCCCACGGCCAGCTCAGGCCTGGCAACGTGTTGTGCTCTCACAGGGAGAGTCCCTCTCCTCCATTTGCATTTCCACAGTAGTCTTCTCTTCTGCTTCTCCTGTGACCCTCCTAATCACAAGATGTCCGCTTTTGCTGGTGGGTGGGATATGAAGGCAAAGCAAGGCAGAAGCAAGTGTTAACAATTCATCATCACTTTACTCATCTCACTACTCTTTCATGCCATCAGGGCAAGATGACATAAATAGAAAGCATCATTAGCTCCACTGCTTCCAGTGGGGGATGGAGGGAAACTCCAGGCAGCTCAGCCTATTTTCACCTTCCATGGTCTTGGGAAACAGGAGAGGGTAGACACTGGTATCTTCTCATAATTCCTTAGTGTAATTTAGTTCCCTTTTATTTGTCCTAATCCTTTAAACATTTTTAACTCATCACCACAGATAAATTCATCGAAACCCTCAAATGAAATCACCAAGAAAACCAAAGAAAGTTGAGTTACAGAGTATTTCCTCTCTGCATACCATGTAATTTTCTTCAAAACATCCTGTCTGGGTATTTGAGATGCTCATTTTCCTGATTGTTATAATTCATTTGGCATTACCCCATCTTTATTAATTTTAGTTAAAAATTATCTGGAAACAACAACAAAATATTTTTAGAACAGCAAATTTCAAAGATGATGCCCAAAGGAAAAAACGGTTCTGGAAAAGGGGGAAATGGAGACACGTCTCTGGGAGCAACAGTGCTGATGAGAAGGCTCAGGGCTCCAAAGTGGGTGGCAACACAGCAGACACATTCTATGCGAAAAACATGGCAAAACCACGGAAGCCATGGAAAAGTTAAAATCTAGTATGAGTCTCAATGAAGTGTCTCCACAATATAGTGAAGATAAAAGCCAGGCCAGGGGACAACTTGGGTAAGGAGGATAATGACCCACCACGGACCCCTGCTTTTCAAGAAGCAGCATTTGCCTTGCTGGTAAGTGGGATGGGTAAGCCTGTGTTTACAGATCCTTCCATAAAGACAAAATCTGGGTATCATATTATTATGGTTGAAGGAAGAAAATAAAATCAAATTAAGCCAACTCACCAGACTTTGGACTTCTCACTACATCTCATCATACTGTTACTGTCTATGTGAGTGGTAAAGGCTAAGGCCAAGGCATTGTACAAAGAACAGGGTTGATTGAGCAACATAGTATTTTTTTTTTTTTTTTTTTTTTTGAGACGGAGTCTCACTCTGTTGCCCAGGTTGGAGTGCAGTGGCGCAATCTCGGCTCCCTACAAGCTCCGCCTCCTGGGTTCACACCATTCTTCTGCCTCAGCCTCCTGAGTAGCTGGGACCACAGGGACCCGCCACCACGCCTGGCTAATTTTTTCTATTTTTAGTAGAGACAGGGTTTCACTGTGTTAGCCAGGATGGTCTCGATCTCCTGACCTCCTGATCCGCCAGCCTTGGCCTCCCAAAGTGCTGGGATTACAGGCGTGAGCCACCGCGCCTGGCCTCAACATAGTATTTTAATACCAGAAGCAAAGCAAACGCATGAACCTAAATACCATCCTTGTCATCTACAAACTCTTTTGTGTGGAACTTTCAGTGAGTCAAAGAATTCCAATGTAGGCCCCCTTATCTAGAAATCCACTTAAGGGTTATCTAGGTCTTAAGGTAACAGTTCTCATTTTCTCATTTTTCATTCCCTGCACTTTCCAACTCCATAGGCAGTAGCCACATGAAGCCATTTAACTGAAGTAGGCCGGGCATGGTGGCTCACGCCTGTAATCCTAGCACTTTGGGAGGCCGATGGGGGTGGATCACTGGAGGTCAGGAGTTCAAGACCAGCCTGACCAACATGATGAAACTCCATCTTTACTAAAAATACAAAATTAGCCGGGTGTGGTGGCACATGCCTGTAATCCCAGATACTTGGGAGGCTGAGGCAGGAGAATCACTTGAACCTGGGAGGCAGAGGTTGCATTGAGCTGAGATCGCACCATTGCACTCCAGCCCGGGCAACAAGAGCGAAACTCCATCTCTAAATAAATAAATAAATAAATAAAATAATTAAATTTAACTGAATTAAAAGCAAATTAATTCAGTTCCTCAATCACACTAGCCATATTTTAAGTACTCAATAGCTACATGTGGCCAGTGGCTGTAGTGGTTAGTGCAAATTTAGAACGCCTCCATCATTACAGAAAGTTCTGTTGGTCAGTGGTGCCTATACTCTACATAACAAGTGCCAGGTCATCTTATTCTCAATATTCTGTCGGCAGGTATTGGCACAGAAAGATCAAGTGACTTATCTAAGGATTAATGATGAGTCTTATAAATAGAATTTAAACTGATGTCTCTGGGACCCTAGTCTGAGGATCTTGTCTAATTGGTTTGTTCTTCTCCATGAGAAATGGCATATTCCCCAGTTGCAAATTGCCTGCTATCTTGGTTGGTTTGCGCTAGAAAGGTTATGTCTGAAGGTCTTAGTTTAAGCTGGAATACATTAATTTCTGAATAGTCAACATTCTATTGCTATCATCATTGAAGGCAATCAGCAGAATGTATTTACATATATTTCTTTGTATGTCTGCCTTTACATATTTTAATTAAATGATTTATAGCAGACAGAAATTCTATTTTGTTTAGGTCATTATTTTATTACTCAATGTACTCAAATTACATATGACGAAAGATAGCTTAAATGTGTTTAATAGCAGAGACAAGGTAATAAAATGCTCAGTGAGAACTGATCTAACACTGTGGAAAAAAAATACTAAGGAGGATAATGACAGTAGTAGTAATAATAAAAGCAAATGCTTATATATCTGTTTACCATATGCCAAGCACGTTCTAAGTGTTTTCATACATTAATTCTATACTAACTCACTTAATTCTCATACCTACCCCATGAAACACTAATATGTTTCTCTATTAGGAATAAAGAAATTGAGGCATAGAGAGACTAAGTAGCTTGTCCAAGGTCATAAAGTTAAGATTGGAACCTCGGCAGTATGGCTCCAAAGGCTGGTGCTCTCAGTCACTGGACTACACAGCAGTCCCCCTTATCAGTAGGAGATACGTTCCAAGACCCCCAGTGGATGCCCATGACTGAGGATAGTACCGAACCCTATATACACTACATTTTTTCCTATACATACACACCTATGCCAAAGTTTAATTTATAAAATAGGCAAAGAGATTAAAAGCTATTATAAAATAGAACAATTCTAACAATATACTGTAATAAAAATTATGTGAATGTGGCCTCTCTATCTTCACCTCTGGGAACCGAAACTGAAAAGCAAAGTGAAAGTCAAAAGCAAAAACTGCAGATAAGGAGACACTACTGCACTGCAAAGTGACGAAGCACTGAGAAAAACTAGTCCTGTCTTCCTAGCTTTAACCAGCAAGTGCCCTTCGTATTTCTAAATTTAGGGAACATGCCTACTTCACAATTAGTATGCATTATCTTTCTTTTCTGCATCTCATTTTTCTTTTCATTCATTAGTGTAGTGTTGAAGTTATAAACAGCTTCCTCCCACCACAAATAACTGTTTAACAGTTGATGCCAAAAATTCAGTAGATATTTTACTAAACAAAATCAGAGTTCCAATCCTGGATCTAATGGACATACTAAAATAAGTCTTTCTTGCTTCAGAGTTATGTTCAGTTCAGTTATACTTCTTGGACTTACTTTTATTTTAATAATTCATGGCCAGGCATGGTGGCTCACGCCTGTAATCCTAGCACTTTGGGAGGCCGAGACGGGAGATCACCAGAGTTTGGGACCATCCTGGCCAACATGGTGAAACCCATCTCTACTAAAAAATATAAAAATTAACCGGGCGTGGTGGCACATGCCTGTAATCCCAGCTACTCGGGAGACTGAGGCAGGAGAATCACCGGAATCCGGGGGGTGGAGGTTGCAGTGAGCTGAGATCGCACCACTGCACTCCAGCCTGGGCAACACAGCGAGATTCTGTCTCAAAAAAAAAAAATTCCTTTCTGAGTTTGTGCCAGGAGCCCATAATACACCAAATTAAAAAGTTCATAAACATAGCTATCAAAAGCCTATCTTTTAAGAACATAACATTTGGGAAGTTCTCAAAGGGAATTGATGGCTTACAAGATTTGCCTCTTTTTTGGAGAAATCTACCCCGAATGGCACCAGAAGCTTGAAATCCACATTGTAAACTTTAACCCTGAAAATAGCCACTTAATTACAAATAAAAAGATCTCCAATTTAAGAAATGTTTTTGTTTGTTTTTAGTCTTTCAGTCACTTGATAATACAACTCTAGGCTGGAATCCAGAAAACCAGTTTAATTCAGTCACTTGACAGACCAAAAAACCCCCTAAGATGTAGAGAGGTAAAGTGACGTGCTTGGTCACACAGCTAATTCATCAGAGCCAAGAGTGAAACCCAAGCTTTCTGATTCAGCTATTTCCACACCTGGTAAAAGAACAAGGGGTTCTGCACTGCTCTGGCAATTTTTCCTAAGCATGTGTTCCCAGGTGCTGAGATGACTGTGCAGGTTGTGTGAACCTCATACAACTGGGCTGCATCTAAAGAGATGTCATTCACAGTGGACACCGTAGATCTGTACACATTTTATGAGAATGTTCTGGCTGTTAGCAGTACAATGGGTTGTGCTCATGAAGGCAAGCAATCTTGGAGAGACCCAAGTTGCAAATCACTTCTCAGTCCCAGAGGCCATATGACAAGAAAGAAAAAAAAAAATCCTTTTTATTTTTTAACTTAAGCTCCATTCTCCTTTGAATTAATGTTGACTTTGAAGAGAAAAAGGCAAAACACAAGCAAAGAAACAGATATTTATTTAAAAAGGAAATTCCAGGGAAAGTACCCTGCTTTACCTTAGGAGCTGTATCCGGCCAAATTGCTTATAGCATCAATATCTGCAACCATATGATCCCAGATGTTTAGAAATCGTGATCCTGAAGCCCTAAATGATCCCCAATCAAAAAGCAGTTAAGTTATATCTAGCATACTGTGCTAAGAAAGTCTATTTTATCATGGTTTTCAACCAGTATTAAAATAGGAAAAAAAGGGGTTTTCTGGCTAACCAGAAAACTCTGTTCCCTGAGCATCCCAACAAACTGAGCCTGTGTAATAAAGAGACTGCTCTCTCTAAACAGTCAGTTTAGCATAACTCATCAAGTAGAAACCAAACCAATCACCAACCAAAGGAAAAGATCCACCCCAAAACATTTAAGATATTAAATGAGTGTTTTTCACTTTTGGAAACAATGTGAAATGTCTGTATTACACACAGTTGCAGACACATCAGAAAAAACAAATTAATCTTTAATTTTCTATGAAATTGCTAGCTGTTCGTTTCAATTAAATATGAAAATAATAAATTAAGATTGCTTTAGCACAGGAAGAGATAGATATGTGGTTGAAATAATACAGCAGGATGTTTCAATACTGCTAGACTGTGGGCTTTCATAATCCAGAAGGCTGGATGTTGCAGGGAACACTTTCAAGTCCATCTACAGAAGGACTCAGGTTCTGCTACCATGGATAAACCTTGTAGTGACTGGTCAGAACCTCCCAAAGAACAACTCAGAATCCTAAGTCTAAGTCAGGCAGCAAATGATGTATTTTGGAAGAGTAGTGGTCAAATTTACCAATTCAATGATCTCAACATGTGACTATTCTTGAAAGAAAAAGAAAAAGCTTGGCAACAGAAAAAACAGTAATAATAAAACAAGAAAGAACAATCTTTCTGGCCAGGAGCCCAATTATTTTTCAGACAAAATGTATTTATTTATTTTTTTGAGACGGAGTCTCGCTCTGTCTCCCAGGCTGGAGTGCAGTGGTGCAATCTCGGCTCACTGCAAGCTCCGCCTCCCAGGTTCATGCCATTCTCCTGCCTCAGCCACCCAAGTAGCTGGGACTACAGGCGCCCGCCACCACGCTTGGCTAATTTTTTTTGTATTTTTTAGTGGAGACGGGGTTTCACTGTGTTAGCCAGGATGGTCTCAATCTCCTCGTGATCTGCCCACCTCGGCCTCCCAAAGTGCTGGGATTACAGGTGTGAGCCACCACGCCCAGCTATAAGACAAAATTTTTAAGAAAAAATGTTTCCAGAATATTACATTACAAAAATCAATGAATAAATGAACTACACGATAACTTTCATACTTATTCCATATGAAAAAGCAAACTATTTCTGGCAATTTGATCTCTTGAGAGTCTGCAGTGCATTCATTCCATGGTTAAAACCGTGTGTAGGCATTGCGTTGCTGCTGCTGCTGTAATGGCTGCTGGGCTTGCTGCTGTTGTAAGCGAATTTGCTGGGAATAAGGGTCTTCCAGGGATTTTACAAATATGGTAGTTCTGGGACCAGTCTTCCATACTATACCATTGGCATCTTTCACAGAAGATTCCACTGTAATGTTGTGTGTTCCAAGGATAGCAAAGTTCAACAGAAATTGAGTACTGAAGTAATCATTATGAGGTTCAACCCTTTGCTCCATCTCATTGGTCATGTTGTCAATGGGTATCTGGAATGAAACAATTGTTAAATAACAACAATGGCTAACATTTATTCAGTGCTTACTATGAGTTAGACCCTGTTCTAACAGCTTATTTAGACCATGCAGACAATAAAAAATTAGGTATTGCTATCATCCTTGCTTCACCGATGAGGAGTCTAAGGCAGACAGGTTAAGTAATTTCTCCAAAGTCACATGATTAGTGAACGGAGTAGGAATCTGAACGCAGGCAGGCTACCTCCAGGGCCTACACTCTGAACTATTAAGCGATGCTTCCTCACTATCCTTGAGTAGAATGAGCTCCCAGAGCCGTTGACAGCCCCTTCACATGCTGGCCTTTCTTCCTTGCTTACTCAACCCCATCTCTAAATCCCTATCTTCCTTTAGACTGTGAAGAGATATTCTGAAGAAATAGGATGAAATCACCTGTTCCAGAGAATTTAAAATCTAAGAGACTGAAAAAGAACAAAACACTAAGCAAATTTAAGTTAGGTTCCCCCCCGCCACCAGTTAGTCTGATTTTTATTACTTAATGTAGTGATTCCTTACCCCTTTAACAAATTAACTGAACAATTTGTAAATTGCTCATTTAATAATCACTGTTTTGTTCAGACTGGAAGTACAATATGTTATAAAACACAGATTTATAGGCTCATTCATTTAGCCACTCATGCCTTTGTTCTTCAAAGACCAGAATAAAACCTGCTGACGTACTCTTACCTGTACCCAAGATGAAACGTGTCAAGAGACAGATTTATCCTGAGAATGCAAATAAAGGTGATCTTAATGTGTATTTGACCAAATTGCTCTAGGTTTATGTGTGTGTTTCTGTGGTGTAATTAATTATATAAATTTGCCCTGCAGCTTTGTGTCTCAAGGTGCAGTTATCATGTCACTTTTCCAGAGACATTTACCTGTAACATTAATGAACTGACATCACCAACCAATTCAAGGTCTTATAATTATTTATAGTACAGGTACTTTTTCACATTTAGCCTTTGTACAGTTTTTACTTCCCTAAAGAATATGCCTACCAAAGAACTTCCTTAAAAGGACCAGAAATAGGCCTAGGGAACTTGATCACCCTGAACAGATGGCTGCATTTTAAGCTGCAAACTCACTGTGAATAACACTGCAAAGTAATCATGTTATTACTCGGCTTATTATATCAGCTTCCTGATTTTAATCAATGCCTCTTGAGAGGTAAGTCAACAAGCAGAAGACCATAGCTTCTAGGTTTGAATGTCATTTTCTTAACAGTAGAAATTATATGCAAGTAACAAAGAGAATCATGGTTACTACTGTTTCAAATTCAAAGTGAAGAGAGAATTGCAGACAGGGATAAATTATGTAAATTCTCATTACAACCTTCTTGATAGCAGATACCCAATTTTAACAGTTATACTCTAAATATAGTAAATAATTTTTTCATCATTCACAAATTATTGAGTGGCTACATAAGGTACCATGCTGTATGGCACAGACGTCAAAACAGAGGAAAAGAGGAGAATGAAGGCTGAGCCGTGTCAGAGTGGACAGAGTGCCAAAGTGAGAGGAACTTGTCATAGTTAAGAAAGTAGTAATGGCTTAAGAAAGTAATAATAGTTTAGAACCAGACCTTCCCTTGGCTTTTTAACCTAAAACCACCAAAGATAATAAAATGCTCTCTTTTTATACCTTTACTGATACCCTGCCTTCCATGCTATGCCACAATAAACCTGGACACAGCCAATCTGGGCATCTGAGTAACTTCGCTGCTACAACTGTGGACTTGGTCCCTTGCTCCATTTACTGTGGATAAACCACCAAGGAATTGGAAATAAATGTCTAAAGCAAGGAACATTCTTTATTTGGAACACTGGCATTTCATGGGCACAGATTCAGCATCTTAGCTCTGGCTAACAATGTAAGCCTAATTCAGGTTATTACTTACCTATATCCTGAGTTCTCAAGGCAGCAAATCCCTAGGGTTACACTCTTTAAAAAAGATTTTATCTGATCATTTTATAGAAATGCTATATACTTTTTTTAATGATAAAATTTACTGAAAATGGAGAAAACTAAATAGATGTGTATTTTTTGTGGGGAGGGACTGGGTGGGTTAGGGAGACACTTATTTTCCAACTTCTGACGTTTGAAGGGACCCCCGATGTAAGAAAGACCTTTCGTTAGATTAATATTACTGACCTAGCAGGGAGGAGGTGAGGCTTGCTGATGGGTGAGTTTCTGGGCAGGAACCAGACATGGGAAGGTAAGCACTTGCTCCTTCTCTTCTGCTTTGGGCACCTGAGTCCTCTGTGCCCTGCCATAAATTTTATAGGGGCAGGCTCCCATATGTACTGACTGAGGCTGGGTGAAAAAATCCAATTCAGGGGTCTAAGGTTAGAAAGTCCTTGCTGCCAGGCATTGGAGTTAGGTTTTCCCACAGCTCCAACAGTAATAAAACTCATATTTTGATCTTTGCCTGGATGCTTTGTCTCTATTAACTGGTTCAGGGAGAGAAAAGAGAAGTGTTTATCAACCCCTTCCAGCCCCAATGTGGGCTTTTAATTTATGTCCATCTGATCCCTTTGGAGGTATAACTGCAATCTATTTAACCATGAAAAACACTGGAAAACTTCCATCAATGAGCTCATATAAAACCTGTATCACAATTCTGCCTCTTTTCTAAATTACCTTGTAGTCTTGTCCAGATTTACTCTGCAGTGTGGAAGAAACATTCAGACAGACAGACTGAATTTTGCGAAAGAGTCCTGGTTTAGATCCGTGCTGAACCACTCCCTCTACCTTTAGCGCCAGCTGCTGGTTATTCTGGACAGCAATGGGCTCTGCAGGGTTCCGGGGCGATGGTGACAGAGCAAGCTGGAATGCCAACATTCAAATAAATGCCAACAACTAAGAGCAAGCTTCCTTCCGACAAACATGTCTGTGCTAATCACTGGTTACAAGTTAACAAATTCGATTGTGCACTCCCCCACCCCCACAGGACCTGACTGTGCCAGGACAAGACAGATGTACCTTTAAAGTGCCTCCTTCTAAACATCACTGTGGTTTTCATCCCAAACCTCAGTTCTATTTGAGGATAATAGAGAATTAGAGAAAAGCAAAGGCACTATTCTCCCAATTTTTGTGGTGAGGCATTTCGTTGACAATGAACCACTTCTAGTAGGGAAAGGCATTATATAAATTTTCATTACCTAAGAGCTGTCTCTTTGGTCTTAGGTAATTTTAAATAAACTAAATTCAAATGTAAATGAACTTAAAGTTCCAGGATTATCTACACAACGAAGTCACCGTGCTATAAAAACGTCAGTATCTACAAATGAATCAAATTACATTTTTCACCTCTCATTAGTTTTTCTTCAAAAATGTATTAAAAATCCCAAATACACACCAATTAAAGAAAGCTCAAGTCTTGCTAAATGAAAAGATGGAAGAAATTTGAGTCTTTTTGATAATGTTGTTGAACTACTGAACTAATCAATCCTGGAGACATCCTACTTTAGGACTTCTTATCTAGATCGTCAAATCTTCCTCATTATTCCAGTCATTTTGAAATGGAATGCTCTGTTATTTGTAATCAAAACATTTGCATGGATGTAAAAGTTTACTGAAGACATTAACTAACAGGGATAATCCAGGAGATCTCTTAGAAGTGACAATTTTTTCCCTTTTCCAACAATTTCATTTTCTGAATCAAAAATAGCTTTTGAATTGTGAGGGGCTTAAATATTTCAAAATACTAATTCTGCTCACTGGTTAGCCCCTCAAAACATGTTACTGAAAGGCAGAAGTACTTTGGAAGAACTGGTGACAGTTTACTGGACCTGATTCATTCTAAGTTGGGTCTATAAGTTGGGTCTGAATAGACTCAGCTCAAGATCCTTGCAAGCTACTGTGATAAATCACTAATTTATTCCTGGAGGTAAGAGACAAACAACAGAGCTCCAGTTACCCAAATGCCTGTCTCATAGCATTTGGCACTGACAATTAAAAAGGGAGAGTTTAACTCCCAAATCCATTTCTTTCACCAAACCACCTGATAAAGGAGAGAAATGGCTTACAACTAGGTTTTATCAAAACCAAAGGCAAGCCAGGCACGGTGGCTCATGCCTGTAATCCCAGCACTTTGGGAGGCAGAGGTGGGTGGATCACTTGAGGTCAGGAGTTCCTGACCAGCCTAGCCAACACGGTGAAACCCCATCTTTACCAAAAATAAAAAAATCAGCTGCGTGTGGTGGCGGATGCCTGTAATCCCAGTTCCTTGGGAGGCTGAGGCAGAAGAATCGCTTGAACCCGGAGGCTGCGGTGAGCCAAATCACACCCCTGTACTCCAGCCTGGGCGACAGGGCGAGACTCTGTCTCAAAAAACAAAATAAAACAAAACAAAAAAACCAATAAACCAAAGGTAACACACTGAAGTGTAGCTATGTCCTACATAATCTTCAGAAGACACCTGGTTTTAAAAACTATATTAACCTTAGTATTCTTCCTGTATTACCTTGATGCTGGTAGACTGTAGTTTCTGGAAAAAATATCTCTGGAAAGAAAGGGGAACTTTCAGCAAAGCAATGATGGCATTGCAGAGGCATGCTGTATGCTGGAGGAAAAAAAGAAACTAAATCAAATAAAAATAAATTTTCAAATTTCATCAACAAGTGGTACATTCAGTATAAAACTACAAATGCCCATATAGATTATTACAAACGTACATACCAATCAAGAACTAGGCATCATATCCAGGAATTGTGCATACATACTAAATCATTCATTACAGATTTTTACTTTATTGTGAAGTATATTCAATAAGTGACAGAAATGAGGAAAATCCACAGTCCTGAAGGCCAAGCAATAGGCAAATTCCACATTTCTACAGCGCTCAGAACTATCAGTATATTATTAAACAATTATATTAGATACTAAAATATAGAGTAACTATCACATGGCAAAGTATGATAAACAGCATGGTAAAGAAGCCCGAGCATTTTGCAGGACTTTGGCTTTGAGCTGGCTCATTCTTTCATTAGGTGGCTTGTCTCTATGGCCATTGGTCCTCAGAGTAAGCAGTGGTGGAAACTTAGTTGAATTCAGATGAAAGAGGACTATATAGTCGGGGAATCCTGAAACTCTAATAAAATATCTTATTTCTCAAATCTGCTTCACACATTTAACTGAGTTTTGAAAATCCCAGCATGACTGCAGAGGTACAGAAACACTGCCGAGAGTATTTTGAGCCTTAATGAAAGTGGTCATAAAATCAGCATTTAAGCGTTCAAAGATATTTTAAAGATTACCCAATCTAATCTTCAATTTTGCTAATGACACAGGTCACACTAATAGGTAATGGAACAAGCTGGGACTAGAATCTAGGTTGCCTGACTCTTCAGTGATTTTCTTCTATATCACCAATGATTTGCTAACTTAATAGAAGAAAACTGAAAGTATTGTAAGAACACTTTCAACTTTAGGTGAACCAGAACCATTCCTGCTTGGTCTATTATCCCTTCCTCACTCTACTCCCGTCTCAGTGACCTCCTAAGGCACCACAGTGAGGCAGCGCTCCTTTCCTATTACTGAAGTTAGGCAAACTTCTCAGCCTTCCAAGAAGATTTGTGTCTATTTCTATAACTATCTCTAATATTTTTCCCACCAGCCTGATTGAAACCCAACACCACAGGTTGAAAACTGCTGCATGCATCATATGGTATGCTGTCTGTCCCTCTAAGCTCCTGCTTTCAAGCAGAGTGTCACCTAGTTGCTCATGCTGTAAACTTTTTTTTTTTTTAAAGTTGGGTGTTAAGGCTAAAAGCCAGAAAAATCCATTCCTTATTGGGTTCGGGCAGTTGAACATTTTGTGCCCAACAGACTCATAGTACAAATGCCAAGTCTGTTACCTGAGATAATCACAACACAGATTTAAAGACATTGGTTCTATTTTTTCAGATTTAACTGTTAAAATAGCATTAATCAGCTTCCTGCAACAAGTAATTTGGAAAGTATTTGCAGAGACATCCACCTTTGGTGGACCTCTGATGCCACACTAGTGTCTAAGGAGAGAAACATCTTTGAAGGGTGGATTCAGAGGACCACAAGGGACTTCAGGTTGTTTTCAGGCAGAAAGTCACCATTTTGCTTTTAAAAGAATGGTGCAGATTTTGCAATACCCTCTTGGAAAAGCGTGGAGTGCCTCTGAGATCAACAGCCCCTTGGGTATTGACCTCCATAGGTATATTAGCAGATCACTATTAAGCTGTCTGGAGACGTAAATTACATATCATGATCAGTAAACCAGCAGAAAGACGTTAAGGCTTTTTTTTTTTTTTTTTTTTTTTTTTGAGACGGAGTCTCTCTCTGTTGCCCAAGCTGGAGTGCGATGAGCTGGAGTGCGATGGCACAATCTCAGGTCACTGCACCCTCGGCCTCCCAGGTTCAAGCAATTCTCCTGCATCAGCCTCCTGAGTAGCTGGGATTGCAGGCATGCGCCACCACGCCCGGCTAACTTTGTATTTTCAGTAGAGACAGGGTTTCACCACGTTGGTCAGGCTGATCTCAAACTCCTGACCTCGTGATCTGCCCGCCTTGGCCTCCCAAAGTGCTGGGATTATGGGCGTGAGGCACTGCGCCTGGCTAATGCTCTCTTGTCAATCCAATGGATACTTTTCAGTCTTTGTATTTTCTGACATTTCTGTGGCACCTGATAATGCTCTTGCTTCCATGAAATTCCATCTAATAGTCCATACCCTTATTTCTGATTCTTCCTTTCACCAACTTCTTTTTGAAGAGCCTCTTCTTTTGTGTGTTCCTTAAATGCTGATGCTCTCCTTGTCATCTTCTCTTCTCAATCCATGTTTTTCACAGGCAATTCTCCCCACTCCCGTGACTTTAAGAACTTCTGTGTGCAGAAGACCTTATATGCATCCCAGCCCATCTTTCTTCCAACTCCAACGTATTTACTATCCAACTGCCTAAAGACAGCAACATGTTTGAAAGTAAAACCTTCATCTTCTATCACCTCTCTATATTCTCTCAGTAAAGGATCAATCAGTTGTGTAACTGACCATTCAAGCTGGAAACCTGGAAGGCATGCCTCCATCATCTCATGTCTAGTTAAAAAAAAAAAAAAAAAACTCAGCCCTGAAAATATTTTCACTAAATATCTCTCATATATATATCTGTTTTTCTCATTCCTACTGCCATTTTAGTAATTTGTTCCTTAGTTTGGATTAGTGAAAAAGTCTTGTAGTCATTCTTCTTTCCTCTAATTTCACACCCTGCTAGCCATTTCCTGTTTTGCTTCTATATGATAATATACAATCTATATTAAGCACTTCTCTCTCCTACCCATTTACAATTTCTAAGAAGCCCCCCGTGCCTAAGGACAAAGTCCAAACTTCTTAATACTGTGTTCAAAGCCTCCCGTCACCTGGCCGCTGGCTACCTCTCTGATTTCATCTCTCTAATCCCTAGCCTGTACGTTACATTGAAGTAATAACAAACTGTTCCTAGAAGACACCATGCTATTTCATGCCTCTGCTTTTGAACATGTTCTCTGCCTGAGATTCCCAACCCCTTCTTACCTGTCTGGAAAACTCATATACAAATACATCTTCCCTCTCAACTGCACCACCAATCCATTTTCCCTATCTTTTGATGTGAACTACTCTCTTTTTTTGTACATCTCTACCTTGTGCAGAATTCTATTAATGCACATATACTGTATTGTGTTTGTTTATAAAATCTTTCTTAGACTATGGACAACCTGAGGGAAGACCCTGTGTCTTTGTCATTTTTCTATCCCTAGGATCCCAGAAATACTTATTGAACTGAATCTGGAGGCTCAGACAGTAACAAATCTATAAAATACAACTTGGAAATACAGAAAAAGGGAAATAACTTACTTATTTATTTATTTGAGATGAAGTTTCACTCTTGTCGCCCAGGCTGGAGTGCAATGGCGTGATCTCGGCTCACTGCAATCTCCGCCTCCCGGGTTCAAGTAATTCTCCTGCCTCGAGCCTCCCAAGTAGCTGGGATTACAGGTGCTTGACATCACGCCCGGCTAATTTTTGTGGTTTTAGTACAGATGGGGTTTCACCATGTTGGGCACGCTGGTCTAGAACTCCTGACCTCAGGTGATCCACCCACCTTGGCCTCACAAAGTGCTGGGATTACAGGCATGAGCCACTGTGCCCGACCGGGAAATAACTTTTATTAACCACTCCTTATATGACAGCACTGTGCTAGGCAATAAGCATTATTTCATTTAAACCTCACAGTAATCCTATGAGGCAGGTATGTTTTCTGCTTCATATAAAAGGATGTTAAGCAATGTGACTAAAGTCACACAGCTGCTGATCAGCAATGCCAGAATTTGAACCTAGTTCTGAATGAGCCTAGGGCCCTTTTCTCTGTACTGTCTTCCGCTGGGCAGAAAATTCCCATTCCATTATATTCAATTCCATCAAAATGAAGTTTCTGTTTAGCATCTATTTCATCTTTTATGATGGAGCTTACAGGAATATGAAAATAACCACTGTCTCACACAGATGTGTGTATTTCTTTCAAAGACTGTCTTTACACTCTCCCTTAGCAAACAATGTCACTGTCAAACAGCTGTCAATTCGATTCAGTAAATACTATTGACAATTTTACATGGAAAGCAATGTCAAGGGAACTGCCCATCTTTAGATCTAACCTAACTCTTTAATGACATCCTATTTATTCTAAAACACTTGATAAAGCATGAAAGTACACAATGAGAAGAGCAGAAGCAGAAGAGAAACTCTCCAAGGGGTAAAGTTCAAAGGCTGGGAATTGGGGACTGAATGTTTGTGTTCCCCCAAATTCGTATGTGGAACTGTAACCCCCAAGGTAATGGCATTTGGAGGTGGGCCCCCATGATGGGATGAGTGTTTGTTTTTTTTTTTTTTTGATTTTTGTGTTTTTTTTGAGACGGAGTCCTCGCTCTGTTGCCCAGGCTGGAGTGCAGAGGCGCTATCTCAGTTCACTGCAACTTCCACCACCCGGTTCAAGCGATTCTCCTGCCTCAGCCTCCTGAGTAGCTGGGATTACAGGCATGCGCCACCACGCCCGGCTAATTTTTGCATTTTTAGTAGACACAGGGTTTCACCATGTTAGTCAGGCTGGTCTCAAACTCCTGACCTCGTGATCTGCCTGCCTCACCCTCCCAAAGTGCTGAGATTATAGGTGTGAGCCATTGCACCCGGCCGGGATGAGTGTTCTTAAAGAAGAGGAAGAGTGACCAGAGCTCTCGATCTCTCCCTGCCATGTGAAGACATAATGAGAAGGTGGCTGTCACCAGGGCCAGGAAGAAAGCCGTCACCAGGGCCAGGAAGAAAGCCCTCACCAGGAACCGAATCTGCTGGCACCTTGATACTGGACTTTCCTGCCTCCAGAACTGTGAGAAATAAATGTCTGCTGTTTAAGATACCAAGCCTATGGCATTTTGTTATAAAACCTGAGCAGAGACACTGGGGAATGGTCAGACAGAGAGGAGAAAATTTGGGTGAAAGTATGTCAGCCTGTCCTGTGACTGGTAAATCAGGGGAGAAGATTTAATAAAGGGTGAGCGCTCTAAGAACTTCTCAGGAAGTGCCAAAGGCAGCAGAGATTCAGCAGGTTAAAGGCTGAAGAGTGTACTGAAAGGCATTAATGTCATCACCTGGTAGGAAATGATTCATTGCCAGTCAACCAACAAGCCCTGTTCTTTCTGTTTCAATTGGCCAGTGGTTCTCCCAACCATGGCAGCATGACAGAATCACCTGAGTGTGTGTAAAACTACTAATGCCTGGGACCCAATTCCAGAAATTCAGAGTTAGCTGGTCAGGGGTGAGGCCTGTATATTAATGTATTCTTTAAAAAGCCCTCAAAGTGATTCTAATGTGTAGTCTGGGTTGAGAATTATTGCAACTTCAGTTAAATTGTTAAAAAAAGAAAAAGTTTTATTTGCATTCTGGTAGAGCAGATTTTTATATATTAATATAACTATGTAGCAGCTAGAGATGTGCTAAGTGCTTTCATGGATTATCTCATTCACTCCCCACTACAATGCTGTGAGGTAGGTATTAACCCTGTTTTATGGATAAGGAAACAGGCACAGAAAGGTTAATTTGTTAAACTCACACAGTTAGCAAGTGCCATAAATGTATGAAAAACCCACATCCATACAATAAAAGCTCAATAAAACAAATGCCACTTGCCATATAAGAAACAGGGGTATATTTCCGATTGAGTGATTCTACCTCCTCCAAGACATGATTATATACAGACATCATTCTCCTTTCATATTCACTATCAGCATGGGCTGTTCCAGTAGATCCATATTCCTGGAAACTGAAGTAAAGGTCAATATTCATTAATCCATCAAAATAGCATGGCTATTTAATGCCTACATGTATCCGGTACTTTCAACATATTTTCATTTAATTTTTAAAATAATGAAGCTATTTCCATTTATAGGTGAGAAAATTGAGGCTAGGAGAGGGTAAGTAGTTTGCCTACAGTCATACAGCTAGTAAATGGCAAGCCAGAATTCAAACCCAGGTCTGACTTCAAGTTATGTAATTCTTAATCTCTTTGGTTGCCAGGAAATATGACAGTGTTACTGCCATAGGCGAAAGAGACATAAACACATCTGAAAAGGTGACTACCAATAAAGCCAGCAGATAAGCGCCAAACTGTCCATAAAGATATATAATAACAGGTTAGATATATAAGTAACAGGTCAGAACATGGAGGAATGTCACAGAAGAAGAGAGTCTTGAACATATCAGTAGGTAAATAAGATGGGTAAACTTTGGAGAGATGGAAAGTACAGGACATTCATAGCTAGAGAAATGGCATGAATCTAAAGCATGGAGATGAAACGCATAGGCATGTTCAGAAGACAGTTTGTATACACAGCGTGCTGGGATAAGTTTAACCTAGATTTCTTCCTTTTTCTTCTACTGCTTCGAACCCCTGCAAATTTCTGAAAATATTTCTAAGTGAAAAAAGGCATTTCTAACTAAACTTTTGAAAATACAAAGTAGGTAATTTAAATATGCTGGGCATAACACCATTCTTATTATTCCCTACTATCATTTTAATGCCTACTATGTACAAGGCATTTCAGCCAGGTATTTTACATATATTAGTTCATTTACTCTTCACAACTACTCTGGGAAACAGGCATCATTATCTACCTATAGTTTATGCATACGTGGCTCACTGAGATGATATATATTCACAGAGCTAGGAGTGACTGGTAAGGGATTCATGTTCACATTTGCTGGGCTCCAAAGTTCTGTTTCCTGCTCTGTACTATATCTTAAGTTCTATTAAGACAAGAACTGAAGCTCATTTGTATGATGGACTTTAAGGACAACTAAACTACATAAAAGACTTGCTAACAAAACAATTCCATTTCTGGTGGTAGGCAACCAACCACAGATTTGCTTTTTATCTCTGTAAATAAGATTTGTTTCCTAATAGTTCATATAAATAGAGCCATACAATACATACTCTTTTGTGTATGGTGTGGGGTAAGGAAGATTATTTTTTCCCTTTTATATATTTAGTTGTTCTAGCACAATCTGTTGAAAAGACTATTCTTTTCCCATACAATTATCTTGGCATCTTTGACAAAAATCAAGTGACTACGTGAGTATCTATTTCTGGACTCTCCATCCTACCTTTAAGCCATCATCACATTGTCTTAATTACTGTAGTTTTATATTAAGTCTTGAAACCAGT
Organism: Pongo abelii; assembly: GCF_028885655.2. Classification (NCBI taxonomy): domain Eukaryota; kingdom Metazoa; phylum Chordata; class Mammalia; order Primates; family Hominidae; genus Pongo; species Pongo abelii. Next base: position 37,497,257 of record NC_071985.2, on the reverse strand, counting down.
AGTTAAGTCTTCCCACTTTAGTTTTTCTTATTTTGCAATATGGTGAAGTACTTAAATTGATTTTCTAATGTTAACCCGACCTTGCATTCCTGGGATAAACCCTATTTAGTCTTAATGTATTATATTTATATATATTGTTGGACTGAACTTTTAAAAAAAATTTTTGTCTATGTCAATGAAGAATAATTAAATTTGTCCTATTCGCCTAAGCAAATTTCTTTGCACAAAGTTATTCTTCCCTTATTATGCTTTTAATATCCGTAAGATTTGTATTGATGCCACTATTTTATTTCTACTATTAGTGATTTATTTTTTTTCTTGCTCAGACTAGTTTTATCGATTTTATTAATCCTTTCAAAGAACCGGCTTCTGGTTTCACTGATTTTCTCTATTGGCTTCTTTCACAGCATGTTTCTGAGGGCACTCATGGTTTCTGTATGACCTGCTGAATGATCAACAGGTCATTCATCTTTATTACTTAGTATTTCATTTGTGGATATACTACAATTTGTTTATCCATTAGCCTATGAGAGACACTTGGGATTTTCCAGATTTGTTATTATGAATAAAGATGCTATGAACATTTGTGTATACATCTGTGTGGAAACATGTTTTCATTTCTCTTCGGTAAAATAGTAGGAATAGAATTGGTGGTCATATGATAAATTTATGTTTAACTTTATATGACACTGTCAAACAGTTTTCCAAGTGGCTGTATCATTTTGTATTCCCAACAACATATTAGTATGAATTCAAGCTCCTCCACATCTTCACCAACATTGGATATTGAAGGTCTTTTTAATCTTATCTGTTCTAGTGGGAGTAGTATCTCATCGTGATTTTAATTTCTCTAGTGACTACTGATGTCAAGCATCTTTTCATATGCCTATTGGATATTAACATATCTTCTTTTTTGAAGTGTCCAAAACTCTTACCAGTTTTATAAAACTGGATTGTCAGCAGGGCATGGTGGCTCATGCCTATAATCCCAGCACTTTGGGAGGCCGAGGCGGGTGGATCACCTGAGGTCGGGAGTTTGAGACCAGCCTGGCCAATATGGTGAAACCCCCGACTCCACTAAAAATACAAAAATTAGCTGGGCATGGTGACGCATGTCTGTAATCCCAGCTACTCAGGAGGCTGAGGCAGGAGAATCGCTTGAACCCAGGAGAAGGAGGTTGCAGTGAGCCGAGATCACGCCACTGTACTTCAGCCTGGGCGACAGAGAGAGAGTCCGTCTCAAAAAAAAAGAAAGAAAAATTGGATTGTCGAGTTGTATAGCGTTCTTAATAAAACAATGTCTGAATAAAAGTCTTTTGATAGAATATGTTTTAAGAATATTTTCTTGCTGTCCGTAACCTTTTTCATTTTTTAAATGACATCTTAACAAAAGCAGATTTAAAAGTTTAAATCCAATTCAGCAAATTTTTCTCTTATGGTAACTGCTGTTCGTGTCCTAAGAAATCATGACCAATTTCAAGGTCATGAAGAGGTTTTCCAATGTAGTCTTCTAGAGAGTTTGGAGTTTTATATTTTAGTATTCCACTTTATGGCTCTACTGGTTTGTTTTATTTCTTGGTGGCTGCTCTAGAGTTTAAAATATTCACCCTCAGTTTATCAGAAGTTACTGTCAAATGATATACTACTAAATGTAAGATTCTTACTACTATATCCCCCTGCTGTCTTATTTCATATATTTTACTTCTATATGTTATAAACTCCTAAACATCATTTTTGCTATAAATGGTCAATTATCTTTTTAAAAATTAAAAAAAAAAAACATTTACCACTTGTAATCCTTCTTACTCAGTTTTGTAGGTCTGAGTTTATATCTGAAATAACTTTTCTTCAGCCTAAAGAACTTCCTTTAACATTTCTTGTAGTACAGATCTGCTGATGGCAAAATTTATCAGATATGTTCTGAAAATATCTTAATTTAACCTTAATTTATTGAATGGTATTTTTCCTGAATATGGAATTATAGGTTAACATTTTTTTTTCCAGGACTTTAAAGATGTTGCTCCACTTGTTTTTTGGCTTGTAATATTTCTGATGAGAAATCAGTAGACATTCTGATCTTTCTTCCTTTCTAAATAATATTTTCTTCCCTTCGAAATAATATCTTCTTTCTCTTTAAAAAATTTTTCTCTTTATCATTGGTTTCCAGCAATTTGATTTTTATGTGTGCCTTGCTATAATTTTATGTTTTCCCTGCTAGAGGTTCATTAAGCTTCTTGGCTCTGTGGGTTTATATGTTTAATTAAATATAAATGACTTTTAGCCATTTAAATATTTTTCTGTTCCCCCTTTCCCTCTTTCTAGGATTCCAGTTACACGCATATTAGTCTAAATGACATTACCCCACAGGCCAGCTTTGACTCTTCATTTTTTCAGCCTTTTTTCTTCCTCTGTTCCAATCTGGGTAGAGAAATTTAAACTGCTTTGTTGATTATATTCTCTTTGAGGAAACTGATATTGGAATCTCAGGCCTTACTAGATTGAAATTACAGATAGTGTAAATGGGCAAGATGGCTGACTAGACGCAGCCAGGTGGAACAGCTGGTCCCACCAAGGGACCAGGATGACTGGTCCTCTCCTAACAGATCTTTAGAGGGAAGAAATTAAGGGTGGACAGAGGAAACACACAGAAGCTGGGCTGAAGGGGAGGAAGCTGGGAGGGACCCCTGCATGGGGATATCGCACTGGGGGAACAGTGACTTGAACTGGCAAAAAAACAACCAGTTACTGCCATGGGCCTCTGGAATCCTGGCAGGAGGAGATTCCTCGACCACTATGGACACTTGAGTTGGCACAGAGGGCTGCTTAGAGAAGTGTTAGGGGCTGTATTCTAGCCAATGCAGAGCCCAGAGGGTTTGGTGTGTGAGCATCTGTAGTGGAATACGGCCAGGGGCACCCATCCCTCTAGGCTTAACTTGCTGACTTGCTCCCATAGGAGACTTTATCCCTAAGGGAACTGTCAGACCTCAAGTCTACAGGGCAGTCTTGACGATCAGATGGGGCCAGTCCATCTGGCCTCTCCTGGGGCCCCAACCTGGCTGTGCCTGCTTGCAGTGCAGCCTTGGGTGTCCTGGGGGGCCTGCATCATAGCTCCTGTGCTCATGGACTGCGCCTAACTGGTAGTGAGCTCCAGCACAGCGACCCGGCATGTGGACATGTGCCAGCTCACCTGCTCCCTCCCCATACTGGCAGCTTTCCCTGGGCCCATGGCCACCCTCAACATTGCTTTGCCTGAGTGTGCATGGGCAGATCTTGCCTCCCCAGCCCCACAAGTGCACGTTCACCCTGCCCTGCCACTGCTGCTGGTGTGAGTGCATTCTGCCCCCATTACCCCCGCATTACCGCCATTGCATTTGGAGCTCCTGTGCCAACATTGCCCTGGGAGTGAAACTAGGCATGAAGAACAGTGGACCTTCCCCTGCCCTAAGTGGCTACCTCTACCTACACAGAGGGCACACACAGTTCTGTGTCTGCCAGCGCCACGCCCCTATGCTTATACTACCACTAGTGCCATGGCGTGCACAGTCACCAACAGGGTTCCCCTGCACCCCACCAGCTACCTGCGCTGCCTCTGCTGCTTCTGTGAAGGCCCACACAAAGGCCAGCATCCCAGACCTGCTAGTATCCTGCCGCAGTGGACAAGTGTGCATCCCGTTATGCTACTGTTGCTGCTGCTGGCATGTGCAACTGAGGATGGATCCTGTTGCCATCATCCTAATGAAATGCTTTGGCTGGCACCACCCATTGGAGTATAGTACCAGTGGCCCTGGAGCACCTTGGCCCCCTACCCAGCGCAGTCAGTTCCTAGCCTCAAGGAGCCAGAGAACAAAGTTGAGGCTCATACCAGTCCCCCAGAGCAGGTAGTCCAGGAGTTAGCTGAGCCTTGGCTCCCTAAAATCTTCCGGAAATGATGCCAGTTGATTAAACCCACCTTATACCATAATCAAACCCTCAAGGTCATCAAATAGGATTTAAAAAAAAAAAAAAAACACGCAAAGGACAGCAACTTCAAAGACTGAAGGACCATCAGCCCACAAAGATGAGAAAGAACCAGTGCAAGAACTTTGACAACTCAAAAAGCTAGAATGCCTTTTTTCTTCCGAATGACTGCACTAACTCTCCAGCAAGGGTTCTGAACTGGGCTGAAATGGCTGGAATTACGGAAACAGAAATCAGAATATGGATGGGAATGAAGATCATCAAGAAGCAGGAATACATTAAAACCCAATCCCAGGAAGCTAAGAAGCACAATAAAATGATACAGGAGCCAACAGACAAGAATAGCCAGTATAAAACAGAATGTAACCAACTTGATAGAGTAGAAAAACACACTGCAATAATTTCATAATGCAATCCTTAAAATTAATTGCAAAGCAGACCAAGCTGTGGAAAGAATCACAGAGCTTGAAGACTGGCTTTCTGAATAAGAGAGTAAGACAAGAATAGAGAAAAAACACTTTGGGAGGCTAAGATGGGTTGATCACTTGAAATCAGGAGTTTGAGACAAGCCTGGCCAACATGTTGAAATCCGGTTTTTACTAAAAATAAAATAAAATTAGCCAGGTATGGTGGTGCATGCCTGTAACCCCAGCTATTCAGAAGGCTGAGGCAGGAGAATCACTTGAACCTGGGAGGCAGAGGTGGCAGTGAACTGAGATCGCACCACTGCACTCCAGCCTGGCCAACAGTGAGACTCTGTCTCAGAAAAAAGAAAACAAAATAGAGAAAAAAGAATGAAAAGGAATGAACAAAACCCCCAAGAAATATGGGATTATGTAAAGAAACCGAATCTACAACTCACTGATGTCCTGAAAGAGATAGGGAGAATGGAAGCAACTTGGAAGACATATTTCAGGATATCATATACGAGAACTTCCCCAACCTAGAAAAAGAGGCCAACATTCAAATTCAGGAACTGCAGAGAACCCCAGTAAGATACTTCACAAGGTCATTCTCGAGACATATAATCATGATTCTCCAAGGTCGCAATGAAAGAAAAAAAAAAAAAAAAGGCAGCTAGAAAGGTCAGGCCACCTACAAAGGGAAGTCCATCAGACTTAACAGCAGACCTTTAAGCCTTTAAGCAGAAACCCTACAAGCCAGAAGAGATTGTGGGCCAATATTCAACTCTTTTTTTTTTTTTTTTTTTTTTGAGACGGAGTCTTGGTCTGTTGCCCAGACTGGAGTGCAGTGGCACGATCTCGGCTTACTGCAACCTCTGCCTCCCGGGTTCAAGAGATTCTCCTGCCTCAGCCTCCTGAGTAACTGGGATTACAGGCACGTGCCACCATGCCCGGCTAATTCTGTATTTTTAGTAGAGATGGGGTTTTACCATGTTGGCCAGGCTGGTCTCAAACTCTTGACCTCAAGTGATCCTCCCACCTCGGCCTCCCAAAGTGCTAGGATTACAGGTATGAGCCACCTTGCCCGGCCTCAACATTCTTAAAGAAAAGAAATTCCAACCAAGAAATTCAAATCCGGCCAAACTAAGCTTCATAAGTGACAGAAAAATACGATCTTTTTCAGACAAGCAAATGCTGAGGGAATTTGTTATCACCAGACCTGCCTTATTAGAGCTCCTGAAGGAAGCACTAAATATAGAACGGAAAGACCAGTCACTACAAAAACACACTTAAGTACACAGACCAGTGAGACACTATAAAGCAACCACACAAACAAGCCTGCATGATAACCAGCTGCTATCATGATGACAGGATCAAATCCATACATCAATACTAACCTTTAGTGTAAATTGGCTAAATGCCCTGATTACAAGGCATAGATTGGCAAGGTGGATAAAGAACCAAAACTCAATGGTATGCCAAGAGACTCATCTCACATGCAATTAATTACATCCATAGGCTCAAAATAAAGGGATAGAGAAAAACCTACCAAGCAAATGAAAAATAGAAAAAAGCAGCAGTTGCAATCCTAAATCAGACAAAACAGACTTTAAATCAACAAAGATTAAAAAAAAAAAAAAAGATAAGGGTATTACATAATGGTAAAAGGTTCAATTCAACAAGAAGACCTAACTATCCTAAATATATATGCACCCAACACAGGAGCACCCAGATTCATAAAGCAAGTGCTTATAGACCTTCAAAGAGACTTAGACTCCCACACAATAATGGTGGGAGAATTCAACACTCCATGACAGTATTAGATCATAGAGGCAGAAAATTAACAAAGATATTCAGGACCTAATCTCAGCACTGGATCAAATGGACCTGATAGACATCTACAGAACTCGCCACCCAAAAACAACAGAATATACATTGTTCTCATCATCATCTCATGGCACATACTCTAAAATCAACCACACGATTGGACACAAAACAATCTTCAGCAAATGCAAAAGAATGAAAATAATAACCACTTTCTTGGACCACAGCACAATAAAATTAGAAATCAAGAACAAGAAAATCGCTCAAAACCATACGATTGCATGGAAATTAAACAACGCGCTCCTGAAGGATTTTTTCGCAAGAAATGAAATTAAGGCAAAAATCAAGAAGTTCTTTGAATCTAATGAAAACAAAGAAACAACATACCAGAATCTCTGGAACACAGCTAGTGTTAAGAAGGAAATGTACAGCACTAAACACCTACATCAAAAAGTTAGAAAGACCTCAATTTACAAAGTAACATCACAACTAAAAGAACTAGAGAATGAAGAGCAAATCAACCCCAAAGCTAGAAGACAAGAAATACTCAAAATCAGAGCTGAACTGGAGACTGACACACAAAAAACCATTCAAAAGATCAACAAATCCAGGAGTTGGTGTTTTGAAAAAAATTAATATCTATTTGATGGACAGCTGGCTAGACTAATAAAGAAGAGAGAAGATCTAAGTAAACACAATTAGAAACAACAAAGAAGATATTATCACTGACACCACAGAAATATGAACACCTCTATGGACACAAACTAGAAAATCTAGAAGGAATGGATAAATTCCTGAACATACATGCTCTCCCAAGACTGAACCAGGAAGAAACTGATCCCTGATGAGACGAATAATGAGTTCTGAAATTGAATCAGTAATAAACAGCCTACCAACCAAAAAAAAGCCCAGGACAAGATGGATTCCCAGCCAAACTCTACCAGGTATACACAGAAGAGCTGGCACCAGTCCTACTGAAGCTTTTCCAAAAAAACTAAGGAGGAGGGACTCCTCCCTAACTCATCTACGAGGCCAGCATCACCCTGATACCAAAACCTGGTGGAGACACAACAACAAAAACCTCAGGCCAATATCCCTGATGAACATTGATGCAAAAATCCTCAAAAAATACTGGCAAACTGAACCCAGCAACAAATCAAAAAGCTTATCCACCACCATTAAGGAGGCTTTATTTCTGGGATGCAAGGTTGGTTCAACACATCCAAATCAATAAATGTGATTCATCACATAAATGGAACTAAAGACAAAAACCACATGATCATCTCAATCAATGCAGAAAAGGCTTTTTGATAAAATTCCATATCTTATTATATTAAAAAAAAAACTCTGACTAAACTAGGAATTGAAGAAACATACCTCAAAATAATAAGTCACCTACGTCAAAACCACAGCCAACATCACACCAAATGGGCAAAAGCTGGAAGCATTCCCCCTGAAAACCGTCATAAGACAAGGATGCTCTCTCTCACCACTCCTATTCAACATAGTATTGGAAGTCCTGGCCACAGCAATCAGGTGAGAGAAAGAAATAAAGGGCGTCCAAATAAGAAGAGAGGAAGTCCAACTATCCCTGTGTGCAGACATGATACTATATCTAGGAAAGCCAATAGTCTTAGCCCACAAGCTCCTTAAGCTGATAAACAACTTCAGCAAAGATCCAGGATACAAAATCAACATAAAAAATCACTAGTATTCCTATATACCAACAACAGTCGAGCTGAAAGCCAAATCAGGAATGCATTCCCATTCATGACTGTCACAAAAAGAATAAAATACCTAGGAATATAGCTAACTGGGGAGATGAAAGCAAAACACTGCTCAATGAAATCAAAGATAACACAAACAAACGAAAAAACATTCCATGCTCATGAATAGGAGAAATCAATATTGTTAAAATGGCCATACTGCCCAAAGCAACATATAGATTCAATGCTATTCCTATCAAACTGCCAACGACATTCTTCACAGAATTAGAAGAAACTATTTTAAAATTCATATGGAACCAAAAAGAGCCCAAACAGCCAAGGCAATCCTAAGCAAAAAGAGCAAAGCTGGAGGCATCAGGCTACCCAACTTCAAACTATACTACAGGGCTACAGTAACCCAAACAGCATGGTACTGGCATACAAACAGACACACAGACCAATGGAATAGAATAGAGAGCCCAGAAACAAGGCCACACACACCTACAACGATCTGATCTTTGACAAAGCTGACAAAAACAAGCAATAGGGAAAGGACTTCCTGTTCAATAAATGGTGCTGGGATAACCGATGTCATATGCAGAAGATGGAAACTGGGCCCCTTCCTTACACCACAGACAAAAATCAACTCAAGATAGATTAAAGACTTAAATGTAAAACCCAAAATGACAGAACCCTGGAAGACAACCTTCAGGACTAGGCATGGGCAAGGATTTCATGACAAAGATGCCAAAAGCAATTGCAACAAAAGCAAAAATTGACAAATGGGATCTAATAAGACTAAAAAGCTTCTGCACAACAAAAGAAACTATCCACAGATTAAACAACCAACCTACAGAATGGGAGAAAATTTTTCTAACTATGCATCTGACAAAGGTCTAATATCAAGCATCTATAAGGAACTTGAATTATTTACAAGAAAAAAACAAGCCCATTAAAAAGTGGGCAAAGGACATGAACACTTTTCAAAAGAAAACATACACATGGCCAACAAACATATAAAAAAACCTCAACATCACTGATCATTAGAGAAATGCAAATCAAAACCACAATGAGATACCATCTCACACACCAGTCAGAATGGCTATTATTACATCATCAAAAAATAACAGATGCTGGTGATGTTGCAAAGAAAAGGGAACCCTTATACACTGTTGGTGGGAGTGTAAATTAGTTCAACCATTGTGGAAAACACTGTGGGGATTCCTCAAAAAGCTAAAAACAGAACTACCATTCAGCCAAGAAATCCCATAACTGTGTATATACCCAAAGGAATAGAAATCATTCTATCATAAAGACACATGCACACATATGTTCACTGCAGCACTACTCACAATAGCAAACACATGGAATTAACCTAAATGCCCATCAATGGCAGACCAGATAAAAAAAATGTGGTACATATGCATCATGAAATACTATGCAGCCATAAAAAAGAAGATCATGTCCTTGGCAGGAAGATGGATGGAGCTGGAAGCTATTATCCTTAGCAAACTAACGCAGGAACAGAAAACCAAATACCACATGTTCTCACTTAGAAGTGGAAGATAAATGATAACATATGGAAACATAGAGGGGAACACCACACACTGGGGCCTACCTGAGGGTGGAAGGTGGGAGGAAAAAGAGGACCAGAAAAATAACTATTGGGTACTAAGCTTAAAATCTGGGCAATGAAATCATTTGTACAACAAACCCCAGTGACACGAGTTTACCTAAATAACAAACCTGCACATGTAACACTGAACTTAGAAGTTAAAAAAGAAAGAAAATGCATATTCCAAAAGAGAATACTATAATAGGAAGAAAAAGGAATCATTCTTTAATGAAAACAACTATTTTGAATAATTAGTTATTGGGGGAGGGGAAAAATTTAAAAGAGCAAAACCAGGGATATTTTGGTTTAAGAAGCCAAAGGAAAAAAATCTCAAGTTCAAGTTTAATTGTATAATTAACTCAATTTTTCATAGTATAATTATAATATACAAGAAGAAATTGCTCATATTCAAAGAATGTTTTCCCAGTTATCTTTCCATGTTAACTTTTCGAAAACAGGAGGCAGGAGGTAAGTAGATAACAGAGTCAGAAAATCTATGTTTTGTCACTAGTTATGTGACTCGCAAAAAATGCCGGAAGAATTCTTCCGCTTTGTTTTTACTTCCATAATACTAGCTCCAAAATAGTCTTCTGATGATTAGGTAAGACAATGTATAGAAAATGTTCCATAACATCAACTATTATTAATATTAGAATTACCTTGCTGATTCTGGATCCAAAATCAGGGCTTCTATTGCATGAGATATCAGTAAACAGCTCTGCTGCTGTCTGGATTGATGTTAAGGTTACATACGAAAATAGAGAAGAAACCCACTATAGGTTTCTATTACCTGAATACTAAAAGGGTCAAGATTTAATGATTGCCTAGTGAAGGTAATCATAATGTTATCAACTCAAATGGTCTGGGGCTCTACCTTTTCTTTTTAAGGGATATACATTGTCTATAATAGTGATCCTCAGACTCTGTTCCAAGAAGGGTACTTCAGAGGCTACTACTGTGGGAAGAGGAAATCAAGTGATAGGCCCCGTGATTCAATTACAGCAACTCTGTTTTTGTCTGTCTTAGATGTAGGGGTTTTTTCATAAGAGTTTGAGACAAACAAGCAAATAAAGGCTTCACTGATAAAAGTTAAAAAAAAAATAAAAACAAAAACAAAACACAGTGGTCTAAGGAGCCTTTATCCCAGAGGTTTCTAATCTAGGGCTCAAGAGGCCTGGCAACTCCCTGAACTTATATGCACATTTTGGGTGTCTCTGCATATATGCATTTTGTAGGGCAGAGGGCCCATAGCATTCACTGGGTTTCAATCAGTAAACTAAAGCCAAGAACTACTGATTGGTAAGTCCTACAACTTAAAAAAAGAATTTCTATTCCTTCCTTTCAAAAGTGATTTGAAGTTGCTAATAAGAAAATATGGAGAACTTAGGAAGGGTTTAAAAGTGACGACCCGGCTGGGCACGGTGGCTCTCGCCTATAATCCCAGCACTTTTAGGTAGATCACTTGAGGCCAGGAGTTTGAGACCAGCCTGGCCAACATGGTGAAACCCTGTCTCTACTAAAAATATAAAAATTAGCCAGGTTGTGGTGGCACGTGCCTGTAATCCCAGCTACTAGGGAGGCTGAAGCAGGAGAATCGCTTGAACCCAGGAGGCAGAGGTTGCAGTGAGCCAAGATCATGCCACTGCACTCCAGCCTGGGCAACAGAGTGAGACTCCATCTCAAAAAAAAAAAAAAAAAAAAAAACCAGAAGTGACAACTAATGCTACTGAAGAGATCATTAATAAAGGTGATAAAAACTAGGACTGTTGGCCACAAAGAAAGGTGAGGTGAAACACATGTTCTTTGGTGGGAAAATGTGTTGTGTTGTCTGTTGTAGCTCAAGTGAGCACAGGTAAGCAACACTGGCTTTGGATGTTGCTTCGGATGCTCTTTCTGGATATAAAAAAGACACCTTCAAGTCACTATTTTTTGTTAAAATCCTGGGTAAAGTTAAAAAGTAAGATTATTCTGCTTATATATTTTAAAGGGGAAACTATATAATAAATTTGTAGGGTTATTTAACAATGTATTTTGTAGGTAAGCATATCAGAGGTAGTCAGTATTTAAAATAATACTTCCAAAAAGAACAAGAAGTACTAGGGCAAGCTTGGGATACAGTTCAACATTCCTCAAAGTTGCTGAGTCAGCATCAAAAGATGCCTGGTAAAGATCCCCATATCGAGAAGCAAGGCTTCGAAATTCTTCCATGGACTGTTTCATCTATTAAAAAAAATCAATTATGACAAACAAACATGCTATCATTATTGTATAAACAACACAAAAACCAAAACATAAAAAAGCACCTTCAAACAATAACAATTCAAAAAAAAAATACGGCCGTCTTTTCATTGTCATTCCATTCATTTTCATAAACTTTGTTAAATAAAAACAAAAATGGCAAATGAAACTATACATGTTCACAAGATTATTACATATGACATATAGAAACAAAAACATTTGTATTTTAGCTTCTTCGAGTTCCACTAAAATAATTTAGTTATAAACATTCTCAAGTTTTTAAAAAAATCTACGTCCTTTCTCTTTATAGAAATATGTAGCACCCACTGAGATACCACGAATCACTTTATCATTCTAATAACACATCAGCCTATTTTTTAGCCAGACAGTTGAGTTAATAAATATTTATGATAATGTCTGAGTCAAACCACTGATTTTATATTTCACAACTTTTCATCTTATAACTTCAAAAACCTCTAAAGTGTAAATAAAAAATGCACTGAAAGTTAAGACATGCCTGATTGGAGATGCGACCACACCTCTGGAGGTCATTTCCTAAGGTCATGGCAATAGTTGTGGCAATTGCAGGTGGTGGGCTTGTCTTCAGGCTATTACAAGTACAGATAAGTTGAGAGAAGGCTTGTAAAAGGTCAATCCTGAGTTTTACAAATTCACATTGAAAGCTTAAAGGATTCAGTGGTGTACTAGCTGCCTGGAAAAAAAAAAAAGATATTTAAGACAAAGTAAACAGAACAGTGAGATGGGGCAGTACCAAGTATTTATCAGTTTGTGGTCAAGTGCAGTAGTTCTCTAAAAACACTGATAGATAAAGACCTAAATGATAAAAAGAATAATGTAATATTAGAATGAAAAACACTGTTATTAAACACCAGCTCTGAAAAACTGTATGTACAATCACTATTCGAAGGTTCCTTACTGCCTACATTCACAAAGACCCCATAATATGTGGGTTGTCAAGAACATCATCAAGAAGATAATCACGGCCGGGCGCGGTGGCTCACGTCTGTAATCCCAGCACTTTGGGAGGTCAAGGCAGGCGGATCACAAGGTCAGGAGATCAAGACCACCCTGGCTAACATGGTGAAACCCCGTCTCTATTAAAAATACAAAAAAATTAGCTGGGCGTTGTGGCGGGTGCCTGTAGTCCCAGCTACTCGGGAGGCTGAGGCAGGAGAATGGCGTGAACCCGGGAGGCGGAGTTTGCAGTGAGCGGAGACCGCGCCACTGCACTCCAGCCTGGGCGACAGAGCAGGACTCTGTCTCAAAAAAAAAAAAAAAAAAAGAAGATAATAACATAAGGGATGCTTCAAGGACATTATCATCCCCCAAAATCCCCTATTACCTTCCTACCTTCCTAATCTGAAATTCCCATCACTGGAACCATGAAAAGTTGGGGGCAGAAAGAAAAAGAAAGATAAGGGCAGGAGGAATATGTTTCTAGACAGTCACTGTTTTTAAAAAATGGACACTGACTCACAGTTACCCTCTTCCACTGGTAGCCCAAATTTCTTTTTTTCTTTTTTTTTTTTTTTTTGAGACAGGGTATCATTCTATCACCCAGGCCGGAGTGCAGTGGCGCAATCATGTCTCACTGCAGCCTCAACTTCCTGGGCTCAAATTATCCTCCCACCTGAGTTTCCCGAGTAGCTGGGACTAAGGGTGTGCACCACCATGCCCGGCTAATTTTTTTTTTTTGAGACAGAGTTTCGCTCTTGTTGCCCAAGCTGGAGTGCAATGGCACGATCTCGGCTCACTGCAAGCTCCGTCTTCCGGGTTCAAGCGATTCTCCTGCCTCAGCCTCCCGAGTAGCTGGGACTACAGGCGCCTGCCAACACGCCTGGCTAATTTTTTGTATTTTTAGTAGAGAAGGGGTTTCACCGTGTTAACCAGGATGGTCTCGATCTCCTGACCTCATGATCCGCCCGCCTCAGCCTCCCAAAGTGCTGGGATTACAGGTGAGAGCCATTGCGCCTGGCTGTGCCCGGCTAATTTTTTTTGTAGAGACGGGGTCTCACTATGTTGCTCAGGCTGGCCTCAAACTCCTGTAGCCCAGATTAATTTTAAAAATAATTTCTGAGTAGACACTTCAGAAAGCACAGAGAAGACACCAAGGAAGAAGAGGTTGTAACACACAAATAAGTTTCATTGAGGACGGAGGGGTATCAGGGGTAAGTCTTGGGTAGCATTAGCTAGGTAGAAAAGGTAAATGGTAAGGCAAGCCAGGGTGGGCAGAGAACTAAGAAAACCTTTAACTATTTGGCAACTGTCCTAGTGGAGATCCTAGCACTATGTAGTTTTAACAAAAGGCATATACTAAAAATGTGCTAATTTAACAATAAACGGAGGCATACTGAAAATTTTCCTCTATGACATGACCCACTTAAAACACGTTGATGCTGTTTCTTAGATACTATCTCACATTAATTAGTCTTTTAGCAAAAGAGCCAGACATGATTTGGGGGTTCTAGAAGTCAGTTACAATATTATCTGGCCAATTTTACCTCATATTGACCTTAGCATGGCCATCTCTACTATTAAGTATCAAATGATCTGTTTTATTATTTGGTGGCATTCACATTTTACTCTACAAATTAGTAAACCACTCTCCGTATACTTTTTTTTTTTTTAACTATAAGTTCTAGGGTACTTGTGCACAATGTGCAGGTTTGTTACATATGTATACATGTGCCATGTTGGTGTGCTGGACTCATTAACTCATCATTTACAGTAGGTGTATCTCCCAATGCTATCCCTCCCCCCTCCCCCCACCATGACAGGCCCCAGTGTGTGATGTTCCCCACCCTGTGTCCAAGTGTTCTCATTGTTCAATTCTCACCTATGAGTGAGAACACGTGGTGTTTAGTTTTCTGTCCTTGTGATAGTTTGCTCAGAATGATGGTTTCCAGCTTCATCCATGTCCCTACAAATGACATGAACTCATCATTTTTTATGGCTGCATAGTATTCCATGGTGTATATGTGCCACATTTTCTTAATCCAGTCTAACACTGATGGACATTTGGGTTGGTTCCAAGTCTTTGCTATTGTGAATAGTGCTGCAATAAAAAGTGTGCATGTGTCTTTATAGCAGCATGATTTATAATCCTTTGTGTATATACCCAGTAATGGGATGGCTGGGTCAAATGGTATTTCTAGTTCTAGATCCTTGAGGAATCACCATACTGTCTTCCACAATGGTTGAACTAGTTTACAGTCCCACTAACAGTGTAAAAGCGTATCCTTTTTAAGAATGTATGCTTGCTCTAGCATTCCTCTCAAACTGCAAAGGCCCTTGATGAAACATTTTATATAAGGTAGAGGTAATAACTATATTCAATATATTTAATTCTGTGGTTTTCGACCTTCAGAAGTATTTTGTTGTAATCACGAAACAGCACAGATTAGGACGTTAAAGAGACTACTTAAATTGTTTTTAATTTCTTGCATGAGATCTGATTCACTGTTATAGGAAGATAAACCCCCTCACCTCTTCTGCCTCTTATGCTGCTACTTGCTATTTTAAATTTATGTTTCTCAGCAACTTTAGAAGGGACAGGGGTACAAGTAAGTGTATGTGATACTGTTACATAAATACTACCGACCAACTTAACAGACAAAAAATACTGGCAATATTGTTCTAACACACATTACAAAACTGAAAGAGAAGCAAGATGTTGTAGTAAAGGAGATCTGCTGCTACACTGGATTTATCTCTAACAAGAAATATTTGATTGATGATAACCTTGAAATTGATTGTGCCATCCTAGACCACGCTATACTGAAGGAAAGCAGTGTTACATACAGTACTTGTGTTCAAAAAGAACACAGAAAGAGACAGATTTGTAATAAAGGTCAAAGACTCTTATTTAAAGGGTAATATCATTCAATAACAATGGGAGATGTATAAGAAATAAAATTGGGACCATAGAAGTATGAATAATGCCAGCGAGAAATAAAGGGATCTCATTTCCTTTTCTTGCCACTGGGGCTAAAGCTTAAACAGAGGTTGGGTTCTAACATCAGGAGATAAAGCAAACATTGTGTATAATCAAAATTACCCTTGAAAATTCCTCAGGAATGAGTTATTTCCAGTTATTTCAACATAGCCAGATGAAGGAACAACAAACTCAGAATTGTTTTCTAATGCTCATTCTGGGGTATAAGCTAATTGAGAAGAACGGCTGGCAGAATTGTCTCCACTATCCAAATAGTCTTTTTTTTTTTTGCTAAACATATACAGTTAAATGTGTGTTAAACATGCATATAACTAATACTATTTCACTGAATTTCTAATTTGTATTACATATACTGTTTTCTAAACAGAGCTAGCTAAAGAAACCAATATAGCTGGAAAAAAGCTACCTGATAAGCTATTACTGTGAAAGAGGTCTCCAGAACTTTTTTCATCTTGCAGAACTGAAACTTTAACTCATTAAACAACAAACTCCCCCTTTCCCCTTGCCTCAAGCCCCTGGCAACCACTATTCTACTGTCTATTTCTATGAATTTGACTACTTTAGATATCATATAAGTGGACTCATACAGTATATGTCTTCTGTGACTGGCTTATTTCACTTAGCATAAGGTCAGTTTTTAAAAGAATAAGCCAAGCGTAAAGCTAGGAGAAACTAGATTAAACCAGCCCTCCTACTAAGACCAACTGGGAAAATGGAACAAAATATTAAAAGTATCTATGTGAAAGCAATGAAGAACTACTAAGGTTATAAGGACCTGTGCAGCCAAAATCATGAAAAGAAGGGAAACCCAAAAAGGTAGCCCTGACATAAGCTAATTTGAAAACTGCTACTGAAAAGCTGAGCAGAGCTTTCAGCGGTCTCATAAAACTAGAAAGGACTGTGGAAAATACTTCATTCAGGCTTTCTGCTGTAACCTCAAAGAACTACACCCTAGGAATCAGGAGAACCCAAAAATATGCTGGCCCTCACAAGAACTGAAGCCTAGCTTTGAATCAGTTCAATCCTTGGCTGAATTAAGGTGATCTAACTGTACACTAAGCGCCTGTCAAAAGAAAGGAAAAATAATTTATGGCTCTTATAATGTAATACCTACCATTTTTCAAACACACTGTCCAAAATTCAATTAAAAAATAACCAAGCGGCTGGGAGCGGTGGCTCTCACCTGTAATTCCAGCACTTTGGGAGGCCGAGGCAGGCAGATCACAAGGTCAACAGTTCGAGACTAGCCTGGCCAACATGGTGAAACCCTGTCTCTACCAAAGATACAAAAAAATTAGCAGGGCATGGTGGCGCACACCTGTAAATCCCAGCTACTAGGGAGGCTGAGGCAGGAGAATCGCTTGAACCCGGGAGGCGGAGGTTGCAGTGAGCCAAGATTGCGCCACTGCACTCTAGCCTGGGCGACAGAGCTGGAAAGACAGTGCTGGCATGTTGGGAAAAAATAAAATAACCAAACATACAAAAATGACGAAACTCCCCAAACCAAGAGGGGAAGAAAAGTAAAAAACACAAACGACAACAGATCCAGATAGCAGAGCTATCAGATATGAACTTTAAAATAACTATGATTAACATGTTAAAAATTAAATGACAAGATGGAGAAACCTAGTTGAAAAGTGGAAAATATAAAATAACCAAATGGAAATTCTGGGACTAAAAACATATATTAGGTTAGTGCAAAAGTATGATTTTTGCCACTACTTATATTAATAAATGAAATTAAGAATGTAATGAATGGGTTTAACAGCAGATTAAACAGTGAAAATATTAATGAACTAGAACATAGGACATAGGACAGGAGAAAACATCTAGAGGGAAATGCAGAGAGATAAAAAGATGGAAAATGGAGAAGCGAATGTAAGAGATATATTAGACTTGGTAAAAAGGATTAATGCAGGTGGAACTGGAGTCCTAAATGAAAGAAAAAGGGACAGAAGCAATATCTAAAGAAGTAACAGCCAGGTACAGTGGTTCATGCCTGTAATCCCAGCATGAGATGGGAGGCTGGCTTGAGGTCAGGAGTTCAAGACCAGCCTGGGCAAAAAAGCAAGACCCCCATCTCTACCAAAAATAAAAAAAAAAATTAGCCGGGTGTAGTGGTAGAGTTTGAGGCTGTAGTGAGCTATGATCACGCTGCTGTACTCCAGCCTGGGCAACAGATTGAAACCCTTGTCTCAAAAAAAAAAAAAAAAAAAAAAAAAAGGAGAGAGATAATGGCCAAATATTCCAAAACTGATCAGTCATCAAGCCATACATTCAGAAAGTACTACAAAACCCAAAAGGCATTTGCACACAGTACTGGTTAAACTGGAAACCAACAAGGGCAATTGGTTAGCAGTTACCTACTAAAGCTGAACCTAAGCATGTCCTATGATGAGGCACTACCACCTAGAAGAAAAGTACACCTATATCAAAAGTCATGTATAAGAATGTTCATAACTGACTTATTCTTAACAGCCCAAAGTGGAAATAGCCCAAATATTCCTCAACAATGAAATGCTAAACAGACTGTATAATAGTCATCCAATGGAATACCCTGCAGCAATAAAAATAAATGAACAATTGCTATATACAACAGAAAACATGAATTGAATCATACAGACAGTGCTGAGCTAAAAAAAGCTAGAATCAAAGGAATAATACTGCATGTGTTAAATAATGTTAGAAAACAAGGCAAAACTAAGCCATAGTTTTAGAAATCAAAATAGTCACTACTTCTTGGGAGAAAGGTGAAGGTAGTAACTGGAATGGGCATGGAGTAGAGAAAAATCTCAACACAAACAAAACACACACCATAAAAAAAAAGATGGGTATCTCAGACTACATTAAAACTAAAAACTGCTATTCATCAGAACATAAAAAGCAGGAAAAAAGCCACAAATCTGATAATATCTGCATTTCATATAACAAAAGATTAGTATCCAGAACATATAAAGTACTCTTATAAACCAGTAAGAAAAAGACATAAAAACTAGTAGGAAAATGAGCAAAAATCTTCAAAAGGAACTTCACAGAAAATAAAACACAAATGGTCAAACATATGAAACAAATGTCTAATTGTATTAGTAATCTGGGAAAAGTCAATCATAAGCTTTAGAACCTACCAGACAAAGAGAAAAATGTATGGCAATAGGAACTCTTATACACTGCTGGGAGGACTTTAAATTTGTAAAGCCACTGGGGAAAAACTGGTATTAGCTAGTCAATTTAAAGATGCACATAACCTGTGCAATTCCACTCCCAGGTATATCTTACAGCAAACAGGAGTAAACAGGAACAGGAGTGCAGGAACAGGAACAGGAGTATTCTTAGCATTGAGGAGATCAGGTATTTAGCCACTGACCATTACTGCCAGTAGCAATGCTTCCCAACTCTCCATCACTGTGACAAAAAGAAACATCCACACACACTTCCAAATTGGAGCAAGGGGCAGATACACAGCTCCGAGTGAGGTGCACTGCCCTAGAGAAGGGTTTTTTTCTACCTGAGTACTACTGACATTCTGAACTGAATAAATTCTTTGTTGAGGAGGGCTCTCCTGTGCATTCCCTCTGCACTAAATACCAGTAACAACTGGGCAAGTGGTGATAACCAAAAAAGGCTCCAGATACTGCCAAATATCCCCTGGAGGATAAAACCATCCCTGGTTGAGAACCACTGTCCTAGAGAAACCTTTGCAGTAAGTGCCTCAAAAGATATGTACAAGAATGTTCAGAGCAGTATGTTGGTAACAGCAAGAAACTGGAAAAATCAAAATGCTTATCAACACTAGAGTGGGAAAATAAATTGATGTACATTCTTATGATGCAAGACTATATGGCAGGGAAATTGACCTACAGCTTCCTGCAACAAAACAGATGAATCTCTTAGGAAATAATTTAGATGATCAAAGCAAGTCAAAGAAAAATATGACTCCTTTTTACATAAAATTCAAAAACAAGCAACATAAAACAGAACTTTGTTTAGAGTTACAAAAAAGCATGTTGAAATTATAAAGAAAGGCCGGGCATTGGGCTCACGCCTGTAATGCCAGCACTTTGGAAGGCCAAGGTGGGTGGATCACCTTAGGTCAGGAGTTCGAGACCAGTCTGGCGAACATGGTGAAACCCTGTCTCTACTAAAAATACAAAAATTAGCCAGGCATGGTGGAGAGCACCTGTAATCCCAGCTACTTGGGAGGGTGAGGCAGGAGAATCACTTGAACCTGGGAGGTGGAGGTTGCAGTGAGCCAAGATCGTGCCACTGCACTCCAGCCTGGTGACAACAGTGAAACTCAGTCTCAAAAAAAAAAAAAGAAAAATTTATAAAGAAAGGCAATGGAACAGTAAACACAAGATGCAAAGTACTGTTACCTTTGTGGAAAGGAAACAGTATACAAATGTGGAGGTGCACATAAGAATTTTACTTTTTTTTTTTTTTTTTTAGGAGACAGTGTCTTGCTATGTGACCCAGGGTATTATTCACAAGCATATAAGAATTTTAAAAGGCAATGGTAATGTCCTATTTTCTAACTGGATGTTTGGATATTTGTTGTATTTTTTTATGCCCTACATAATACATGTGTAGATATTATGCCTATTCAATACTTAATAACAAAAATTAAATGATTAAAAAAAAACTATTGTAGGAAGAACGCTAAGTTGGTTCCTCTGTTTCAAGTTCCCTGGTATCCACACCTTGGGCAGGCTGAATATCACTAGTTTGAAAACCTAAAATCTGAAATGATCCAAATTCTGAATTGCTCCAAAATCTGAAACTGACATGATGTTCAAAGGAAATGTTCATTGGAGCATTTCAAATTTTGAATTAGGGAGGCTCAACTGGCATAATGCAAATATTCCAAAATCCAAAGAAACCTCAAAATACAAAACACTCCTGGTTCCAAGCATTTTACATTAAGGAATACTAAACCTACAACATCTTCTTTTGAAGGTGGATAGCACCCAAAACTTGCTTCTAACTAATGGAATATGGCAAAAGTGATGAGATTTTGAGGATGTAGTTTAGGTCCCTAATGAATTGACTTTATATTAGTAGAAAGGGAGATCATTCTGAGCGAACTGGATCTAATCAGTTGAGGCCATTAAAAGAGGGTGAGAGATTCTCTTGCTGGTCTGGAAGAACCAGTTTCCACAAGTTTTTCAGGTGCAAGGAAATACATTCTGCAACAAATTCATGATCTTAGAACAGGACCCTGAGCTTCCTTGAGCCTCAGATATCTGAGACTGGCCCTCACAGACACCTTGATTGCAATTTTGTGATACCATGAGCAGAGGACCCCGCTAAGCCATGCCTGGACTACTACTGCTACTTTTTTTTTTTTTTTTTTTGAGACAGAGTCTCAGGCTGGAGTGCAGTGGCACAATCTCAGCTCACTGCAACCTCCTCTTCCCAGGCTCAGGTGATTCTCCCACTTCAGCCTCCTGAGTAGCTGGGACCACAGGCGCATGCCACCACGCCCGGCTAATTTTTAAATTTTTTTTTGTAGAGACGGGGTTTTCCAACATTGCACAGGCTGGTCTCAAACTCCTGGGCTCAAGTGATCCTCTCATCTTGGTCGCCCAGAGTACTGGGATTACAGGCATGAGCCCCCACGCCTGGCCTATGCCTCAACTTCTGACCCACAGAAACTGTGAAATAACAAATAGGTATTGTTTTAAGCCACTAAACTTGTAGTAATTTGTTACACAGCACAGAAAGCTAATATAAACACTTTTTATAATTTTTATTCCTAAGAAATAAGACAACTCTATCATTAATCATTGTATTAAGAAATTAAACACCTAACTTTGCTATCGGGTCTCCATAAACAAAGAATTTTGAACTTCTCCTGTTTAGTGTGGCTGAAGCAGATAAAAAGCATGATCCTCAAAGCTGTACAATCTTAGGTATGGATCATTCACATCAGTAAGTTAAAAGTGGCAGCCCATGCTCATATTTACTCAGTTAAAAAGATAGAAAGCAATTGTCAAATCCACACTTACCAAATGAACAGGTTAAAAAATAAAAATAAAAAAAGTCCTCAAAAAAACCCTGAGAGTATACAGTACAATCAGAGTTGTGGGAAGTTTCCAACAACTCTGAGGATCATACTACCTTCCCCTGTAGACTACACTCAAGTGAAGAATTATTTCCTGTTTTTCTTAACCCTAAAAACAGTGTTTGACACATACCAAGTGTTTATGATCTGTTCAATAAAATAACTCCATTTCAAAAGGAGAATATCTGAGGCCCAATGACCCACCCAAAGTCACACTGTGTTAATGGCAGAACCAAGACTAAGACAAGGTCTCCTCTCTGTCAATCAAGTGCTTTCTTCCTGTATCAGAATTCAATCCTTAATTATTGTCAAGCCTCATTAAATACACATACCACACAAATCATTAAACAAGTATGAAATATTCAACAGAATTTTTCATAAAATTAATTCCATCTGCCTCACACTGTTTTGTAAGCCTGTCTGTTCAAAGTTCTTACCACTTAATGGTACTAAATAATTAACAATTTTCTGCTCCACATAAACTAGAAAATGAAATAGTTCTATTGATCTGAACCAGTAATTATATTTTTTAATTTTCTGAGGCATTTATTAGCCTAATATAGGAAACAACAATCTCTTCCCAGAATATATATATATATAAAAAATACTTCAAAATATATGTGCCTCACAGTAGTCTGAATATTCTCTTTAGTGACACCTGTTTTTTCTACTTTGAAACATTTCTTTTGAGATAGCCCACCATTCAAAATATTTTAGATATGTTATAAATGTACGTAAACAGGTACCAAAAGTTTTATGGTCCCGTCTCAATATATACAATTTTTAAAGTCATGTGACAGTATTTTTAAAATGTTTAATGTTGATTATATAACTTCTTTACTTTTAAAGGGAAAAAGCCCTTGCATTAATCCAAAAAAATGCTGATTTTAGGGAATAAGTTCCTACTTAGGAATATAACTAATTTCAAGGAAACATAAGGATCTCTTTGCAACCGTTTCATTTTCTTGGCAGAGATAATAGAAATTGTAGCTAGCTAATGGTTAATGTGGAGTAGGAGGATACCACAGAGAGATAAAAAGTGGGACACTAGAATCTTTGATAATTTCTCTTTATCTATAAAGCAAGAAACTCTAGTTACTTAGTCAGTAGCTGCCAGGTATGAGATGAGGTCAGGGGTTTATGTTTGATGGTGGTACTGATGCACACAGGCTGGAGTCTTACTAGTAAGTCTGTAGAGGGAGGATCCTAGCTACACACCACTTACCCATTCTGCATGGATTCAGCAATCCTCTTCACATGTGGTACCCAGTTCTTTATAACAAGAAAGTGATAAACTTTTATCAATCTAAGAAGGTTAAAAGGGGGAAAAGGTTAAGGGTTTATTTCTATGACCTATTTCACATCAGCAGGTTTCTCAAGTTAGCTGAAATAGGACAATCCAAAAAGAGAAGGGAGAGAACTCTCACACAAATCATCACCACCAAAGGTGAATTAAGAGGACTTACTGTTAAAGAAGCAATCCCTTTGTGATAGAATTTTAAAGATTCAGCAATGCAAGAAAGTGCTGAACTATAATTTTCCTCTTGCAACCCAGTGAGACACTGTTCTGCATGTGAAAACTCCTTCAAACTATTTAGCCAGAAGTAGAAGTGTTCTGAGGCAACCTGAGTCAGCAAACTCTGATAAAGCTCTTTGGCCATGTCATGATTACCCTAAAAACAAAAAAAGAAAAGAAAAAAGAATAGAAGGAGCACATGGTGAGATTCTTACATTTGAAAGAGTTGATGCAGCAGCTAAAAGAGAAACCTAAACCTTGGATAAGTCTGAACAATCATTCCTCATTATTATGTAATTCTCTGAGACTCTGTCTAAATATTTCCTCAGAGAAAATAAGCTGAGTTGCTTTTATGTAACATAATGCTTGAAATTCTTTACTAAAACAGCTCCGAAAGAGAAAATAAATGGAATTAACTATAAACCAAGTCTAGAACTTTAGCCCAAAATACAGGAAGTATAAATACTTTTTTATGTTATTCTAGATGAACTATTTAGTGGGTGAGAGAAACCCCAGGGGAGAAGGCATAGTTGTAGGGAGAAATGTGAATACCATTTAATGCCTGGGGCCAGGGATACTCAATGTCCTGCAATGCTTGGGACAGAACAGTATAATGAAGAATTGTCCTGCCAAGAGTGTGTGCTTCTCCCCCATTTGAGAAGCAACATAAAATTAAGAACATGCACTTCAATCACCTAGAGTAATGCTTCCTCAAACTTTGGTCTCTGGACTTATCCCCAAGGATTTTTTTTTTTTAATTTATTTTTAGTAGAGACAGGCTTTTGCTATGTCAGCCAGGCTGGTCTCAAACTTCTGGCCTCAAGAGATTTGCCCACCTTGGCCTCTCACAAAGTACTGGGATTACATGCATGAGCCACCCCACCTGGCCAGGATTTCTGTACTAACCAAGGTTTCTATTTCCTCTCAAACAAAATTAATAAAACTTGTTAGGCTTTCCATATGGCTGACAAGAGTACAGCATACTAAAGCTTTCCCATTTCTACTTAAGAATGACAAGGTTGGGGACAGGAACAAAGATGTGGTATACTGAGAGAGGAAGATAGAAACAGCGGGTGGTAGGTGGCCTTGGTTATAACAATACAGAGCAAAATGAAAGTGGCACTAACAACCTACAGCCAGAAAGGGCCCACATTTTAACTTCCTCATTACTAATGCCAACAACATAGATGCCATTCTTTTATGATAAAAGTTAAAAATCAGGTCCTTTCCTTCCTCATCTTCAGAACCCATGACTAAAAGGTACTTCCACCTTTATTTTAGTTTTGACTACAACTAATAATCATACAATTGAAGATACATGACCTGACATTTCCAGCAACCCAGTTCACTCAGAAGGGTAACACATACCATTCTGGAAGCCTGTCTGGCAATACGGTATACAGTCCATCCATTGGAGACACTTTCAAGCTGCTGCTTAATTACTGCCTTACTTTCCACAGACAATGCTTTCTGACTTGCAACAAAAATCACAGTAGCCAAACTCACCTAACATTGGGCAAGAAGAAAACCAAGAAAATCATTTAATTTTATTCAGTGTCATTGATAACCTACCCCAAAGGGAGGAAAACTAATTAGAGCCCACTGCAAAAGAACAAAATTTGTTTTCCAATGACATTTATTTAAATTTTTATTTTGAAGTCATTAAGTAATTTATTCCATTCACTCAGGGCACTCTTTATAACAGCAAATAAGTAGAAGCAATACCCATAATATGAATAAATTATATAACATAATCAAACAATGAGATACATAAATAAAATGGATAAACTAGAGACAGACTTACCAACATAGATGACAAGCAAAATAGGCAAAAATATGCAAAATGCAAAAGATCACAAGTAGTATGATAAAGTTTACATAAAATTAAAAATATGCAAAATACTGCATATTACTTAGGGATACACACTTTGGTAGTAAAAGAATAACAGGCATGAGAATGATAAATACCAAATTCAGGATAGTGGTTACCTGAGAGAAGGGAGGAGATGCTATCAGCAAGGTAAACAGGGGGCTTCAACTAAACTGTTAATACCTTTTTCCTAAGCTAGATAATGAATGCAAGAGTTTTCACTGTATTATTCCTTAGATTTTTTGAATATTATGTTTCATAATTTAAGACTATCTTAAAGCAGTACTCACAAAAAAGATATCAGGACCCTTAGTTCAAAATGCCACTTCAATAAAAAATAAACTTAGCTAACTGCCTCTTAATATTTCAAAGCTGATTCATATAAAGATCCATACATTTGGTCACCAAGGTAACCTTTTCTGGCAGCAAATGATGGGATGGGGTCAATCTTTTACACAATTCCCTCTGGAGGATTAAATATAAAACAGGCTTGAATAAGTCATTTCATTATATTTTTTCCCACATTCTAAATTAAGATGAACAGAACAATATGGAATGGCGACCTTACAACTTTCATTTAATTTACAATTATTTAGAATGTAGCCTACTTTCAGTCCTGCAGAACTTTTCAACTAAACATTTTATAGCTTCCACGGCTTCTGTTTCTTTCTAAGCATGTACCTTTCCCAACCCCAAGGGTCTACAGAAGCCTAAACTGGATCCTAAACAGCTAAAGAGGTCCTGGAATGGAAAACATAAATTTGGGCTAATTTATGGTCATTATTATCATTAGATTTTTAACTTCTATTTTCTAAAGTACAAAACAGGGTTTAGTTCATTATTTACTCTGTAGAAGAAAGATAAAAGTTTCATTTTCATTTTGTCCTTTGCAATAAAAGAAAAACATGAGATTGAAGGCTTTGGCTATACTAAGCTGATTTGACAGGGTTTAGGAAGAAAGCAGTTTTAGCGGTGAACAAAACATGGCTTTCTAAATCAAAAGTGAAAAAAGTAAAAAGCTCATAGAGCCAATTCTATTTTGACATCAGCACACTCTTTGGTCTTAGGTAATGAATTTAACCTACTGTTTGTTCTGTTTTTCAAGTAAAGTCAAACAGTAATGTTGACTTAAAAGTAATTCCCACTAGACCAGATCCTAGTCATTCAAAGGAGATTCAAAATGGGCTTTTTACCAGAAGTTCTTGTTGCTTGTCTGTGGCTGATCGTCCAATCACCTTGTACAGCTCCATGAGGTCACCAAGCATCCCATCACCCAGCACTGGCAGTTGCATGGCAATGGCTGCCAGGCAATGGCACATCAAAATCCGGGCAGCGTCTTGAGCACTGTGCAACTGAGTCAACAAGGTCTCAACCACTGACTGGCTAAGATGGGGCCTGCCCTTGGCCAACTTCACCATACAGTTTAGAGCAATCTGCACGCCAAAAAGAAAATGAACTAGTTACATTTTGAAGATACAGATGAAGCTTTAAAGAAAAGAGCTTTGTACAGGCTACTGGGGAAAATCAAGGGTGAGGTTTCTTGTAGGCATAGCATTTTTCTTCATAAGAAACACGAGGTACTGAATCCCACATTAGGGTTTGTGAAGTGCACTACGTTTAAAATAACAAATTAGGACTGCACATCAACCACTCATTTCAATCTAAGACTATTAAAATACTTTTAAGAAAGATGGAAATCATAAGGAATAATGCTGAAGAGGCAAATATAGGCCAAATGTCACCATCACTGTACTATCATTACTTTTCAGGAACTGCTTCTGAAGTGTGGCTTGTAAACTATGCCAGCATCTCCCAGAATGAAAATAAAAATATAGATTCCTGAATTAACATATGTGTGTGTGTGTGTTGAGGCTACTGAGGTTTCACAGTTTTAAAAAGATGGCTTAGATGACTCTAAGTACACTGAAGTGGGAAAGAGGTTCCCAATTTTCTCTTATTTCTCAACTGAAATCTAAAAACCAATTTGGCTACAGAATTTCTCTTACCAAGGCCTTGTTAAAGGCATCACTAATATCCAGCCAAAAAACTAGAAACCTAGAAATATTCCCACTTCTACATAGCTAACACATTCTTTTGTCAAATCTCCAATATCCACTGTTAGCACTTTTCCATTCTCTCTACCACATCATAAATCTCTTCCTAATTCCAATTTCTTGAAAAGATGGGCCCTTCAATCCATCCTTCATAATGCAGCCATGTAGCCATCAGTGGGGTGTTAGGCACACACATAACTTTAGAGTCCGATAAATGCAAGTGCTGAAGCTCAGCTTGCCCCTTATTAGCTAGGTGGCTTTGAACAAGGTACTTCTCTCTCTCAGCCTTAAGTTTCTGATGCGTATAAGAGGAGAACACATTTCATTATAGGGTTATTGAAGGACTGAAAGAAATGTATATATAAGTCTTCAACAAAGTTTGGCACATAATAGACATTCAAATAACAATAATAATTACGATAAAGGTTACCATTACTTTAAAATTATATTATCTCCTCATTGCCTATAGAATCAAAGCCATAATACCATGTTATTTGATATCCTCTATGATTGAACTACTTTTCCAAATCTCAAATTATTTCACCCAGTCACAGTGGGCCAGTCACCATTCTTCCACCACAACAGGTACATTCTTACTTTCAAGTCTTTTATAACAGTGGTCATTGGGCTCAATGTTTCCTCATTACTGTAATGCGATTCCATCTTTCACAACTCAACTCATATGACATTTATTTAAAGTCTTCCCTAATACCCTTGGTTAAAGTTAATCACTCCCGACTCTGACCTCTCATTAGGACTGCACTTTTTTTGTGAAATATCAGAGAATGTATTGTGTTCCGCTTGGTATTATAGTCCCTTATATAAACATCCGTAGCCTATTCTAGATGGGAAGCTCCTCTATTACAGGAACCGTTCTTGGCCATCTATGTATGTCCTACTGTGCTGAATCCAGCATTTTACTGACACCCACAATTGTTGGAAAAAAGATTTGCTTTTAAAAAAAGTTTTAAATGTACTGTGGTTCCAAGAGGATTCTGAGGATCCCCTTCAGAATGTGTTGCCAAACACATGTTGTCTACTTCCCTTCTCTACTTCTTATTAGCTTTCACTTAATGATATTACTATCTTTATTGTTCATTACTATGACCATATCACAACTTTCCTTAACATGCTAAAATGAGCCATGACTTCCTTGAAACCATACCTTTGACAGGCTAATGCCAACATTTATCTAACAGTTTCTTACTTCTATTAACTATGCTTTTCCTTATTAATTTTGCACCATCACAAATTATATTTCATGTTTCACTCCAAAAAGAGTAGTTTCATTTCACATTTTATTTATTTATTTTTTTTGAGACAGGGTCTCATTCTTTCACATAGGGTAGAGAACAGTGGTGCAATCATGGCTCACTGCAGCCTCAACCTTTCGGCCTCAAGTGATCCTCTCACTTCAGCCTCATGAGTAGCTAGGACTATAGGTATGCCCCATCATGTCCAGCAAAATTTTTCTAGAGATGGGGTCTCAGTATGCTGCCCAGGCTAGTCTTGAACTCCTAGGCTCATGCAATCCTTCCACCTTGACCTCCTCAAAATGCTGGGATTATAGGCATGAGCCACTGTGCCTGGCCTCATTTCACATTTAAAAAATCTTGCATATCTTTAAGATGATTTCTGTAACTAAGTGAAGGTGAAAATTCCTTAAAATATTCTTCCCTTGGCTTATAAACTAGGGCTTATACCATTGGGAAATTAATGAACGCTTATGTTAAATTAATAAACATTTATGAGTTGGCTGCAGTCATTTCATCAGTTGTTTTGTGGTTTTATCAGTTAGATTTAATCACTTAGATTAAAACTTCTAAGAGTACAGGAGCTATGTCTGCTTAACTTTGCTTTCTATTGCCTAAGACCATCATATATATCTATTACAACTTAATAAATAAAAGTTTTCACCTTTAAAGTGGCCTGAGCACCTGGACTATCATCTTGACTACAAAGTACCAGTAGGGATTCCAGGCCAAAGACAGCATCTTGTTCCAGTGCCAAAAGATCTAGAAGAAAAACAGTAAACTTTATGATGGTCAAGTGATGTGTGTACAAACACACACACACATATATATGCATACACACACACTCTCTTAGAAAAAACATTAAGGAGTTTAAGATACAGGGAATTATTAAATGGATGAACCTAACCTTCCTTGAAAAAGTACATGTGGCATTACTTCTAGAATGTAAAGTCTATCTTCAGACTTTATTTCTACCACTTTATTGAAGTATTTATAAAAATACACACATTAAATCAAGAGCTAAAGCCACAAAGCTATAAATAAAGCAAAACTGAAATAGTGTCACCAGCTTAGCTAAGGAAAATACTAAGAACAGCAAACTATGCAGTATGTGTTAATCTCCCTAATCAGAAATAAATTATGCAGGTCCATTTTTACCTAAGATGTAACAGTTTTCAGCTTCTAATGAAAGCTGAACCACTTTTAGGAAATAATAAGGTCTCCACATAACCTTATTAATGTTTTAAGTCTGACCATAAAGAATGAACCTCTTAGATGTCTCACGAAATAGCAGCACTACAACATCTTTTCACTACCATACGGTTAAAATTTCTCTGAAGGTTTTAGAAAGTTCTGAATATATTAGTTACCTTTAGGTTAATATATTTCAGTGTTGAGAACACACAGCAGTTTTCTATGTTACATGGGAGAAAATACTCTTTGCGATGCCAATATAAAACAGGCTTAATTATCCAAATCAGAATCAACTTTCAACTTTAAGAAATGTTTCCTGAGTGCAGGAGCTTGGCAAACAGAGTAAAGGCTAGTGAAGGTCAGGTTGCTAGAAAAAAACAGGTACTAGGAACAAGCAGTGCTGAAGGCTAGGGGGGATAAGAGGAACCACTGAGCTTGTAATCCTTAATAAAGATCAAAATCAGCACTGAAACAGATGGAATATCCAAAATGCATTTCTTGTTCTTGAACACAAGTCAAAAGATGTTAGGTAGACAACAAAATATGTGCATTATTTTCCTTGCATGTCCTCCTTGATTGTGCAAGTCAGTTTGATGCCACATATACCTAGAGTAAATTCTGTGAAAATTTAATTCACATTGGTCTGTGAATTCACTTGCCTCTAGGTGAAACTATTTGCTATTTAAGTCCCTGGAGAACCTAAGTAAATTTTCTAGGTTTTTGTATAAGTGAACATACCACCTTATACAAAAGGGGTAGAGTCCTAAGCAATCTCTAACCACCAACACCATATATGCAAAGGTAAGCAGTGGAAGGAAATGGGCAATGCTCCATAAAACCTTTCAATTCCACTCCCAAGGTCTTCATCTCTTTATTATTTTTCACAAGGATAAAGTAGTCTTAAGAACACATGCTCTCTCCGTCTGGGAGGTGAGGAGCGCCTCTGCCCGGCCGCCCCGTCTGGGAGGTGAGGAGTGCCTCTGCCCGGCCGTCACCCCGTCTGGGAGGAAGTGAGGAGCACCTCTGCCCGGCTGCCCCGTCTGGGAGATGAGGAGCACCTCTGCCCGGCCGCCCCGTCTGGGAGATGAGGAGCACCTCTGCCCGGCCGCCCCGTCTGGGAGGTGAGGAGTGCCTCTGCCCGGCTGCCACCCCGTCTGGGAGGAAGTGAGGAGCACCTCTGCCCGGCCGCCCCCTCTGGGAAGTGAGGAGCGCCTCTGCCTGGCCGCCACCCCGTCTGGGAGGAAGTGAGGAGCGCCTCTGCCTGGCTGCCCCATCTGGGAAGGGAGGAGCACCTCTGCCCGGCCGCCACACCGTCTGGGAAGTGAGGAGCGCCTCTGCCTGGCTGCCCCATCTGGGAAGGGAGGAGCACCTCTGCCCGGCCGCCACACCGTCTGGGAAGTGAGGAGCGCCTCTGCCTGGCTGCCCCATCTGGGAAGGGAGGAGCACCTCTGCCCAGCCGCCACACCGTCTGGGAAGTGAGGAGCGCCTCTGCCTGGTCGCCCCGTCTAGGAGGTGAGGAGCGCCTCTGCCCGGCCGCCCTGTCTGGAAGGTGAGGAGCGCCTCTGCCTGGCCGCCACCCCATCTGGGAGGAAGTGAGGAGCGTCTCTGCCCGGCCGCCCCGTCTGGGAAGTGAGGAGCGCCTCTGCCCGGCCGCCCCCTCTGGGAAGTGAGGAGCGCCTCTGCTCGGCCGCCCCCTCTGGGAAGTGAGGAGCGCCTCTGCTCGGCCGCCCCGTCGGGGAAGGGAGGAGCGCCTCTGCCCGGCCGCCCCGTCTGGGAGGTGAGGAGCGCCTCTGCCCGGCTGCCACCCAGTCTGGGAGGAACTGAGGAGCGCCTCTGCCCGGGCGGCCCCGTCTGGGAAGCGAGGAGCGCCTCTGCCCGGGCGGCCCCGTCGGGGAAGTGAGGAGCGCCTCTGCCCGGCCGCCCCGTCTGGGAGGAGAGGAGCGCCTCTGCCCGGGCGGCCCCGTCTGGGAAGCGAGGGGCGCCTCTGCCCAGCCGCCCTGTCTGGGAGGTGAGGAGCGCCTCTGCCCGGCTGCCCTGTCTGGGAGGTGTACCCAACAGCTCCGAAGAGACAGCGACCATCGGGAGCCGGCCATGAGGACGATGGCGGTTTTGTTGAAGAGAAGGGGAGGAAGTGTGGGGAAAGGAAGGAGAGATCAGATTGTTGCTGTGTCTGTGTAGAAAGGGGTGGGCATAGGAGACTCCATTTTGTTCTGACTAGGAGAAATTCTTCTGCCTTGGGATGCTGTTGATCTATGTATGGCCTTTCCCCCAGCCCCCTGCTCTCTGAAACATGTGCTGTGTCAACTCAGGGTTAAATGGATTAAGGGTGGTGCAAGATGTGCTTTGTTAAACAGATGCTTGAAGGCAGCATGCTCTTTAAGAGTCATCACCACTCCCTAATCTCAAGTACTCAGGGGCACAAACACTGCAGAAGGCCGCAGGGTCCTCTGCCTAGGAAAACCAGAGACCTTTGTTCATGTGTTTATCTCCTGACCTTCTCTCCACTATTATCCTATGACCCTGCCATATCCCCCTCTCCGAGAAACACCCAAGAATGATCAATAAATACTTCAGAAATTAAAAAAAAAAAAATAAAATAAAAATAAAATAAAATAAAGCCCAAAAAAAAAAAAAAAAAAAAAAAAGAACACATGCTCTAAGAACACTTTGAAAGGAGTCAATTTGTAGATCAAGGCACACAGGCTAAAAATAAGGGATTAAAAAAAAAAAATCAAACAGAATTCTGTCCAAGGTCTAAACCAAAGTTTATATATAATATCAGTCCTGATCAAACTTACCCTTTTCTTGACAAGAAACAGTTATATTAGTTAGGACTCTAACTCCATGAGCTGCAATGCCCCTGTTATTATGGTAACAGCACTCTTGGGCTAATTTGACTAAATCAGAAGATCTGGGAGAAGAACTCACATTTCCTAAAAAAGCAGAGAAAAGTAGTAGAGATTGTAATTCAAATAGTTCAAAAGCAGTTCAGCTTATAGGTTCAATTTTCTTAATTTTTGAGAAAAATCTCTAACAATAAACTTCAACAAAATTTCCTACCACAATCCCACTATCAATACATATCAGCATTTCTCTCCATTAAGGTACTTAAAATAGGTATGTGCCAACAGTTTCGTAATGACTAAGATCTAAAATCAACATATAATATCTTAAAAAATATTAATAAAAATTGACTAACAGTACAAAAGCCAAAACAACTATCCTAAGAGTTCAAACGAATTCTGATTAAAACAGGTATCATTATAGGCCTCTTGTCAGACAAAACCATACTTTCTAGATAGGAGAGAAAAGAGAAAAAAATTTAAATTTGCTTTTTTTTTCCATCTCAGATTGCTGGCATACATTTATACCTCAAAAGGTTTACATAAAAATTCATGATTTTAAAGCTGGAAAGAATTTTGGGATCATCTGATTTAACACGCCCTATTTTTACAGATGAAATCAAAGCCCAAAGCCCCAAAATTTTAAGAATCTTGCCATTAAGTTCATAAAACTTATCAGTCGTGTACTAATGCCTCTGTTATTATACTCTTCTGCTTTATACCTTAAATTCCATGCTATAGATTGCAGCAATTTTTAAAATTCACATTTGAAATTCTGGACCGCAAGGTTCATGTTGTAACTATTGTAATTTACAGTAGAGAAGCCCTCAGTTATAACTGAATAAGCTTCAAGAAAATAAGGAGATTAGGGCTTGTTCAACTACTTAAAAGAGTCTCCCATTCCTGTCTTCCTTTCCTCTGCTTATTTTTCCATGATTCTTGTTAACTTCAACTTTGTTTCTCATACCAAGGGTGACCGTATTTTTTGAGGCTGAAAGGGACACTATTAAGAATTACAATAGACAAAAACCATGAATATCTGAGGTGACATGGGACCTATGGTCACTTTGTTGATTTCTGGTTTAATATAATACAAGTTTAAGAGAGAGCCTCAGTGTTTTTTGGGTTTTTGTTTGTTTTGTTTTGTTTTTTTGAGACAGTCTCACTCTGTTGCCCAGGCTGGAGTGCAGTGGTGCGATCATGGCTTACTACAGATCACAGCTCACTACAGTCTCAAACTCCAGGATTCCAGCGATCCTCCCACCTCAGCTTCCAAGTAGCTGAGAATACAGGTGCATGACACCATACCTGGCTAATTTTGTTATTTTTTTTGTAGAGATGGGGTCTTGCTTTGTTGCTCAGGCTGGTCTGAAACTCCTGATTTCAAAAGATCCTCCCACCTTAGCCTCCCAAAGTGTAAGCCACCACGCCTGACCCCTTCAGTGTTTTTAAGTTAGGCAAAACACTAGAAAGATGAAACTATATCTTTATTTTTTCAAAACTGTGGAAATTGTATTTCCTCTATTCTTTTTGTCCATGTGATATGGACAATGCGGAGTCATCTATAAATTTACAAACATGTTTTATAACTTGTTTTTTCTTTGTTTTATTCCTACCAACACTCACCATAGAAAACTCAGAAAAAAAACCCAGAAAAATCCAAAGAATACAAAAATCATACAAAATTTCATAAACCAGCATGACCTTACTATTAATTTTCTGAAATATTTCTTTTAAAATCTTTCTCCCCCTATGTACAACAGTACAATTTAAAAACTCACACATAATCAGGATATGTAGATATTGGCCAATATCCTGCTTTTAAAATCTAATATTTTTGAGCCTTTTCCTATGTTTTCTAGGAATAAGATTATTTTTAATTTAATTTTTATTTATTTAGTAATGATTTTCTAAGATAAATTCACAAGGCTCACAAGGTACAACAAAGAGTAGAAAATGGTAAAAGGCTAGTGAGAGAAAAGTTTTCCTCCCCCACCCAATGTTATCAGCTTCTTGTGTATCATTCCAGAGTCTATAAATTTACAAGCACATTTATTCCTTTCTTTTTCCCTTTCACATACTGTTTTCCATCTTGTTTTATTTCTCTTTAAATATTGTATCATGGAGACTGCTCCATGCCATAGTTTCTTTAAACTGCATTGATTTTTATTGCAGTGATGTGTCATAATTTGAGTCCTCTATTGATGGACCTTTTAATGCTATTACATCCTCTACTAAGAAATAATATTTTGCTATTATATAAAATGGTGCTCAGAATAATCTTGTATATATGCCATTTCTCAATGTGTGACTATGTAAATAAGATAAATTCCCAGAAGTGGCAAGTCTGGGTTATCTGTAATTTAATAAGTATTTCCAAATCATCTATGTACAAGTTTAATAATTTATATTCGCAGCAGCAATGCCTGCTTACCCACACCCTTGTCGACACACCATGTTTATCAAACTTCTAAATCCTTGCCAATCTGATGGATTAAAATTATTTCAAGTGTTGTTTTAAGGTGCCTTTTTCTTAAATATGTCTGATATTGAACATCTTATATATTTGAGCCATTTGTTAGTGATGATTTAGACATACTAAATTTAAGTTTGCTTTTTAAACTACTTTTGGCTATATCGAAAAAATCTAATCAACGGAAGTAAAGATTTACCATTATTTGTGGAAATAATGTAACTTTGGAAAATCCTTGACTTTTATTTTTTATAAATATTATCTAGTCTATTTATTTAAGCCTTTGCTTAATTCCATATATAAGGCAAAATTAACAAACTTCAATAAAAGGACAAATACCTAGCTTGAAAAGTGTTTAAGTATTATATCCCAACATAATGCTAATACATGTTTTTGGAATTAAAAAATAAAGAAAAAGAAAGTTATTGTGCATGTAAGTCAGTTTGGTACAAAAAAGAGAATTCTGAGTCAGACCACTGAGTTCAGGCCTAGGCTCAGACACTTCACAAATATGTGAACTTTGGACATACCGTCAAACCTTTGTGAGTCTCAATTTCAATACTTATAAACTCCTTTGCATATGCCTCACTTGAAAGGCTACTTGTATGGGAAAGCTCTCATCTATTATATGATTAAGACTTTGTCTATCACAGCTCTTTCAAAGTGCAATGTCAGTGAAGGATGTTAACTGCAAGCTAAGAAACACACTGGCTGATTTATGCAGAAAAAGAATAAATTGAAAGCACCCTAGGTATATGGTACGTTGTTTATAAAGAAGGCTGTGAATAATTTCTCACATCCCTTGTGGACATGCTCCTTTACCATGTGATCTTCCAATTCCATGTGACTTGCTTTGGCCAATAAAGCATTGGAAAACAGGCTGCAAGCAAAAGGTTGACAAGTGCTTGTGTGTTGGTGGCTTGCTTTCTTTTGGCTCCAACCAACATCCTGAAAACAAACCCAAGTTAGCCCACCAAGAGTCACATGGATAAAAACTAAGGTGCCTCAGCAGAAAGCCTTTCAATTTCTAGCATGTGAATGAGGCCATCTTAGACCATCCAATCCTGGTCATACATGACCATAATCACACAAGTGACCCCAAGTGAGGCCAACAGGACTGCCCAGCTGAGTACAGTCAGAATGGTTGATTGACAGAATTAGAGCAAATAAAAAGGTCATGGTTTTAAGCTACTCAGTTTGGGGTGATTTTGTTATGTAGCAATATATAACTGATAATGTACTTCAGAGAACCACTGGAAAGCCTGCAAAACTAATAGGAAAACAAGGTCAGAAAATAAATAAGAAAAACGCCAGGGAGCAACCAAGACCACAGCCCAAAAGACCATGCATGGAATTAGTCCAGTGAGGACACAGCAGCCATTGTTACTGATTATTTCATGTCACAGCTTAACTTCTGTCACAGGGTACCAGACATAGCAAACACCCACTGCTAGAGTATATTCTGGAAACAAATGTTGCTCTGTCACTGCTACATCACCATATCCCCATTCTCTCATATCCCCACTTCCTTGTTGTTACTGGCTCCCAATTCAGTCTGTGGCATGGAAATGATTAGTTGAGTCCAAGCCACATGTAAGCACACTAGCTGGAAGGGAGGTGTGACAATAGAGTATCAGGTCTTTTTAGCTTCCTATTAAGACTTACGTGGCAGGGAATTCCCTACACCTGGAAAGTATCATATACTATGCGGCTGTAAAAGGGACAAACAAATGTACATTACAGTTCTTTAACTCAAACTAACTGACTACAAAAGGAAGCAATAGAGGTTCCGCAAAACTTGCATTAAAACAAAACAACCAGCCCGGGCACAGTGGCTCATGCTTGTAAACCCAGCACTTTGAAAGGGCAAGGTGGGTGGATCACTTGAGGCCAGGAGTTTGAGACCAGCTTGGGCTGAATGGTGAAACTCCATCTCTACTAAAAATATAAAAATTAGCCAGCCATGGTGGCGGGCACCTGTAGTCCCAGCTACTCGGGAGGCTGAAGCAAGAGAATTGCTTGAAACTAGGAGGTGGGGGTTGCAGTAAGCCAAGATCCCCCCACTGCACTCCAGCCTGGGCAACAGAGTGAGACTGTCTTAAAACAAAACAACAACAACAACAACAACAACAAAACCCAAAACGACAAAAAAGTTTAGCTTTAAGTCTGTTAGGTAAGCAAGCTCCTTACCGGGCATTAATGAAAGCATTTTAGAGTTAATCATCTTGAATTGGTAACTAGGAAAATGTTATTGGGCTGGAGTCAAGTTTTATTTTAATTGTTTTCCAGAGAAATAATATGCACCTAAAAGGAAGCACATGGCATTTGCTCTTAAAACTCACTACTACTTGACCTTTGAAATGTACTTAAATTCAAAGGGCACTTTGAGTCAGAGATATACAAAAGCAAACCAACTATTTTAAGCATCCTCAAAAATATTTTCACCCACATATAATTAAAAAAAAAAAAGGACAAACCTAGAAAAATATATTATTGACTTAAGATCAAGGATGCGAGATGTTGTTATCGTAGGCATTAGTTAAGAAATCATATTCAAATAAATCACTAGCATGTAATGGAGTATGAGATTTTTGAAACTTTTCCCTGATGTTAAAGTCTTATAGAAGAAACAACCTGAAACATAAATACGGATAAAGGAGTTAGCACATTATTTATATAGTATCTCCCTTCTTTTCCTTACCTGGAACTATACTGAAGTAATGTTTGATGGCGATGGTCCCTGATAGTGTGGAAAGGACAGACAACATCCCTAGTTTTAAGCTGTCATAAGGAGTCTGGAGGGCACACTCACAAAGTGCCTGGAATGCAGAAGAGAGATGAATATAGAAGTTAAAACATCAATATACTTCTAAACTGTCTACTCCATTTACATTTTCTGGCTTTGAGAAAAATTATATATTAAGGACCTTTTTTCATCTTAAAAAACTTAAATCGAGGCCAGGTGCAGTGGCTCATTCTGGTAATCCCACCAGTTTGGGAGGCTGAGGTGGGAGGATCACTCTAGCTCAGGAGTTTGAGACCAGCCTGGGCTCAAAGTGAGGCCTTGTCTCTACAAAAATTCGAAAAATTAGCTGGGTATGGTGGTATGTGCCTGTGGTCCCAGCTACTTGGGAGGCTGAGGCAGAAGGACCGCTCAAGCCCAGGAGGTCGAGACTGCTGTAAACCATGTTCACGCCACTGCACTCCAGCCTGGGGGACAGAGCAAGACCCTGTCTCAAAAAAAAAACAAAAAAAGCACTAGGTCAAACTTCGAAACTCTTTAGGGGAGCCTCAGGAGGCAGGATAACTAAATGTAAACTATGTTGATACATAAAAAGGACACTAGGTAAAAACTAAAAAATTATGAATAAAGAATGAACTTTGGTTAATAATAACAACGTATCAATATTGGTTCATTTATAACAAAAGTACTATACTATTTTAACATGTCAATTATAGGGGAAATGGTGGGGGAATGTGGGAACCCTGTGTACTATCGTCTCAATTTTTCTGTAAATGTAAAACTATTCTGAAAGCCCCACCATATTTTGCTTAAGAGAGATATGAATATTATTTCATATATGTGTAATTTTTAAAAATAACGGCGAATATGGAATTCTATCTAGTTTCTAAGTGAATAGAGCTATCTTCCTCCCATTTCTGGCATTTACTCTACTCTTGACCAGGCAGTTTGAAGTATTACCAAAAATAAGACGCTAGTTTTTTTTTCAATGCAGTGAACTATGAATACATAATCACAGTACAGTGACTCTTGCCTTATCCTTTATCACATGATTCTGTATCATATAACTGCATGTAATATAACAAGTCAAATAACTGTTTTGTTAAATTAATTTCCATTCTCTCACAAAGACAAAGGTTCAGAAAATAAGCAAAACTTGAAGTCTAAGGAAAAAAGTTAAAAATAACATTTCAGAAAGGGTTAAAATAAATTTAATATGACCATCAATAAAAATGTCAACAAAACTGCAGGATGATTTAGATTATCTGATTTTAAAGATCACGTGGAAAAATAAAAATCAGAAAACATCCAGAAAAACTGGCAAGGAATAGATTCAAATATATACTAGAATTTAATATATGATAATGGCATTTTAAATTAAAGACACCAGTTAATCAAAACTACAAAGACAATTGACCAGTCATTTGGTAAAATAAAACTATATCCCTGGTTTTTTTAAATGGCAAATAAAAAACCAAAACTGTAAAAAGTACTGAGGTAACATGGAACAATACAAAGTAAAAAGATAATTGGCAAACCTAGAAAAAAATATTCACATCATATAACATCAATAAGGGACCAAGAACCTTAATATATAAAAAGTTCTGGCCGGGCACAGTGGCTCACACCTGTAATCCCAACACTTTGGGAGGCCGAGGCAGGAGGATCGCCTGAGGCCA
Organism: Pongo abelii; assembly: GCF_028885655.2. Classification (NCBI taxonomy): domain Eukaryota; kingdom Metazoa; phylum Chordata; class Mammalia; order Primates; family Hominidae; genus Pongo; species Pongo abelii. The sequence goes on along the minus strand of NC_071985.2, from coordinate 37,457,851 downwards.
GGAGTTCGAGACCAGCCTGGCCAGCCCGGTGAAACCCTGTCTCTACTAAAAACACAAAAATCAGCCAGGTGTGGTGGTGCACACCTATAGTACTAGGTACTCAGGAGGCTGAGGCAGGAGAATTGCTTGAACCCAGGAGACAGAGGTTGCAGTGAGCCAAGATCGCGCCACTGCATTCCAGCCAGGGCGACAGAGCAAGACTCTGTTTCAAAAAAAAAAAAAAAAAAAAGTTCTTACTAATAGGCAAAAACTCAATAAAAATTTGGTATTTCACAGAAAGAATGTACACAAATGTCTTTTAAATAGTCTAACCTCATTCATACTTTGAACATTTTAAATTAAAATGTGTCACTTTTTACCTATCAGACTGACCAAGGTTAAAGTTTGATAATACATAACACTGAAGAATACAGGGAAATAGGTGCTCTCACACATTGTTGTTAGAAGAGTAAAATGGTGTAAATCTCTTTGGTGAGTCATTGGTATTAACTCTCAAAAATTTTTAAATATCCATCATTAGACCTAGAAATTTCTTTTCTGAAAATTTATGTTCACAAAGGTGATTTTTTTACAAACTATTCAATGTAGAAATGTCAACAGTAACAGTAAAAGTATCAGAAACAACCCTAATGTCCATCAGTGGGGAACTGGGTATATAAAGGAAGTAGCACACAGCTGATAAAAAACAATGCAGTAGATCTAGCTGCTAATATAAGATGTTCCCCCATATTAAGAGGTAAAAGTTAGAACATGCACGTAGTGTATTTTCACTTGTAAAGAAAAAAAGATGGGGCATACGCATGTTTCCATATTGATGAAAAGGTTTAGGAAGGATACATAAGAAACTATTAACAGTGATCACTTCTGCAGAGGAGACCTACGAGAAGAGATGACTTATATTTCACTCACGATATACTTTTGTGCTCTAGAAATTTTTTGTCGTATACATGAATACTTTTTTGACTGAAAGAAAAATCTAGTTAACAAGAAAAACAGCAGCAGCAGCAAAAATTATCATGAAAGGAATGGAAACAGACCTGAAAGATGCAGTATGTTTCTGGTAACCGAAGGGAAGAAAGTCTAGGTAATGCATACACATACTCTGGCAATTAGGCCAGAATATGCGGTGTTTAATTTTGGCCTAAGAGGAGATATGTTCAAAAGGATAGAAGCTAAGTAAGATGGGGGGGATTAGGCCAGATGATATAGGGCCTTAAAAGTTAGGCAGAGTAATTAAAACCTGATGAAAAAGGAAAAAAAGAAGCCAGAGGAGAGAATAATGGCATCTAAAGTGTTAGGCAGGATAATTCTGGCAAATGGTAAACAAAATAAAATTAACAAAGAGAACTGAGAGCTAAGGATGCCAATCTACAGCCTCTGGCAGTAATCCAGGCAGCTGGTCATGATGGCCTGAACTAGAACTTGGTGGCAGGAATGGAGAATAGTGAATGAGTATGACAGACATTTTAAAAGAGATTACATATCAAGAAATGAATAAGGATTCAGTAAGTATTGCAAACTTTCAAATCTAGTAACTTTTAAGACTGAAATTTATGGGGGATAAACCAATTTTAGAAAAAGGACAGAAAATAGGATGAGATATGAAGTCCAAGAAGAAATATTCACGAGGCATTTGGAATCTAAGATACAGCAAATTTTTAATTGGAAGACTCACATCAGAATTCTGGCTCTGCCACCTACCATCTCTGTGATCTGAGCCAATTACTGAAATATTTGAGTCTCAGCTTCTTTGTCTGTAAAATGGGGTAAATATTTGTAAAGAACTGTTGATTTTCATAAAAAACACCTCTAGAAAAATATACAAGAAAATAGATACTGGTTGCCACTGGGCAAAGGAGCTATGTAGATGAGAGAACAGTAGGTGGGAAACAGTCACTATATATCCTTTTGTAGTTTTGGAATTTTGACCACATGAATGTGTTGGCATTTAAAAAACTGAATTAAAATTAAAAATCAAATGTAAGTGAGGTGACATCTACTGTCTGTAAGATTACAAAGCCACTAAAAGTCAAAGCACTTTGTGACCCATACAGGCTACTATGTTAGAGAACAATGTAGAAGCTCAGGTAAAAGGACTAGATTGTTGGAGGCCCTGCAAACTGGCATTAAGAAAGGCCGTAAGAATGACAGAGAATAAATGGTAGAAAGCAGAGAGCCATGAACTCAACTTGGAAGAAAAAGGGCAGTGAAGAATACAGAGAAGGTGAAGGTTAGGTAGTGTTATGAATGAGTGAGGACAGTTAAGTGCCAAAGAGGCCAAGAGAAGGGGCAGGTTGACAGTGCCAAATGTAAAGTGCCTAAGCAAAGTGACACGAAAACAGATCAAAATGCAAGTGTATGAAAGAATGAGCAGGGGATGAGGAAATAAAAGCAGATATAGATGCTGTTTTTGAAGTTCAAAAGAATGCATTTTTAAAAAGTGATTATTATTTAATACTATAATTTATATTTATTTATTCAAGCACTTAGGCCATTTCTGTTTGTTCACTTTTTGTTACCTAAATTGGCCTGCCTTGTACTGTTAATTAGCTTGTGATTAGGACTAATATCTTAAACCAAACAGCCCCAGAAGTTAGGAACTATGTTCTATATTTATATGTATTCCATATTATGTCTCAGATTGCTCTATGTATAATAGATATTTAGCCTTCTGTGATAATAAACTAGGTGAGACATTTTATATAAAATGATAATATTAATAATTTTAAATAAGAATTTTACCATTTAAAAAACTGAATATTAGAAAATCTTGTGATAAAATTATTTACAATGTTATATTCTGTTTCTGTCATCTAGCACATTATTGGGAACCTAAAGCAGTCTCTGTAAATAAACATTCGTTTAAGCCTGGGCACATAGCAAGGTCCCATCTCTACTAAAAAATTTTTAAAAATTATCTAGGTGTGGTGGGGTGCATCTGTAGTCCTAGCTACTTGGGAGGCTGAGGTGGGAGAATCACTTGAGCCCAGGAATTTGAGGTTGCAATGAGCTACAATTGTGGTACGGCACTCCAGCTTGGGCAACAGGGTAAGACTCTGTCTTAAAAATAATAATAATAAAATAAAAAAACACTGATTTAAAAGTTCATTAATCCAAATCAGTAAGCTTAACAGAGCAAATCATGAAGTTCCCCAGAAATGGTATGTCAATCACATTTCAATATAAAATCTGGTTCATGGACATTACCTATTACAAAATTGTTACCAGGACCATTTTTCATATCAACAAAAAGGAAAAACTGTCTTTTCAAATGGAGTCCTCTGTCTCATTCATTACCACTGCCTTCTTCACTAACTATTTGGTCTAAATTTCCTTCTCTACTGGCTTAACTCACTACTCAACTAGAGGCTCTGGCCTGAATTATTGTTTTCTGGGTCAATCCCTAAATAGGGGCTTCTCCTACACCCTGGAATAGGACTGGTCACCAGGGATATGTTCCAGAAAAGTATAGTAAAAAGAAGTTTATAATCTTTAAAGTAAAGAAAAATGTTACGTTTGAAAGTATTCTGTCAGAGACATAATACCTCAAAACTTTCTGTCTCCATTGTACTAACTGCAAAGAAAAAGATTATTACAAGAACTAATTCTCAGGCCGAACTTGTCACTCCTCCTAGTCACAGGTAAGGTACAAATTAGAAGCTCTCAGAAGAGATAACGTTAAAAATAAAATTTACATCTTTGAGACTATCTGGGACAAATAATATTTTGCTCTGTAACAGAGAGGCTGCATAAATCAAATATTCTCTTCCAGTAAGACTACAGGCCGGGTGCAGCAGCTCACGCCTGTAATCCTAGCACTTTGGGAGGCCAAGGCGGGTGGATCACCTGAGGTTAGGAGTTTGAGACCAGCTTGGCCAACATGATGAAACTGTCTCTACTAAAAATACAAAAATTAGCTGGGCGTGGTGGCAGGCACCTGTAATCTCAGCTACTTGAGAGACTGAGGCAGGAGAATCGCTTGAACCCAGGAGGCAGAGGTTGCAGTGAGCCGAGACAGCATCACTGCACTTCAGCCTGGGCAACAGGGTGAGACTCCAACTCAAAAAAAAAAAAAAGACTACAGCATCAGATATTGTAAACTATTAATAGAGATTAACACAAGCTAAGATGGTTATTTATCCCAGCATGGCATCAAAAAAATCTAAAGAAAAATATAAACATACTAAAAAATGTTTTTCCTATGAAACTATTGTTTTTGACTACCTTAATAATAATATACTTGGACCTTGATTTAGGCCCTTCCTTCTTTCAGTTTTTTAAAGGTATACAGAATGAAAGCTAGTCATTTAAACCTGACATATCATCTGATTCCATCTGAAAATTATAATACTAACCAACAAACCAGAAAAAGTAGCAATGGAAATGGACACAATGTGAACTTGAAATACTAAAACTCAAAAACAACCAGCAATGATAAGAGTGGCTGAGAGAAAGTCAGAAAGTAACAAAAGAAGGAAAGACAAAAGGAGAGAAGGAAGAAGGGAAGCCCTACAATTACTCTTGGTAATTGTAAAATAATGATGGAAGAAATAAATAAAAAACCTGTTATACAATCACTCTTGGTAATTGTGAGTAAAATTCAGATTCAAAATCAACACCTTATTACTTTAGAAAAGGCTAAATCGTTAGAACTGTTTTCCCCTGCTGTATTTCAGTATTGTCAAAAATGTATCTAGGCTATAAAAAATGATTAATTGACAACATCTGTTTAATTAAAATCAACATGCTCAGGATTCAGCCGCAATGGAAAAAAAATTCTCTTTTTTTTTTTTTGAGATGGAGTATTGCTTTTGTCACCCAGGCTGGAGTGCAATGGCGCAATCTCAGCTCACTGCAACCTCTGCGTCCCTGGTTCCAGCAATTCTCCTGCCTCGGCCTCCTGAGTAGCTGGGATTACAGGTGCGTACCACCACACCCGGCTAATTTTTGTAGTTTTTTTTTTTTAGTAGAGATGGGGTTTCACCATGTTGGCCAGGCTGGTCTCAAACTCCTGACCTCAAGTGATCCGCCCGCCTCCGCCTCCCCAAGCACTGGGATTACAGGCGTGAGCCACTGTGCCCAGAGGAAAAAAATTCTTCATGGAAGAAAGAAACATTAAAAAAAAAGTATGTTCAATAAGAAAAACAAAACAAAACACAAAAATCCATAAGAAACATAAATCAGAATAAAAATTCAAGATAAGATATGGTATAATGAAGAAATAATAGTAAGCTGTGAAATCAACAAAACAATTACATTTAACTAATTGTTAATGTGGTTGTAAAGCTCAATGCAAATATTATTTTTAAAAATTATTACAAAAAAGAAACTTCGTAGTATTAAAAAAAAAGATAACTGGCAATTAGATTCCAGATTACTGTAACATGATATGGGGTGAGGGGAAGATGAATGGCAGCAGAAAAGAGAATTAGGCCTCTTAAAATTTCAACATTTCAGCCATCATAATTTTCATTCTTAAATGTTAATAATTATGCCTAATTAGCACGTTAAAATCTTTAACTCACTAGAGGAAGACAAGAACAAAGAAAACTTGATCAAAATAGCAAATAAAAGCAATGGGACAAAGGAAACAGAAAGCATTACAGACAGCATAAAATAATGATGGAAGAAATAAGTAAAAAACTTGTTATACCAATAAATGTAAACAAGTTATGGTACATATTTTTAAAGACTCGAATTAAGTCAAAAGAGGTAAATTGTTTTTTCTTTATTTTACCTGACAGCAATAACTTCAGCATCAAAAGAGGTAAATCTAACTATAATGATCATACCTAGATGACAGAGAAAGGTTAAACGGATAATAAAATTGGCAAAGACTTAAAAGATACATGCAAAGAAAAACAAGCAAGTGGCAATATTAACAAAATGAATGAGGCCAAGGCTGCAAATAGAACACAAGATTCTTTTATGCAGATAAAACTCTCTATGGAGTAAGACAGCCCTAATATTTTTTAATTGAAATGGTTAGATATTGCTGTGGTCTGAATATTTGTGTCTCCCCCAAAATTCCTATGCTGAAATCCTAACCCCCAAGTTGATGGAATTAGGAGGTCGGGACTTTGAGAGGTGATTAGGCCATAGGGAAGGAGCCCTCATGAATGGGATAAGTACCCTTACAGAAGAAGCACAAGGGAGTGTGGTCACCCCTTCCACCATGTGAGGGCCAAAGCAAGAAGACAGAAAGTGGGCCCTCACCAGACACTGAATCTGCTGGAGTCATGATTTTAGACTTCCCAGCTTCCAGAAATGTCCAAAATAAATTTTTGTTACTTATAAGCAACACAGGTTATGGTATTGCTACAGCAGCCCAAATGAACTAAGGAAAATATAAACTGGAGTGAGAAACTAAAGACTATCAAAATTTCACACACTGACAAGAGAAAAAAACTAATTTAAGATACAGTATACCTAAGTAATATCACCAATAAAATAAGAGTCAACAGAGCTTATAGAAAATATGTCTTCTGGCCGGGTGCAGTGGCTCACCCCTGTAATCCCAGCACTTTGGAAGGCCGAGGTGGGTGGATCACTTGAGATTGGGAGTTCAAGACCAGCCTGGTGACCCCGGCAAAACCCCATCTCTACTAAAAATATAAAAATTAGCCAGGCATGGTGGTGGGCACCTGTAATCCCAGCTACTCATGAGGCTGAGACAGGAGAATCACTTGAACCCAGGGCGCGGAGGCTGAGGTGAATTGAGATAGCACGACTGCACTCCAGCCTGGGCAACAGAGGAAAACTCCATCTCAAAAACAAAGCAAAACAAACAAAAAAAAGTCTTCTTTTCAAACCCCTGAACTGTTTACAAAAAGTGATCCTACAATGGGCCACAAATAAACTTTAAGAATAACAAAAAGCAACAACAAAAATTCCACCAACAAATATGGAAAACTAATCACTTCAAAAGCAGAAAACATTAAACTAATGCCATGGTCAAAGAAGAAATAAAAATTGCTCTCATGGATATTTAAAAAAAATCATTTACAGTAGCATTAAGACCATGAAATATTTAGGAATGTATCTAACAAAATATGTGCAAGATTTGTATGCTGAACTAAAAACCATCCATGTGGCCTGGCACAGTGGTACACACCTATAACCCCAGCACTTTGGGAGGTCGAGGCAGGCAGACTCCTTGAGCCCAGGAGTTTGAGACCAGCTTGGACAAAATAGCGAGATCTCATCTCTACAAAAAAAATACAAAAATTGGCTGGGCGTTGGTGTGCACCTGTGGTTTCAGCTCCTTGGTAGGTTGAAGCATGAGGATCGCTTAAGCCTGGGGGGTCAAGACTGCAAAGAGCCGTGATCGCACCACTGCACTCCAGCCTGGGCACTGGAGTGAGACCCTGCCTCAATAAATAAATAAAAATAAAAACCACTGATAAGATGAGGGATAAAAGACTACAAATTGGGTACAGTGTATAGTGCTTGGGTCATGGGTACACTAAAATCTCACAAATCACCACCAAAGAACTTACTCATGTAACCAAACACCACCTGCTCCCCAAAAACCTATGGAAAAAACAAAACAAAACAAAAATACCACTGATGAGAAACTGAAGAAGAGCTGAAAAAAAAAAAGAGAGAGATAGGCCAGGTGCAGTGGCTCATGCCTGGAATCCCAGCACTTTGAGAGGCTGACGTGCGCAAATCATTTGAGACCAGGAGTTTGAAACCAGCCTGGGCAATGTGGCAAAATACCACCAATACAAAAATTAGACAGGTGTGGTGGCGTGTACCTGTAGTCCCATCTACTCAGGAGGCTGAGTTGGGAGATCACCTGAGGCTGCAGTGAATCATGATTGCACACCATTGCACTCCAGCCTGGGCAACAGAGTGAAACCTATCTCCAAACAGAAAAAAAAAAAAAAAGGGAGAGATGTACCATATTCATGGATCAAAAAAACACAATACTATTGGCCAGGCACAGTGGCTCTCACCTATAATCCCGGCACTTTCGGAGGCTGAGACAGGCAGATCACTTGAGATCAGGAGTCTGAGACCAGCGTGGTCAACATGGTGAAACCCCGTCTCTACTAAAAATACAAAAATTAGCTGGGGGTGATGGTGCACACCTGTAATCCCAGCTACTTGGGAGGCTGAGGCAGGAGAATCGCTTGAACCTGGGAGATGGAGGCTGCAGTAAGCTGAGATCACGCCACTGTACTCCAGCCCTGGTGACAGAGCAAAACTCTAACTCAAAAAAAAAAAAACAAAAAAACCCATAATACTATTAAGATGTCAATTCGTCCCAAATTGATCTTTAGATGTAAAGACCAACAAAAATCCCAGCAGCCTTTTTTTGGTAGAAATTTACAAACTGATTCTAAATTTTACATGGAAAGGCAGTAGACCTAGAACAGCCAAATTTGAACTCTTGGCCTCAAGCGATCCCGCCAGCTCAGTCTCCCAAGTAGCTAGGACTGTTAAGTATATACCACTACGCCTAGCTGATTTTTAAAATTATTTTTTTTTGTAGAGACAGGGTCTCACTATGTTGCCCAGGCTACTCTTAAACTCCTCACCTCAAGTGATCCTCTCACCTTGGCCTCTTAAAAGCGCTGGGATTATAGGCATGAGCCACCACATCCCACCCAGCGTGACAATTCTGAAAAAGAAATACAAAGGGGTAGGGGACTCACACTATCTGATTCCAAGAGTTGCCATAAAACGATGGTAATCAAGACAGTGTATTATTTGCACAGACCAATAGAACAGAATAGAATTTAGAAATAAATCCATACAGATATGGTCAACTGATTTTCAACAAAGATGCTAAAGTAATTCAATGGGGAAAGAAAAGTTTTCCCCACAAAATGGTGCCACAACTGGCTATCCAAAGCACCTTGATGCCTACCTTGTACCATACACAAAAGTCAACTCAAAATGGATCACACAGGGCTATATATAAAACTTAAACTATAAAACTTTTAGGAGAAAACTTTTGTGATTTTGGATTAGGCAGACTTCTTAGATAAAATACAACCTATAAAAGAAAAAAAACATTAATAAACTAGATAGATTTTATCAAAACTTAAAACTTCTTTTTAAAAGACAGATACTAAAGATACATATTGAGAGGAAATATTTGTAAAACATACATCTGATAAAGGATTAATATCAAGAATATATAAATAACAATAACAAAAAGACAAAAAACCTAATAAAAAAAGAATAAAATATTAGAATAGGCACTTCACTGAAGATACAGATGACAAATAAGCCTGTAAGATGCTCAACATCATTAGCCATTAGGAAAGAGCAAAACAAAACCATGATGAGATACCACTACACACCTATTACAAAACCATACAACACAAAGTGCTGGCAAGGATACAGAACTAGAACTCTTATATATGGCTGGTGGGTAAGTAAAATGGTATTGCAATTTTGGAAAACGGTTTGGCAGTTTCTTACAAAGTTAAACAGAATAAGTGTTTACCACACAACCCAGCAACTCCATTTCTAGGTATTTACCCAAGAGATGTCACACAAAACCGTGTATGATTGCAGCTTTATTCATAATGGCCAAAAACCCAGAAACAATCCAAATGTCTGTCAACTTGTGAACAGACAAACAAATTGTTGTATGCCCATATATCTGAATACTGCTCAGCAATAAAAAGGAATGAACTACTGCTACATGCAATAACATGGATAAATATTAAAAGTATTATGGTAAGTGAAAGAAGCCATATCCAAAAGGCCACATACCATATGATTCTATTTATATCCTGGAAAGGCAAAATCACAGCAACAGAAATCAGACTGGTAGTTGTCAGGGGTTGGGGAAAGGACTGACTACAGAGGGACCTGCAGAAACTTATGGGGGTAATGAAAATGTTCTGTATCTCAATTGTGGTGGTGGTTTTGTACATTTGTAAAAACTCATCCAACTGCATACCTAGAAAAGTTTCTGTAAATAAATTATACCACAATAAATCTGGCTTTTTAAAAAATGCATTTCAAACTAATGGCAATGAGAACAAGACATAATTTACGAAATGCGGTCAATCTGTACCAAGAAGCAAATTAATGGTCTTAACTGCTTTCATTATTAAACAAGAAAAATAAAAATGAATGTACCAAGCACTTGAAAAAGATAAGAAAGCAAAGCTTCTGGCAAGTCTAATCAAGAAAAAGGGTATACATAGGCCGGGCGTGGTGGCTCGTGCCTGTAATCCTAGCACTTTAGGGAGGCCGAGGCGGGTGGATCACCTGAGGTCAGGAGTTCAAAACCAGCCTGGCCAACAGGGTGAAACCCTGTCTCTACTAAAAATACAAAAATTAGCCAAGCAGGGTGGCTCATGCCTGTAATCCCAGCTACTTGAGAGGCTGAGGCAGGAGAATCGCTTGAACCCCGGAGGCAGAGGTTGCAGTGGGCCGAGATTGTGCCACTGCACTCCAGCCTGGGCAACACAGTGAGACTCTGTCTCAAAGAAAAAAAGAAAGAAAGAAAGAAAGAAGAAAAAGGAAAAAGGGATATAAACACAAATGTACAAGATAAAAAAATTTTTTAAATCAAAGATACTAGAAGTTATAAAGACTCTTTATGCTGATACTAATGAATTTGAGAAGTAAATTAAATGGGAAACAAATGACCAAAACTGATTCCAGAAGAGGTAAAAAACTGACAGGACAATAACATGTAGTGATTGGAAATGTTCTCCAAACAACTACCGCTGGAAAAAGTTCTAGATTCAGATAAATTTGTGGTACTTTTAAAGTTATACCTTCAGAAACAGAAAATTCTGTTACAGTTCTTAACCATTCCAGAGTATAGAAAGAGAAACTTCCCAGTTCATTTTATTAAGACAGCACAACCCCAACCCTACAATCTGTCAAAGTATTCAAAAAGGAAAAACTAAAGAATAAACTTACCTTTAATATAACTTACAGCTACCCTTAAAAAAGCATTTATTTGTATGTGCCAGACACCACATTATATATTGCTTTATTCAAATATCTTACCTGGCAATCCTCTATTTCCCTAGTTTATTTGAATTTCTGTGTTTCCTTAAAACCTTTCTCTTTGCCTCCTCCATTTTTAACCATACCTAATGACCATGTTTCCTAATTATCTAACAAAACAAAACCCAAAAAAATTCATCACAAGAGATTTTCTATAACTTTTTACCATAATACCTACTCATTCACCTACATTAGGCTTCTTAAGGTCTTCATTCCTATTCTATGAGAACTAGAGAAAGCCTATCTACTTCTACACTGGATCCCTTCCAGTCTCATCCACTCAAGGCCATTGCTGTTGCAATTCTTCCCCTCTACCAGGTCATTTCCATCAATAAAAAAAAAGTTTAATCCTCCCAGGATAAAAACAAACAAACAGAATACCCTTTATCAATACCATATCATTTCTCTGCTCCCTTGAGAGCAGAATTCCTTTTTTTTTTTTTTTTTGAGACAGAGTTTTGCTCCTGTTGCCAGGCTGGAATGCAATGGCGCGATCTAGGCTCACTGCAACCTCCGCTTCCCAGATTCAAGCGATTCTCCTGCCTCAGCCTCCCAAAGTAGCTGGGATTACAGGCATGCACCATCACGCCCAGCTAATTTTGTACTTTTAGTGGAGACGAGGTTTCTCCATGTTGGTCAGCCTGGTCTTGAACTCTACCCACCTTGGCTTCCCAAAGTGCTGGGATTACAAGCTTGAGCCACCACGCCCGGCCCAGAATTCCTTTTAAAACGTTTTCTACAGTAGGTACTCAATATTCATGGGTCTGCATCCACTGATTCAACCAACTCCAGATTGAAAGTATTCGAAATAATAAAAAAAAAAGAATAATACAAATAAAAAAACAACATAATACAACTATTTACTTAAGATTACATTGTATTAGGTATTATAAGTAATCTAGAGAAGGGTCGGTCCTGGAACCAATCTCCAGCGGATACTGAGGGACCAACGTACATTCACTGCCTTAAATCTCCCTCCTGTTTTTCTGCAGAATCCACTCTAGTCAGTCTTTTACCCACAATGTTGCAGCAAAATTGCTCTCTTAAGGTTATCAATGACTTCATATTGCCAAACACAAAGGTGAACTATCAGTCCTTATCTTGGCGAATATGGCTGCAGTAGCTCTCATGGTAGATCAAGGTCTTCTCCCTATAAAATACTATTCTGACTTATGTATCACTGGCCACTCCTTTTCAGGCCCCTTTGCTGGTTGTTTCTCAGTTCATCGTTCCCTAAATCTTCTCTAGCCATATTGTCTCCCTAGTTGAGTCATCCAGTCTCATGGCTTCAAATACCATCTATAAACTGATAACTCTCATATTTATAACCTCAGCTGGATCTGTCCACTAAACTCCAGGCATATGTCCTTGACATCTCCACCTGGATGTCTGACATTTTACAGTTTATATACTCAGAAGTAAACTCTTGATCTTCAAGAAATGAGTCTCCTAGAGTCTTGCCTATTCCAAGTAAATGATAATTGCATTTGTTGATGGTAAAAAGCTTAGAGCCACCTTTCTTTCTCTACACCATGCCAGGAAATCCATCAGCTCTAGCCTTTAAAATATATCCAAACTATTACCACTTCTCACTACCACCCCAACTACCTTGGTTCAGGTAACCACATATTTTCTAATTCGATTATTTGTAATTGCCTCTTAAATGTTCTCCCGGCTTCTGCCTTTGGGCCCCTACAACCTAGTCTCAATATAGCTAAGCCAGAGATAATCTTTTAGAACTTAAGTCAGATAATGTCCTCTAATCAGAATCTTCCAGAGGCAATCTATCTCATGTAGAGTAAAAAGCTAAAGTCCTTAAGAAGGACTCAAAGGCCCTAAATGCCTATTCTTCCCTACCATCACCTAACATCACCTCCTACTAATCTCCCCTATTAACAGTCACACTGACCTCACACTCATGAATGTTCTCACTTCAGGGCCTTTTGGCTTTTCTCCTACTGATAATACCCTTTCTTCAGGGGCCCACAAAATTGACATTCCCTTCTTTAGGTCTTTGCACAAATGTCAAATTCACAGTGAGGGTTTCCCTAACCAGCCTACTTAAAACTGCAACCTCCACCTTCCATATTCACTAATCTTCTTCCTAAGTTTTCTTGGCAGCATTTATCACTGTCTGACGTCTCTGCCTAGCAGAAGCAAATGCAAATCTCTACAGGAATGTACTTTTTGGTCTGAGCCTCAAAGAATTCCCACACATACTTCTCCAAGAATAATGAGTAGTTCAAAGTGAAAAACAATCAGGTATACAAGGAAAAAGGGTATAGAAATAGAGAGCAGAGACAAATCTGCAGACTTTAGATAAACTGAAAAAATAATTATTGAACTAAAACATATATAAGAAGAAATTACCGAGAACTCAGCACAAAGAGATAGAAAATAGAAAACAAGATAAGGAACATGAGGGATTAACGGGAGAAGGGTTATCATACATTTAATAGGAGGTCCAGAAGAAAAGGTGAGAAAAAGAGACAGTGGCAATATCTGAAGAAATTACAAGTAACAATTTCCCAGAATTGCTGAAAGACACCAATCTTCTGATTCAAGAAATCAAACATAGTCAGACAGTTTAAAAAGAAATTCACAACTAGACATTTCATAGTGAAACTACAGAAAATCAAGTCAAAGAGAACAATTTTAAAGCAAAAAAAAAAAAAAAAAAAAAACCCTCCAAAGAGTATTACTATTTTTCAGTGGCAATAAAGAAAACCAGTAGACAGCAGAATGGTATCCTCAATGCCCTGGGAATTCTATCCCAAGAAAGCATCTTTCAAGATTGAGGACAAAATGAAAGCATTTTCAGGCAAGCAAATATTGAGAGGGTTTACCACCACAGACTCTCACTCAAGGACCTTTCGAAGGCAGAAGGAAAAGTAACTAGGAAATAGCTGAGATGCAAGAAGAGCAAAGACAGTGGAAGGTGCAAATGAACAATGAATTTCCTAAACGATAACAAAACTGTATAAGAAAAAATAGTTTAATTGTATTTTATTTAACTTGTATTTTAATTAGACAAGACAATAATACATAAAAGTGTAGAGTGATGAAAATGGCATTCAAATGTGTTCAAAGGACTTTTAGCAGAATTAACTTTAGACTGATAAAAATGACTATGAATTATATTATCATTTCTAGGATAACAACTAAAAGAATATTTAACAAGACTGTATACTTCCAGACTAGTCAAGTCAAATGGAATGGTAAGATATCAAAAATAATCAATACAGAAAGAAACTCCCCTCTCCTCCAAAGAGTGAAAAGGAACAAGGCGAGAAAGAGAGAAAACACAAAATAAAATGGTAGATTTAAACTCAAATGTGTGACAAATCACAGTAAATCAGATGAATCAAATGTTCCATCTGAAAATGAAAAAGACTGCCAGGCTGGATTAAAAATAATCCAATTAGGCCAGGCATGGTGGCTCACACCTGTAATCTCAGCACTTTCGGAGGCTGAGGCGGGTGGATTGCTTGAGGTCAAGAGTTCAGGATCAGCCTGAGCAACATGATGATGATCTCTACTAAAAATACAAAAATTAGCTGGGTGTGGTGGCACATGCCTGTAGTCCCAGCTGCTTGGGAAGTTGAGGTGGGAGGATGGCTTGAATCCTGGAGGCAGAGGTTGCAGTAAGCCAAGACTGCACCACTGCACTCCAGCCTGGGTGACAGAGCAAAATTCTGTCTCAAAAAAACCCAAAAAACCTCCCTTCCAATTAAATGCTGTTTATAAGAAACATGTGAAACATAAAGATATATAAGGATTGAAACTAAAAAGATGGTAAACAACCTATCATGTCAACATATGTAAAAGAAAACTAAAGTAGTGATATTAATATCAGATGAAATAGACTAGAGCAAGAGACACATTAAAGGGACCTAAAATAAGTGGAAAGATAGAACATGTTCATGCACTGGAAGACAATATTATAAAGTTACCAATTTCTTACAAACTAATCTTTATATTCAGTGTAATCCCAATCAAACTGTTAAATTTGACAAGCTGATTCTGAAATTTATATAGAATTGTCAAGGACCAACAAAGTATGAGTATTCCAAATACATAAAAAATAACTACAAATCAACAGAAAAATAGGCAAGAGACCTGAATAGCCATGTCATAAGAGAAAATCCAAATGGTCAATAAACATATTAAAAAGGTGTTCAATTTCTTTAATAATCAAGGAGCTACACATAAAAAGTACAACTTCTAAACTGGTAAAAAATGTAAGTCTGATAATTCTATGTGTTGGTAAGGATGTGATCAATGGACGCCCTCATACATAGCAGGAATGTAAACTAGTTCATTGACTTTGGAAAATAGTTTGACATCATCTGTTAAAACTGAAGATACGCATTTTCTATAAGTCAGAAATTTCATTCCTAGGTATACACTCTAAAGAAATTTGCATGTGTGCACTGGGAGACAAACAGAAGAATGTTCTGCACTGTTTGCAATAGGCCCATGCTGGAAATAACCCATCGAGAGCAAATAAACTGTGATACATTCATACAATGGGATACATTACAATTAAAGGGGAAAGACATGGATGAGTCTCACCAGTGTAATGCTGAGCAAAAGAAACAAAAACAAAGCTAAACAGTATTCTTTAAGAAGACATGTGAAGAAGATAAAAGAAGAGCAAAGAAATTATTATCATGAAAGTCAAAATAGTGGTTTGCTTTTGGAAGGTGTAAAGTTTCAACCAGGAAGGACCACGCAAGGGAAGGAGGCAGGGTTCTGTGATCCTGTAATGTTCTATTTCTAGCTGGATGGTAGTTGCATGGGTTTTCGCTTAAAAGTATTTAAACTATTTATACATTTTACATACTTTTCTCACTTAAAGGTATTTAAACTATTTATATATTTTACATACTTTTCTGTATGTATGATCTATCTCACAATAAGAAAAAAATGAGAAGGAATAATACTGTGCTTCTCACTGATCTTTCTAAATAACTGGGTTTAGTTCTTTGTACAAATTCTCTAAAATGACTAAAGTGGCTGGGCACATTCTCTTCTTGGAAAGATAGCATTATTTAGTAGAAAAAGCAGTAAGACTAGGGATCAGAGGACAGAAGCTCTCTTTATTAAATTCTTAATTTACTTCTCTTAAGACGCTCTCTTAAGCATATTAAATCTCTCTGAACCCTAACTGCTTATCTATTAAATGCAGATTTAACAACTGCCCTTATCTTGGGATATCTGTGACTATCAAATCATAATATAGTAAATTAAAAGATGTTTAGAAAACAGCAAACAAACAAACAGAAAAACAAACAGCAGTTTAGTTTTAATAATCTGAAATTCAAAGATTTTTAATCCACTGGAGTCATGATGATGCTAAGAGATAAAAACTTCCGTTCCATTTTAAATAGCATTATTTGCAAAATGGTGTATCTCTATTGGTAATGGGTAAACAAACAGGATTCTATTTTGAGAAAAAAATAAACATAACATATTAATTTAACCTAACAGATGGTAACAGATGGTGTCAAAGATGTCACATTAAAAGTCTAAAGAGTGAGATCTGCTCTTCTGTTTACAAAAGAAGACTTAAGAATGTCTTCGGCTCTCCAGGAAGAGAGAAATATACTTCCCAAGTTGCCCATCCAGCCCTACCTCCATTACAGATAACAGTCAGCCCCTAAATTTTTCTCCCCACATTGACTGAAAAATACAAGAATAAAAAAACCAAACCAATGTAATTGGGCTTCTCAATTAGCCTTAGTGCCGCTATGGGAAAATGAACAAGCAACTGAGTGGCAAGTTTCACTGACTAAAACAAACATTGAAGTATAGAAGTTTCATGTATTTATTGTGCCACTTATAAAATAACTGCCACAAACATCAACAACGCTTTTAGAAGTTTTTCATATTCAACCACGTAGAAGATGACAAAGACAATATAAAAATGCAAAACATTTTATTATGTTATATTATTTTTTCTATATAAAATGTTACAAGTTCTACATACCTGAATATTCTCCCTACTCCAAGTATGTGGTGTTTTATTAGCAAGTAATTTCAGATCTTGAATAGCAAGTCTCTTTACTGCCTTCCTGGGATCATTCTTCAAATACTGCAACAGAAGCTGAATCTATAAAGGAAATAAGTCACTCCATAAATACTGTAACTGAAATGATCATTAGAAATGCAGTGTAGTTTAGTGAAACTTACAAAGGGACAGGACTCACTTCAAATCAGAGCCCTGTCACTCATTAGCTACGTGCCCACATTTGGGCCTCTTTCTCCATGTTTGTAAAATACTACCATTTAACTTTAAAGTTTTAGCACAGGCCCTGGCATTTAACAGATACTCAATCCTTTCTTTTTTTTTTTTATACGGCCAACTTCATACCCAGCCATGTACCCCATAACATCTCATTATCCTCAAGGGCTCCCAACAATCAGTACTGTGAACAGAGAGAATAAAAAAGCAAGCAAAAGCAAATTAATCTGACCTTTATTAGAGAAAAGAACCTTAATGTCCTCAAGACTCGTGGGCCACTTTGTTATTTCTAATCATATATTTAATATGTAAGTTTAAAGAATAGGCAGTTTAAAGAAAATTGAAATTACCTGCTTAGGTGTATCAACCAAAGATGAAGCTGCAAGCAGAGTGAAAGTGTGCAAAGACACAATCACCATTTTGGTGGACGGATAGGATGTGACCAGCTGTTGTAAAAGCTGACGAGCACTGGAAGCCAAGATTGCATCATGGTGCATGTGCTGTAGAATGGGTATCAATTTTAGCTTCAAGTCTACTGGTGTCGCTAAACCTAGACACAAAAAGAATTCTCAAGATATTTGTGGTCATCATCCTTAATAATATTCCAGATTTAAAAGCTGTGACTCAATTAGCAAAATTGCACTTGAAAAACACAGTATACTAATATATTTATAACATTAAAGATTATACTAGAACCAATTGATAAATTCAATATTTTTTCCAAAGCATTTATGTTGACATTAACTTTTAAATGATTATAAAACTACATGCTGATAATAAAAACTGCCTTTAAAAAGCACAGTAGAAAGCAAAGTCATATTTGCTGCCTATTTCCTCTCATTATCATAGTAAAAAAATTATACATAGACATATACATACATATATATATACACAAACACACACACTTGATGGCTACAGTCTGATTATACTTACGATTTTAATTATTTCCTTCAACAACTAAATCAGAATCAGGATGTGAATAAACTGTGTATAGAATACTTTCGAAGTCCCCTGAACTTTGTGTAGTAAATACCTTTCCTTATTGCATACACAACTGGATCCATGAAGACTAACCCTAATCCACGTTTTCCTGTCAACAGTGGAGCGAAACCAACAAATCTTTTCTTCTATGGCATGGCTTTGTGGTCATGGTGAACACAAATTTCTCAGTCATAATATACCACATACATGCCACAAGCTAATTATAGTCTGCATATTGCTGGTTTTTCCATGGTGAAATAATTGTGGGTATGAACGTAAGACAGCACTTCAACGTCCAACAGTTGCCTACATCAACAAACTCCCTTGCTAGATGGCCTCTACTTGGGTTTGCCAGAGGGAAAAGAATGAGATCAGAGTACTCCCTGCTTTCCTCTCTGCAGGGTCACTTCATGCTCATGTTATTACTTTGTTCCTTAAGGTTCTGAATGCACTTGACACTGCTGACCATTCTATCTTTGAAACTCTCTCCTAATGGCTTTGGCTCTTTTACTCTTACTGTTTTCTGACCTCTTTCTTTGGCTGTTCCTTCTTAATCTCCTTTGTAGTCTCCTCGTCTGTCTACGCTTTAATTTCTGATATTCCCATAGGTTGGTAATAAATTCTCTTCTCATTCTATGTGCTTTCCCTGAGTGAGCTGATATAATCCCATGGTTTCCATTATCGGCTAAATGTGAAAGGCGGCCACCCACCCGTCCTCCTACCCCGGATGTCAGATGCATGTATCTCATTACCTTCTGGTCATCTGCACTAGGAGGTCTCAGAAGCATTTTTTATTAATAAGGCCCAAAGAGAACTGATCTTCACCTTGCAACTGCCCCTCCAAAAATATTCCTGTCTCAGTAAATGACATCATTATAGCTCCTTAGACCCTGGAGTCTTTCTTAATTAGTGAAAGAAGGATTCTCTCACATCCCATTTCCAAATGTATTAGCAAATCTTATTGGTTCTATCTTCAAAATAAAACCCAAACTGACTCGTTCTACCTCCGTTGTTACCATGCCGATCCATTTCCACTACCATCTCTTGACTAAATTATTGCAAGTCTCCTAAGTATTCTCCCTACTTAGGCCTTTCCCCATGGCAGACTCCACTCTTATATCCCCCTTTCCTCCACTCCAAGTTTACTCTCAACCCAGTACTCAGAGGGATCTTTGTGTTTACAGGCATCTTTACTAAAGATTTAGGGAGGCTCGGAGATTTTACTTGGCAGAAACACAAGTGGCTTAAAACCAAATGTCAGGATTCTCTGTTCTTTAAACTCCTCTTTCATTTCTGTATCTTGGGTTCCAATTTTCCTCCACTTTTCCTCCATCCACACTCCTGTATTTTCCTCTGCCTCTCCTGCTAATTCCTGTTCTCTTAGATTTTTTTAAGATAAAATTTAAGGAACAATAAGGTAATGAATCTTAAGTGTACAGACTAATGTATTTCTACATATGTATATTCCCATATAACTGCCATCAGATACACAGAATACTCCAGCATCCTAGAAGGCTCACCTGTGTAGCTTTCATCAACTCCCTTGCTATCTACCCTTTGTTTGGGTTTAACCAATGGAGAGCCCAGCAGGAGTTGCTGAGAAGAATGAGGTCAGAGTATTTATTCCCTGGTTCTCTCACTGCAGGGTCACATCGTGCTCCTGGAGGTTAGTTTCTCAAAGTGGCCCTCCTGACATGATACCAATTTTCTAGTAACCTCTCTTTAACCTGTACCCTTAGAGGTATGGTAAAAGCTATTACGGGCTCAAGAACTACATTATCCCCTATAGTACACCCTGACCATGCCTTTGTGAATGGTTTCTTTATTACACCTTCCTTGAGTTATCTTAATTCAAATGTGCCACCTGTTTCCTGCTGAGATCTTGTCTGATGCAGCAGGCAATTGATAAAATCCTGCTCAATGAATAAGTGATGCTTCCTTCTAATGTCATAAGGATACCTTTCTGCAGGAAAGCCCTTTTGCTAATGGTGGAAGAAAAAACACAAAGGAATAAAGGGGAACACAACAAAGCTCATTCACTGTATCTTGGTCTTTAAGTGATTTTTATTATTTATGCAAGTGAGCAAGTTCTCTTTAATTTTAATTTGAAGGACAATTTAAATGCATGCAAAATATAACTACACTAAGCAATTCATGCCTTAGAAAGGCACAATAGCATAGTGGTTAAAAGCATGGGCCTCAAAGCCAAACTGTAAGTTATCAGCTTTTTTACTGTGAACCAATCATTCAGCTTTAGTGTGGCTCCATTTCCTTTCCTGTAAAATGAACATAATAGTATTACCTATCCAAGGCTGCCACGTTGCACAATTCAAAGGAATGCTCTTTATAAGAATATAAACAAACTGGTGTTCTCTAGAGTCATGCAATGCTGTAGCCCAAGAGTTCCCTTTTATGACTGTTAGGATAAATAGGGGTATGACACATGTATTAACCCTATGGGAGCTCTTGGGCTCCCATAATGACTGTTATAAGGATAAATAGGGTTAATACACATGACTCATGGTATAAGAGATTGGAAAACCAGGGCTCTGTAGTCTATGGTAAGGAATCTGGATTTGATTCTAAATGCAACTGGAAGACACTGGAGGGACATTAGCAGAGAGTTCCAGAGCTCCTAATAACATTAGCCTCTCTCACACAGAGCAGTCTTCCCTAAAGTAATCATGCCCCCCCATAAGTATGCTTTGGTGAATGATGGACCACATGACAGACAGTGGTCCCATAAGATTATAATAATGGAGCTGAAAAATTCCTAGTAACTTCATAGACCCTGTAGTCATTGTAACACCAGTGTAATATATTACCTTTTCTACCTCAGATATACAAATCATTTTATTACAATTGCCTATGGGTATTCAGCACAGGTACATGCTGTATAGGCTTAGAGCCTAGGAGCAATAGGCTATACCATACAGCCTAAGTGTATAGTAGGCTATACCATTTAGGTTTATGTAAGTACACTGTATGAAGTTCAAACAACAAAACTGCCTAAGGACCCATTTCTCACACAGGATCCCCATTGTTAAGCAATGCAAGACTATATCTGCATGGCTCACTCCTTTCTCTCCTTCATGTCTCACTCAAGTATCACCTCATCAGAGACCGTCTCTGATCAATATATACAAAAAAGTCCCTTCTCTGATCAATATATATAAAATAGATAAGTCCCTTCTCCCACCCCACCAACAACTTACTTTTGAGACTCTCCATCCTTCTTCTCTCACTTTTTCACCATAGCACCAGAATGTCATATGCACATTTGTCTATCCCCACACACCCCACCCCTGACTAGAGTGTAGGTTAGATGGGGGTAAGGACTTTGTTTTGCTCATTCCTGTATCCTCAGCATTTAGAACAGTTTCAGCAAATAAAAGATACTTAATAAATATTATTTGAATGTATGGTGACTAGCAAATAATAAGTACTTAATTAGTGTTAGCAACTATTATAAATCTCATTAAGTCACTTCATAATACTAAATGAAGAATACATACCTTGAATCATTTCACTGATTTTGTTACAGATTCCTACAGCAAAATCCCTTTGGAAAAAGAGAACAGAGAACAGAAAAAACTTTAAAACCAAAAAATTACATATGCTTATATTTTCTAAGGACTTAAAAGAAATAAAACACAGTTAGCACAGAAGAAATACAATATTCCAAACTGCAACTAATATTCCAAGGTCAGATGCTCGGGTTAGGGGAGGTGGTAAGAAACACAACTAAAACAAAAACTCCAGCAACCAAATGGGCTATGCCAACACTGCTCTAAAGCAGCTCACTTAGGCCATTATCACCATACAGTGTTATTTTTTCATAACACTAACAAGCATCTGAAATTATTTTGTGTTTATATAACAACAGGGCCTGACCTTTTTCATTCCTATATTTCTGGAACTTAGTAAAGTATCTGAACATGGTGGATATTCAGTAAGTATTTCTTTAATAACCATATAAAGACTTCTTATAACAACTTAGAATTTAAAAATCCATTAGAATTTTTAAAAATGTTAAAATAACATTTTAAAAATTCTTAATGTCAACATTTAAATATAGTGAGCCCAAATAGAATAATCTGGTTTTTCAGATTATCCCCTCTCCTTTGCCAAAAACCTGAGCACTGGGCATCCATTCCTGCACTGTTAACAATAGGCTGGTGCCATGGGGCACTTTAGATGGAGCGGACGTGCTTCAGTTCACCACAGTTGCCACTAAGGGACACTGCTCTCACTGACAATGTTCACCTGGCCCCTGAAAGCATCTGAGTTTGTAACTCCTGCTTTGCCACCCAGGGACTAGCAATTTAGAATAAAACAAATATGGTTATGGTAGGAGATTGGGGGGGCGGGGAAGAACAGGATTAAATAAATTCTAAAGGTCTTATTTGGTTTGGCTTGTTACTCTGATTTAATATCCAAAACTGATCAATACAGATACTAGAAAAAAAATCCATCAGTACTGACCGAGATATGTGATCTCAAGCCAGGTCATTATTTCTGGGAGAAGATATGAACACTGATTTCAAAAATATAAATCTTGTCAGCTGGCCACAGTAGCTCACACCTGTAATCCCAGCAATTTGGGATTGCTGAGGTGAGAGGATCACTTGAGTCCAGGAGTTCGAGGCTGCAGTGAGCCATGATTGCGCCACTGCATTCCAGCCTAGGTGACAGAGACTCATTTGGTATTTTTTAATAAATTAGAAGTATATCATACTGAAGCATGGTATATTAAAAACTGTTTCTACATAAACTGCCAATTTAGATGTTTAATCATCATTTCCACAAGTGAAAAATCTTGCTGTTTCTCTTACTTGGTCTTAATCATTTTCCAAAACCAGTAATTATGCAGAGTGAAATAAAATTAGCTTCTAATAAGAACACAAGAGAAAAACTGAACTAAAAGTGATTCTCATATACAAAATTTAATCACTAAATTACAAATTTATCATCCAAATTTAGAAACTAAATTTAGAAAACTATTTTTGGAAGCACTGGAAGTACATATTTAATCTGACAGACTATGAAGCACTGACACCTTGGCAGTGGTAATCAGACGATAATTATTCTCTAGGCACAACTCCTAATCAATAAAAGTACAGTCATGTGCAGCATAACAACATTTTGGTCAACAACAAACCACATATTGACAGCGGCCTCAAGAGATTATAACAGAGCTGAAAAATTCATATTGGCCAGAGATGTCTTGATGTCTGACCCTGTGCAGGTCTAGGTTAATGTATGTGTCTCTGTGTCTTTTCTTTGAGGGGTCCCCCTATGTTACCTAGGCTGGTCTTGAACTCCTGAGCTCAAGCAATACCCCGGCCTCAGCCTCCCAAGTAGCTGGAATTACAGGCGTGAGACACTGTGCCCAGCTATGTCTTAATTTTAACTAAAAAAGCTTATAGAATAAAGATATAAAGAACGTATGTTTATACAGCTATATGTTTGTATTTTAAGCTAAGTTTTATTATAAAAGAGTCAAAAAGTTAAAAGAAATTAAGACTTTACAAAGTTAAAAAGTTATAGTAAGGTAAGGTTAATTTATTATTGAAGGAAGAAAAACTTCAAAAATAAATTTAGTGAAGCCTAAGTGTACAGTGTTTAGGAAGTCTACAGTAGTATACAGTAATGTCCTAGGCTTTCACATTCATTTACCACTCACTCACTGATCACCCAGAGCAAATTCCAGTCCTGCAAGCTCCATTCATGGTAAGTGCCCTATACAGGAATACCATTTTTATCTTTTACGCCATATTTTTACTGCGCCTTTTCTATGTTTAGATATACATATACTTACCACTGTGTTCCAACTGCCTACAGTATTCAGTACAGAAACATGCTATAGATGTTTACAGCCTAGAGGCAACAGGTTATAACCTAGGTGTATAGTAGGTTATACCATGTAGATTTGTGTAAGTCCTCTACAATGTTTGCACAACGATGAAATTGCCTAACAATGCATTTCTCAGAATGTAACCCCATAGTTAAGAGACATGTGACTGAAATTTTTAAAAGTCCTCTCAATACCAACGACTCTCAATGAGGAAAAAAATGCTTATTTTCAAAGGCATAAATAGGAACTGTACTTATTCAGGTATATCTGATCATCAATTACTGCTACATCTATTTATTAATTTTGATCTGTGAAATTAAAAATTATATGCTTTCTATTATCTACTTTTTCAATAAGAATTCCTGGAACTCTGAAGGTTTGATAAGAATAGCTGAAGGGGCCAGGCACAGTGGCTCACGCCTGTAATTCTAGCACTTTGGGAGGCCAAGGCAGATGGATCACCTGAGGTCAGGAGTTCAAGACCAGCCTGGCCAACGTGCTGAAACACCATCTCTATTAAAAATACAAAAATTAGCTGGGCATGGTGGCAGGCGCCTGTAATCCCAGCTACTTGGGAGGCTGACGCAGAAGAATCACTTGAACCCGGGAGACGGAGGTTGCTGTGAACCGAGATTGCGCCACTGTACTCCAGCCTGGATGACAAGAGCAAAACTCCATTTCAAAAAAAAAAACAATGCTGAAGAGGAGTGTATGCAAATATTATTTTTTTATGTTAAAAAAAATTTATCATTCACCTGGTTATAAAACTGGAATTTGTTCATGCCAAGATATAGAGATATAGAGAAATTTATAAAAAGAAAATAAAAATTATATACCATCTTACCACTCAGAGACAAGATTTTGATATATATCCTTCTAGTCTTTTTTTCTATTGCATAAATACAAATATTAGGGCTTTTTTTTTTTTAAACAAATCTGTTATATTACATAAGCTATTAGGGTTTTTTTTTAAACAAACCTGTTATATTACATAACCTATTATGTAACCTGCTTCCAAATATGTTCCTAAAAACATTTGTTTTAAGTTGTTACCGTATTCTATTGTATGATCATACTTTATCTAAGCTCAATGGCAGAAATTTAGGTTGCTTCTCATTTCTTTTGTTGTTACAAGTAACATTACAACTAGCATCCATACAAATAATTATCAGTACATATTGCTGTTATCTTAGGATAAATTCTAGAAGTGAATTTCCTGGGTCAAAGGGATGTATGTACCTGTTTAAGGCTTTTCATACATATTACCAAAACGCACCCCAGAAGGCAATGCTACTTTTCCTGTCAGTCAGGGAGATATTGTATTTTCTTTTACAGAAGAGAAGCCAATCAAACATAGTAATAAAACCATGGTCAACATTTAATCCTCCTGCCCAAAACAAAAATACTGTTCTGTAAAACAACAGTGTAGGACATGACATTCTGAATAGGTTAAAATTGGTTTTAATTCAAGTTATTGTCTTTGCCAAACTGTGGACAGCTCTAATGCAAAACAAATTAACATTAGAAGACAATAAGTAAGCAATTTAGTATTACAGATGTATATGTAATATACATTCTGGGAGATGTATATGTAAAATACATTCTGGGAGAAGCTCCTCAGTGAACAAAGCTTCTGCTACCCAGGGAAGCCTTCTCCAACGAATCTATGCTGATCTTGTCCTTCTGGAAACTCATTTCATTTACACAATTAATGCCAACATTTGTACTTACATTTTCTATTTTATGAATTTAAGTCTTGTTTCCCCAACATAAGGTAAACCTTCTTGGAAAACACACCTTGTCATTTACACTTTCCTGTATCTCTTAGTGTTTATATAAGTTGATCAGTTTTTCCTTCAAAAACTTTTCTTGGGAAGCCAAATTACTAAAAGGGATGTACTTTTGTAAGCTTACTTTGACTGTGCAGAGAAGTTTGCAGCAGCAAAAACAGCAGCTTCAACTTCTACATTATCATGTGAATCTAAACTCTGACGAATACTATGATGAGCATTCTTCCTCTCAGGAATTATTGATGCCAGACTTCCCAACATCCTACAGAAACAGAGAAACCCAAGAAGATTGGGCATACAATAAAGTCAAGGTCAGAAAAGGAAGAGGCAAGGCAAAGCCAGATTATCAAAACTAAAGTTTGTAGGTAATTCCATGTAACTCCGGTTAATAAAGCACAACTTTAGAAATCCATGACTCAAAATTTAAACGCTTTTACATATTTCAATACGTCAGAAAAATTAAAATGGCTTATCTAAAAAGCAAAATTTTTAACAATCACCTTGAAGTACATCCCAGGTACCAAACAGCCCAGGAAGGAAACTTCTGAATTATTAAAGCATCAAAATATCAATTTTCCAATGTTGCATAAAGAAGTCCATTTCAGCAAAGCATTAAGAATACAACATTTTTGCTGGTAAGCAGATACACAAAGTAAAAAAAAGTAAGAGCTCCCAATCTTTTTTCCCACATCAGTAAATATTGGTATGATGATTTTCAAATGTCCTCGAGATCAAGAAAGCAGTGGTTGAGGACGCCCCTGGGGCTCACACCAGAATCAACAACGGTGCAGAAGGTAAAGCTTGGAAAACACAGTCTACTTTATAATAAAATTATACATTTAGAAAGGAAAAAATCTATTGTTTGCGATATGAACTACAGACAGTTTGAAAAATCCTTTCAGCAGAAAGGCATAAATTTTAGAAATCTGCAAAACACTGCAGTAAACAAAACCTACAATGTTCCTACAATGACAACCTTCTTCAAAGTCAACATCCTAAATAACCTTCCAATGTGACACGTAATCACCTAATTATTCCCTGTAATTACACTCGATTAAGTAGTACTGTTCCTAGTACTGTTAAAAATAAGTAATACTGTTAGTAGCAAGAAACTAAAATAGACTAAATATGTAATTTATATTTAATTTGAAGGTTTTGGAATTACACATCTTTCAAAAGAAATAACAAATGACTATTAATCTATTATACCAGAAAAGATTAGACTAGGCTAATACCGACACATTTAATAACTTATTCCCACTGCTTCCGGCTTAATTTTTCTCTTCCTACTTGAGTACCTCCTTCTAGAATGTTTACAAAACAGGTCCTATATGGCAAACCTCCTAAGGCCTTGTGTGCCTGAGAATCTTTTTATTTTACTACTCTTTAAATGAAAACTGGATTAGATATAAAATTCTTAGCTCAATTTTCCTTCAATACTTATTGCATCAAGTGTTACCGTAGAAAAATCTGATTTCAATCTAATTTTTTTTTCCTTTAAAGTGATCCTTCTTTTTGGAAGCTTTCTAGAGATCGCTGGCTTTATTGATTACCACAGTGCTTAAAAAAAAAGAATTGAGGCAAGAGTCAATTGCCATGACTTAGAGAAGGGCAAGCATGCAAAATGATTAACATTCAAATATTAATCTACAATCTTATCAAAATATTCAGGCTAGCTCTAAATTATTCATGAAATTCATTCCACCAGTTAAATTATATTCTTCTCTATTATCTTTTGATTAAAAAAAAACCATGTTTGTGAAAACCAATTCAAACATTACAAAAAAAAGTCAAATGGAAAAGCCTTTTGTAATCTATAACCCAAAGACTCTACCAAAAATAATCACTGTTAACAGTATATATTCCTCTAGATTTTTTTCTAAGCCTATATAAACATACATATTAATATTAACTGACAAAATGAGTTAATAAAATGGATACTATGTGACTATTTTTTAAAACAATATCTTTCTATGTCAGTATATATAGACTCACAACTCACTTTACTCTTTAAAAGTTATACAGTAGTTCACAAATAGCTATTCCCATGTTGATTTTTCCCCAATTTTTCAATCTACAAAAATGATACTATAATCATCTATATACATATATTCACCAACTTTTAAAAATGATTCATTTAAAAAATTCCTATAGGTATATTTGCTGAAGTAAAGGGTAAAAATATCTTAAATTTAAATTCTGGGCCAGGTGCAGTGGCTCACGCCTATAATCCCAACAATATGGGAGGCCAAAGCGGGCAGATCACCTGAGGTCAGGAGTTCAAGACCAGCCTGGCCAACATGGTAAAATGCTGTCTCTACTAAAAGTAAAAAAAGATAGCTGAGTGTGGTGGCAGGTACCTACAATCCCCGCTACTCGGGAGGCTGAGGCAGGAGAATTGCCTGAACCCAGGAGGCAGAGGTTGCAGTGAGCCAAGATCACGCCACCGCACTCCAGCCTGGGCGACAGAGCAGGACTCCATCTCAATAAATTAATTAATTAATTAATTATATTGAATATAGCTTTCAAAGGATGAAAATCAATGAACTGACTTTAAAATATCACATACTACTCACAATTTAATCACTCAAAAAGCAAAGAAATGACAAAAGCACTAAATTCTGAACAAGAAGGAAGAACTGATTCCCGGAGTGGAAAAAAGGACACTCAGGGAAGAGGTGACATCCCGAACTTCCTGGTTAAAAAGAAGACTGTCTGGGCAGACTAGGTCAGAAATGAACCCTATAATTTAGGAAAGTGAATTTCAAAAGATATAAAAAGTTATAGATATGATACTATAAATGGCAGAGCTAAGAAGAAAATATGGTTCTAGCTGGATATAAGGCTTACAAAATGAAATTCTAACAAATAAATTTTTTTAAATATGCCAAGAAAGAAAAGAAAAAGCTAAAGAAATTATAGTGGTTATACCTGATGTTCTCCAATGAAATCAAATATGATTTATCACATTAAAAATGATCACATAATCAAGGAAGAATATAGAAAACTGACAGAAAACATTAAGGGCAGGAACGCAAAGTTCAAAATGCCCTGAGGCTAAGCTATATTGAGATCCACCAAGTTATTTGATCAGAACACCTATCTACATAGAGATGCATTTCAAACACAAGTTAGGCAACAATTTATAACCCAAACAGTTAACACAGATGTTAACTAAAAAGCATTTGCAGATTGGGATGGTTATCACAGTTTTGCCTTGACTCTTGGTCAAAAAAACATAAACAACTCCTAATATTCAAAATGAAAAATGTAAATATACTGCCTTTTTTGTACATAATTACAGTTCAAATAATCTTATAGTGAATTATTATAATACGGTATACCGGAGGGTGATGGCTCTTGCCACAGGATCATTACTATGAATCACAGAAAAAATTCTCTTCACAAATTCATCCACATTTAGAATCTTCTCCAAATGTTTCTCACTTTGTTGGGTAACTTTAAGAACACATAGCCTCAGGAAATTATTTCTAGAAAAACCAGAAATAAAATAAATTAGGTCACTTTAGAAAGTAATATTTAATTAGGAACCAAAGTAACACTAATAATATTAAATTTTAGCAACACACAAATATTTTTCAATCTTAACATTATTTGTTTCACTACTAAAAGAGTTAAAGTTTGTACTTTAGGTGGACACTAAGCATAAGCAGTTAGCTATGCTATAGTCTTGCTGCAAGACACCAAAATGGCAGTGACACAAGGAGAAGACCTACAGCAGAACTAAATCTCCTCAAACTATATCATAACCAAGGCCAGGAAATCAGACGGTCTTTCTCTTCTCTTGGGCTTATTCCACAACTTCTTTTCTCCTTCCGGTGTGGTATTGTGTGCATATGAGCACGAGTGCATGGAGAATGGCAGAAAGCAGCAGAAGATGGAATGGTCGGGGGAGAAAAAGCAAACAGGCATGTATTCAGTGCTTACATGTTTCAGGTACTTCATAGACATGCATCTCATGCTATAAAATAAATTATTAAATTAAATCAGAAACTTCTCAAAAACAATCTGTACACAGCCACAGATTTTCCTGAAGTATACAGTAAAATATTAAGGTTGTCTTAATTTTATTCTGTTCTCCAAAGAAATAAGTATTGTCTAAATTATACTCTTCATTTTTGCTTTAAATGTCATTAAATCTCACACTGATGTGCTGCACACAGTCATGTGCGTCCACTAATGGTAACTAACCATGTGGAAGTCCTAAAAGGCAAAAAGAAAAAGACCACAATATAAAACAAGAAATATGAACCAAGTACTTTAGAACATTGAAAATTTCAAAAGACTTACCCAACTCTGAAAACATCAGCTAACTTTAGGAATGCAGAATTGATAAGAATAGGGAATGGATACTTCTGAAAAAGCCTGGGAAAGCGAACAACTGCTTCACACTGTTCACCAAGTTTGCCAGATCTTAGGCCTATGGGAAAAAAAAGCACAGAGAGGGAAGAAAAGTTTGCATATTTGTGGCTACAAAGCAAAAATAGCAAATATAATTTACTAGATAGTAAAGAAATAATCATTCTTAAGAAGCAGGTAAAGTATAATTCATTACCCTTTTAAAAGTAAAAATGGTATATTGAAATAGTAATCTGGAAATCGCTACTTTTAGATACATAATAATGAAAAAAAAATTTTTAAAGGTAAGAGTTAAGAATATTCAAAGCCATAAAATAAACCTCAACACATTTAAAAGGACTGAAATCATATAATGTATGTTTTCTGACCACATGGAATTAAATTAGAAATAAGAAAAAAAAAGCACGTTTAACCCATAGGTGGCTCATGCTTGTAATCTCAACACTTTGGAAGGCTGGGAAAAGGAGGATTGCTTGAGCTCAGGAGTTCATGACCAGCCTGAACAACACAGTAAGACCTCATCTCTAAAAAAAAAAAATCCAAGTGTGGTGGTGTGTGCCTGCGGACCCAGCTACTGAGGAGGCTGAGGTGGACGAATCACTTGAGCCTGGGAGGTTGAAGCTGCAGTGAAATGTGATTGTGTCACTGTGCTCCAGCCTGGGCAGCAGTGCAAGACCCCATCTCAAAAAAAAATTTTTAAATAACAAATAAATAAATAACCCACAGCTGAAAGAAGAAATCAGAAAAATATTTTGAACTGAATGAAAATAAAAGCACAATCTATGGGATGCAACTAGAGTAGTGCTTCAAGGAACATTTATAACATTGAAAGTTTATATTAAGAAAGAAGAAAGTTCTCAAATCAATGATCTAACAAAGGTACCAACATAATTCAATGTGGAAACAATAATCTTTGAAACATGTGATTCTGGAAAAACTAGATAAGCATAAGCAAAAAGAATCAACCTCCACACTTAACTTGCATCATACACAAAAATTAACTCAAAATGAACCACAGACCTCAGTGTAAGAGCTAAAATTATAAACTATGGAGAAGAAGACATAAAGACAATTTTTATGAGCTTGGGTTAGGCAAAGAATTCTTAGATAAAACAAAAGGCATAAACCATAAAATAAAAAAGTGGTAAGTTAAATTCCATCAAAATTTAAAACTTCTGCTCTTCAAAAGACACTGTTAAGAAGATGAAAAGACAACCACATGCTGAAAGAAAACATTTACAAAACACATATGTGATAAAGGACTTCATCCACAGTTGCTGTAACTCCATAATATAAACCAACTTTTTAAATGGACAAGAATTGAAGAGAAATTTCATTGAGGAAGAAATATGGATGGCAAACATAAGCACAGGAACAGATGCTCAACAGTGTCATCAGGGAAATGATGATTTAAAACTCCAGTAAGATACCATTACACATTCACTAGAATGGCAAAAACTTTAAAAAAACCAACAATGTCAAGTGCTAATGAGGATATGGGGTAACTATAACTCTCATACATTGTTAGTGGGAATGTAAAACTGTACAGCTCTTTTGACAACCCTCTGGCTCTTTCCTTTACTTTTCATTTTTCTTTTATTTTAGATTCAGGGGGTACATGTGCAAGTTTGCTAACGGGTATACTGTGAGACGCTGAAGTTTGGGGTACGAATGACCCCATTACCCGGGTAGTGAGCACAGTACCCAATAAGCAGTTTTTCAACGCTTCCCCTCTCCCTCCCTCCCTCCCTACTTTTAAGAGTCCCCAGTGTCTACTGTTCCTCTCTTTATGTCCATGTGTACCCAATGCTTAGCTCCCACTTTTAAGTGAGAACCTACAGTATTTGGTTTTCTGTTCCTACATTAATCTCCTTAGGGTAATGGCCCCCAGCTGCATCCATGTTGCTGCAAAAGACATGTTTTCATTGTTTTTTATGGCTGCATAGTATTCCATGGTGTATATGTACCATATTTTCTTTATCCAATCCATGACTGACAGGCAACTAGGTTGATTCCACAACTTTGCTATTGTTAACAGTGCTGGGATAAATATATGAGTACATGTGTCTTTTGGGCAGAATGATTTATTTTCCTTTGGGTATATACCCAGCAATGGGATTACTGGGTTGAATGGCAGTTCTAAGTTCTTCGAGAAATCTCCAAACTGCTTTCTACACTGGCTGAACTAATTTATATTCCCACCAACAGTGTATATATAAGCATTCCCTTTTCTTCACAGCCTCACAGCATGTTATTTTTTGACTTTTCAATAATAGCCATTTTGACTGGTGTGAGGTGGTATCTTACTGTGGTTTTAATTTACATTTCTCTGATGATTACTGAAGCTGAGCATTTTTTTCATGTTTGTTGACTGCTTGTATGTTTTCTTTTGAGAATACCTTTTCATGTCCTTTGCCCACTTTTTAATAGGGTTATTTGGTTTTTGCTTGTTGAGTTGTTTAAGTTCCTTACAGACTCTAGATATTACACCTTTGTCACATGCATAGTTTGCAAATATTTTCTCCCATTCTGTAGGCTGTTTACTGTTGATAGTTTCTTTTGCTGTGCAGATGCTCTTCTGCTTAATTAGGTCCCACTTGTCAATTTTTGGTTTTGTTGCAATTGCTTTTGAGGATTTAGTCACAAATTCTTTCCCAACGCTGATTTTCTTCTAGGATTCTTTCAGTTTGAGGTCTTACATTTGAATATTTAATCCACCTTGAGTTAATTTTTGTATATGGTGAAAGGTAGGGGTCCAGTTTCATTCTTCTGCATAGGGCTAGCCAGCTATCCCTGTACCATTTAGTGCATAGGGAGTCCTTTTCCCATTATTTATTTTTATCGACGTTGTTGAAGATCAGATGGCTGTAGTTGTGCAGCTTTATCTCTGGGTTCTCTATTCTGCTGTCTATGTGACTGCATGTGTACCAGTACCATGCTGTTTTGGTTACTGTGGCCTTACAAAATAGTTTGAAATTGGGTAATGTGATGCCTTCAGTTTTGTTATTTTGCTTAGGATTGGTTTGGCTATTTATGCTCTTTTTTGGTTCCATATGAATTTTAGAAGAGTTTTTTTTTCCTAATTCTGTGAAAAATGATGTTGATAGTTTGATAGTAATAGCACTCTGTAGATTGTTTTGGGCAGTTTGGCCATTTTAATGATATTGATTCTTCCAATCCATGAGCATGGAATGTTTTTCCATTTGTGTCACCTAAGATTCCTTTTGGTAGTGTTTTGTAGTTCTCCTTGTAGAGATCTTTCACCTCCTTGGTTAGATGTATTCCTAGGCATTTTATTTTTTGTTTGGTCTTTCTTAATACAGGTAAACATACTATATACACAGCAATGCTACTTTTAGCTATTTATCCAAATGAAGTGAAAACATATGTCCACACAAAGATCTGTATGCAAATATTCACAGCAGCTTTATTCGTTAATAGCCCCAAACTGGAAACACAAATGTTAATCAACTAGTGAATAAATAAACAAATTGTGGTATATCCATACAATGAACTACTACTCAGCAATGAAAAAGGAACCAGTTACTGACGCATACAACAACAAAGGTGGATCTCTGTTGTGCAGCTTTGAAATGATTACAAACACATAGTCTGCTATTGTGAGTGAAATTTTCTGCTGTGATAAGAACATGGAGTGTAATCTCCCTCCCTGATGACATGGCTCCTAGCATTGAAAATCTTGTTGTCATCATGGATCTCCAGTGTTGGTCAGATCATCTCTCCAGAGAACATCTCATAGAAAGGTACACCTCAAACTTCAATTAGACTTTACATTCACAGAGGCCTGTTTCCATCCTAAATGCGCAACTAGACTTTACTAATTTGACTCTAAACCAAACTAGTATTCACTCACATGTGGTTTCTGGACTTTGTCTATCAAATGTGTTCCCTGTGAGATGTGTTCTTGTTATTTTCCGTCTCTAAACATTGTGAAAATGGCAGGGAAAATTCTTTCTGTATGGTAATAAACTGCGTGATTTGTGAAATCATACCTTATTTTAACTACATAAAACAATCTCAAAATCATTATGCTGAGTGAAAGAAGTCAGACCCGAAAGACTACACTTACTTACTGTATGATTCTATTTTATATGACATTCTGGAAGAGACAAAACTATAGGGACAAAAAACAGATTGGCGGTAGCCAGGAGCTAGAGAGAGGGAACTGACTGCACAGGGGCACAAGGAAAGTTTTTGGGGTAAAGGAAACATTCTATGTCATGACTATGGTCATGGTTTCATGACTGCATACTTTTGGTGAATTTTATCTGATACAAATTATACCTCACTAAATCTGATTTTTTAAAAATTAAAAAAAAAAAAACCCAACCAACAAAACAGAGTTAACATTGAATTTTCTAAAAAACTCATTAAGAATTTGCCCTTTCCTGTGCCCTTTTACGGTTGATGTAGTGCTTTAAGAAGCTAACACAGAAGGATAAAGTAAGTCTCTACAAAACCCAGAGAAGAGACTGGAAAACTCCTCTCTGGATCCTGCCTGGAGTCACAGCTGAACCAGGAAAAAAAAAAATTCACTAAGAATGAATACCTTGGTAAGGATTTAATAGTATCAATTTCAAATGTCTCTGTTTAGTATTTTACCAGTCACAAAATGCTGATTATATCCTCACAGGAATAAGTGTCTTAGAATATCTCTGTCCAGTAACCTTTGATTATTCTTTAAAAAAAAAAAAAAAAAAAAAAAGGAGGCCAGGCACAGTGGCTCATGCCTGTAATCCCAGCACTTTGGGAGGCCGAGGCTGGCAGATCACCTGAGGCCAGGAGTTCAAGACCAGCCTGGGCAACATGGTAAAACCCCGTCTCTACTAAAAAAAAAAAAATAAATACAAAAATTAGCCCAGCGTGACGGCAGGCACCTGTAATCACAGCTACTAGGGAGGCTGAGGCATGAGAATTGCTTGAACTCGGGAGGCGGAGGTTGCAGTGAGCCAATATCACGCCACTGCACTCCAGCCTGGGTGACAGAGACCCTGTCTCCAAAAAAAAACAAAAAGACAAAGGAAATCTGAAGGCTTTTCCTAGTTGCCACAATGTTTCATACAAAAGACAACCACAAAGTAAAACTGCATAGATAATTTCTATCATTTACTAATGGGTGATGTTCTGTAATGCACTCATGTTAGTTATTCAGCACTTAGAACATTATTTCCTCATAGGAAAATAATAGGACTATCAGCACTCATAGTACTCTGGAACCTAATAACCATTTATAATAAAAGTTTCTATGGGAAAATTAATTAATATTTCTAACTGAGATAGAACACATCCCTCCTTCATCTGCTCCCTCCTCCCCTTCACCCTCTTACACA
This sequence comes from Pongo abelii, assembly GCF_028885655.2. NCBI lineage: Eukaryota > Metazoa > Chordata > Mammalia > Primates > Hominidae > Pongo > Pongo abelii. The sequence goes on along the minus strand of NC_071985.2, from coordinate 37,422,253 downwards.
CATAAAGAACTGCCTCTGAAGCTCTAGAAATCCTTTTCCTATCAAACACAACGCCAAAAGGGATAATTCTAAGTAGCTGGCAGTGTGGCTCATGTAGCCTTAAAGGCTTTTCTAAAAGCCTGATATGAAAAATGGGTCAAGGGACACACAGGGCAGAGAAGAAGAAAGACATAGCTGAAGATGGAGGTGAGAGGAACAGAGAAGGAACAGAGACGTGTGCTTATGTATATGTGTTGGCAAAGGGGTTGAAAAAATCCAAAGTAATTGGATTGTTTCATTTTCTTCTCACTGTCAGTAGCTGAGTTAGATACAAAGGATGGTAAAGTTCCGTTTGTAATGAATTAACCTTGGCTGAGATGAAAAAGGCATAGTAGGAAACAGCCTATGTACCGGCAGTCTCCTTCACAGACTATAATCATGTTTTATCTTCCCTTGAAAACCAGAACCAAAGACCATATTGATTTGTTTAAACATGCTGATTTAAAATGTACCAAAGATTATTTTGAATCAAGCCAGAGAATGTTTTGATTTATCTAATATCATCAAACTTTTTTCTCTGAGATAAAGTAGACTCTCATTCCTCTGTAACAACGCCATGGGGTAAATGAACTAAATAATATTAAATCTCTTCTGTATTTTCTGATGTAAGAGCCCTCCTTAGGAAAGAGGTAGTGAGAAGTCAGACTGGCTCCGAAGGATAGGAGCTAAGGTGAAAAAGAAGGAAAAAGTGCTTTAAAGGCCTATTATTTAGCAACAGCCCTGGGTTGGGGTAGTATGGTACTCATCTTGCTTGCTCTAGGCCAATTTTGTAAGCACTGGAAAATAGGAGCTCAGCACATTCCAGTTCTAGTCTAAGAGGGGCTAGACATTTTATTTGTATTGCTTACTACAGGAAGAATGCCCTGGTCATAAGACCACTAATCATAAGAATACTACTGTAAGCCCAGAGATAAGATTAAGAAGGAGGGATGTGATTGCTATACCTACATTTTATTTTGTATTCTTCCACCAAAAACAAAAAACAAAAAACTCTCTTCCTTTTTTGTGCTTAACTCAGTTGCAACATGCATGTAGACCAGGGGAACTAAAATAGGCTGTAAAATCATTTATTCATTCAAAATTCATTTGGCAGTAGTAAAGCATTAATTATTCTAACATTATTTTGCACTTAAAATGTGCAGAGCTTTTTGCCAGGCTAGTGGTTTTCAGCTTGGTTCTGCATCAGCAATATCTGTTAAGTTTTTGAAAAATATCTATGCTAGGGGTTTTACTCCAAACCTACTAAATATATGGGGCAGAGTCCCAGGCATCTGTTTAACTGCTTTGAAAAGGTTGGCACTGAGATTCCTTTTTTTTTTTTTTTTTTTGAGACAGTCTCACTCTGTCACCCAGGCTGAAGTGCAGTGGCGCAATCTCAGCTCACTGCAACCTCCGCCCCCCAGGTTCAAGTGATTCTTATGACTCAGCCTGCCGAGTCCCGAGTAGCTGGGATTATAGGCGTGCACCATCACACCTGGCTAAGTTTTATATTTTTAGTAGAGACAGGATTTCACCATGTTGGCCAGGCCGATCTCAAACTCCCAACCCACTAGGATTCCAGGCGTGAGCCACTGTGCCCAGCCGGCACCTAGATTCTCAAGTTAACTTCTGCCACTTTATAACTTATTTGACTAGCCTGCCCACACTGATTATACTGGAGTTAAAAAACTACTAGGCTGCTGAATTTGGTCCTCAGAATGCTTTTATCTGACAGGCACAATGTTTTTAAAGGTTTTGAACCCCGTCGAGTTTTACAAATCATACTTCACATAAAATCCCAGGATCTCTGGTTTTAGAAAAGTAAGAGATCTGAAATCTTACTGAAGAAGGTAGAAATGTCTGACCAAAGAAACACAGTAGTGTGTCCGGAATTGGTGGGTTCTTGGTTTCACTGACTTCAAGAATGAAGCCGCGGACCCTTGCAGTGAGTGTTACAGCTCTTAAGGTGGCGCGTCTGGAGTTTGTTCCTTCTGATGTTCAGATGTGTCCGGAGTTTCTTCCTTCTGGTGGGTTCGTGGTCTCGCTGGCTCAGGAGTGAAGCTGCAGACCTTCGCGGTGAGTGTTACAGCTCTTAAGGTAGCGCGTCTGGAGTTGTTCGTTCCTCCCAGTGGGCTCCTGGTCTCGCTGGCTTCAGGAGTGAAGCTGCAGACCTTCGCGGTGAGTGTTACAGCTCATATAAGCAGTGTGGACCCAAAGAGTGAGCAGCAGCAAGATTTATTGCAAAGGGCCAAACAACAAAGCTTCCACACTGTGAAAGGGGACCCGAGCGGGTTGCCACTACTTGCTGGGGCAGCCTGCTTTTATTCTCTTATCTGGCCCCACCCACGTCCTGCTGATTGGTAGAGCCCAGTGGTCTGTTTTGACAGGGCATTGATTGGTGCGTTTACAATCCCTGAGCTAGATACAAAGGTTCTCCACGTCCCCATCAGATTAGTTAGATACAGAGTATGGACACAAAGGTTCTCCAAGGCCCCACCAGAGCAGCTAGATACACAGTGTCGATTGGTGCATTCACAAACCCTGAGCTGGACACAGGGTGCTGATTGGTGTGTTTACAAACCTTGAGCTAGATACAGAGTGCCAATTGGTGTACTTACAATCCCTGAGCTAGACATAGAGGTTCTCCAAGGCCCCACCAGAGTAGCTAGATACAGAGTGTCCATTGGTGCACTCACAAACCCTGAGCTAGACATAAATGTTCTCCAAGGCCCCACCAGAGTAGCTGGATACAGAGTGTCGAATGGTGCACTCACAAACCCTGAGCTAGACATAAATGTTCTCCAAGGCCCCACCAGAGTAGCTGGATACAGAGTGTCGAATGGTGCACTCACAAACCCTGAGCTAGACACAGGGTGCTGATTGGTGTGTTTACAAACCTTGAGCTACATACAGAGTGCCGATTGGTGTATTTACAATCCCTGAGCTAGACATAAAGGTTCTCCACGTCCCCACCAGACTCAGGAGCCCAGCTGGCTTCACCCAGTGGATCCCGCATGGGGGCTGCAGGTGGAGCTGCCTGCCAGTCACGCGCCGTGCGCCCGCACTCCTCAGCCCTTGGGTGGTCGATGGGACTGAGCGCCCTGGAGCAGGGGGTGACGCTAGTCGGGGAGGCTCCGGCCGCACAGGAGCCCATGGAGGGGATGGGAAGCTCAGGCATGGCGGGCTGCAGGTCTGGAGCCCTGCCCCGCGGGAAGGCAGCTAAGGCCCGGTGAGAAATCGAGCGCCGCGCCGGTGGGCTGGCACTGCTGGGGGACCAAGTACACCCTCCGCAGCCGCTGGCCCGGGTGCTAAGTCCCTCATTGCCCAGGGCCGGCAGGGCCGGCCGGCTGCTCCGAGTGCGGGGCCCGCCAAGCCCACGCCCACCCAGAACTCCAGCTGGCCCGCAAGCGCCGCGCGCAGCCCCGGTTCCCGCTCGCGCCTCTCCCTCCACACCTCCCTGCAAGCTGAGGGAGCCAGCTCCGGCCTTGGCCAGCCCAGAAAGGGGCTCCCACAGTGCAGCGGTGGGCTGAAGGGCTCCTCAAGTGCCGCCAAAGTGGAAGCCCAGGCAGAGGAGGCGCCGAGAGCGAGCGAGGGCTGTGAGGACTGCCAGCACGCTGTCACCTCTCAGTAGTACTGCAGAAACATTACAGTACTGCAGGTCCATGTTGAAGGTCAGTGTGGATTTGGCTCCCATTTATGATAGCCATGTACCCCATTATATGACTTTCTGCATCAATTTTTGACTGCCTTTGGGGATACATGAGTAGAATGGAACCTTGGATGTGAATTTAAAGTACTGGTAAGAAAGTAAATGAAGTTAATAAAATGAGGGACCATGAAATCTAAGTTGAACAAAGAAGTAAAACAGGTACAGAAATGTATAGAGGTAAAATACCGAGGTCTGAATGAAAATAAAGACTAGCCAAAATAGCACTTAATCATAATGATAATGATGATACACATGAAGTGCTTATTCTGTGCCAATCACTTTAAGCACTTTACATGTATTAAAGTCTCACTAAAAATCACATAAATTAGGTACCATTATTTTCCCCATTTGAAAGGTGAGGAAACAGGCGCAGACAAGTTAAGCAATTTGTGTAAGAAACAACAATGCTAACAAATGACAGAGTTGGGATTCAAATTCTGGCAATGTGGCTCCAGAGGCTATAGTGCTAAGCACTATGCTAAAATGCATCTCTAGCAAGCAACTAGAAAGAAAGAAATTAAGATTCAAGAATGAGACATTTAAATTAGTGATTAAATGGTGGAATTCTGAGTTGACGAATTCTAGGGAATTAGGGGAATACCATAAATTATGGTAAACTTGGGGTTTGGGATACACATTAATCAAGTTTTCAAAACAGCACAAATCTCCAAGTAGCATCTATCAGCAGTTCTTAGCTGGAAGCAACAGAAGCTAACTCTGGCTTATGAGACAGAAAATGAGTTTATTAAAAGCTTAAACATTTTTAAGGCTAAATTTCTAGGAACACCTAATACCACACTACCCAACCAACTGGAGGGAGGAACCCTGTCTTTGATAGGAAACACCAGATGCAACAATTAGCTCTGCTGTCATCTAGGAATATCGTAGCCATTGTTGTTGCTACTGTACACTAGAAATACTGCTGCTGCCATGGCAGAACTGTGAGTGGACACTTCAACTCTTCCTTCTTGCATCTCTAACTTCTAAATCAGACAGCGTGAAGGAGGTGTGTCTGACTGGCAGAGCCTAAGTCAGATCCTGCACTCTTGCAAGGGAAACTAGGAAATAAGTTTTTATTTCTACCTTGGTAAGACAAGGTTCATGATATGGGACATTCCTTAAGCACAAAAAAAGTGTTCAAAATATATTAAGCAACCATCAATATAACTAACATCCACTACAAAGAACACCACAAATAAAGCATTACCAAACAAACACAATTTAGGAGAATTTGTGACATACATTTGCTTTAGCTAAGAGATGCCGATGATTCAAAATTGAACCATAACACAAACATATCTTAAAATCTGCACATCAATAAAAGGTGTGTTGGGGGACACGGGTAGAAATATGAACACAGGCATACAACCCACAGCTTAAAAAATTGATGGCAAAGCCAATTTTTATATTTAGAAAGCAGAAATAGGAACAAGTAAAATGACAGTGAAAACTAATGATGCATTAATAAGGCAGCATCCATCCCCCAAATTTCAGAAAATGTCTGTAAATGTACATGGCAAGATGTATGCAACATCATCCAGTATGCACATGAGAATACTAATCTAGAATTCTGAACAAATTTGAGTTTATGAATACCAACTTCTAGGAATATTTAATAACCCACTTTGCAAATTCCAAGACAGTAAATCTTAGTTATATACAAGAATGAGTCTGGGTTTCAGTAAAAACTTGAATTTTTGGATTAGTTCATAGCCCATCAAGGAATTACCAACCAGGCTGCTGGTTTTTATGTTGCATTAAGTTGCCCAGAGTCTCACCTTAGCTTCAATTCTACATGATTTTTTTTTTTTTTTTTGAGATGGAGTTTCATTCTTGTTGCCCAGGCTGGAGTGCAATGGCATGATCTCAGCTCACTGCAACCTCTGCCTCCTGGGTTCAAGTGACTCTCCTGTCTCAGCCTCCTGAGTAGCTGGGATTACAGGTGCCTGCCACCACCCCCGGCTAATTTTTGTATTTTTAGTAGAGATGGGATTTCACCATCTTGGGCAGGCTGGTCTCGAACTCCTGACCTCAGGTGATCCGCCCGCCTCGGCCTCCCAAAGTGCTGGGATGACAGGTGTAAGCCACTGCGCCCGGCCTAATTCTACATGATTTTATAGGTCCGCTTCTCAACACTCTCAGACTAAGTGTGATCTGGCAGCAGAGATTCTCAGGAGAAAGAATTTGACTCAGTGTGGATCACATGTCTAATTCTGAATCAATCAGTTATGGTATGGAATTAGTCACCTGGAACAAATCTGGCTGCTGAGGCCTTTCTCTTGAGGAGGGCCTATGAAGATACTTCCCCAAAGGCCTCATATTTGTTTACTGAAACACCAACGACATCTGAGCCATATCGATAATGTAAAAGCAATCCGTGGTCTTTTTTGACAATCTTTTTTGATGGTCTGAGAATTCAGGTATTTTGGAATACAGGTGAGGTGACAGCGTCTAAGGGGGAAATTAGTGTAGAGACAGTTGTCCTAGTTCACATCATTTCTCTATTTCATAACTAAATTTTTCATTAAGCACACCATCAAGCTTTTTCACACAGCATTACGTTCACCAGCACCTCTAGTAACAAATCTATCCTCTATATTTCCTCCCTTCCCATTGCATCAGCTGCAAGAAAGGGAATGAGTCACCACTCTCTTCCCCATTGCTTTCATCTCATCCTTTCCAAGGTCAACATTGCAGAAGGCAGATAGGCTGAATAATGTCATTTAAAAGACTCCTCTTTTCCCAGGGGGAAGGAGATCTTGCATAAGTTTTCCCAAATCATCAGGATAACCTTCCATCAGCTGATCTAAAAATGTTTAGACTACGAAATTATATTAGTGAAAAAGTTACACTAATTTTTGTGAGATGCATCCTTTATATTGCCAATTATGTATAGTAATGATTATATCATGAAATGTGTCAGATAAACATAAGCTGTAATGTATTTGATTATGACACTTAACTCTGCTTGTGTATGCTCAGTCTTACAGAAGCTCAGTCAGCATGGCCATCAGCCTACAACTTTCAATGCCTTCCCATTGCACTCTGCACAAAATCCAACTTCTTGTCCTGACTAACGGCGCCACATTTGATCTAGCATTGTCCATCTCCTTACATTTGTATGCAAGCTCCTTACATTTGTATGCAAGCTCCTTAAAGTCTTGTTTGCCAATATAGCCCCTAGCCTGAGTACAGAGCCTGAGACAATGCAGGTGGTCAGTAAATATCTGTTGAGTAAATGAATGGCTATCATATGAAGGATGATTTTCCTGTTACTAACTACATCCTAAAGTAATGGAATTGAGTCAGCTTCAAAATAGTATTCACTTATTCCTATAGAGATCAGAAACAATCAGCTTACTGCCAATGCTTGCTCAAAAGGCTCAGAATAAAGTACAACAGTTATAAATATATAACAGGTTATGAATGGCAGCATTTCCCGAGTGTGTTTCTAAGGACACCAGTGCCACAAAATATTTCTTTAAAATAGCGTTCAAAGGTTACATCTTATGCCTAACTGCCTACTCATCTCCATTTGGATGTCTAAGAGACATCTCAAATTTAACATGACCCAAACTGATTTGATTTCAGTAAACAATACATACATCCTCCCAGTAGCTCATACCAAAAACCTCTAAGTTTTCTTGACCACTTACTCTTATATCCTCATCTAATCCATTAGCAAATTTTGTTGGCTCTACCTTGAAAGTATATCCAGAATCTCAGCACTTCACACCATTTTCAGTGTTACCACCTTAGTCTAAGCCACTATTTTCTTTTCCCTGGATTGTTATAGTTGCCTTCTCATTGGTCTCCCTACTTGGGTCCCTGACCCTCCCCACTTCAGTCTATTCTCAACACAGTAGCCAGACTGACACTTTTCAAAGGAAAGTCAGATCATGTCACACACCTGCTGAAAATCCTCCATGGTTTCCTTTCTCACTCAGGATGAAAGCCAGTCCTTTTGATGGCTCGCATGGCCCTACCTGAACGGGACTCTGGTTATCTTTCTTTTTTTTTTTGAGACAGAGTCTTGCTCTGTTGCCCAGGCTGGAGTGCAGTGGTGTGATCTCAGCTCACTGGAAGCCCCACCTCCCGGGTTCACGCCATTCTCCTGCCTCAGCCTCCCGAGTAGCTGGAACTACAGGCGCCCACCACCACGCCCGGCTAATTTTTTGTGTTTTGTTTAGTAGAGGCAGGGTTTCACCATGTCAGCCAGGATGGTCTCGATCTCCTGACTTCATGATCCGCCCACCTCGGCCTCCCAAAATGCTGGGATTACAGGTGTGAACCGCCATGCCCGACTGACTCTGGTTATCTTTCTATACTCATTGCCTATTACTTTGCTCCAGATAACTGCATGCAAAGGAGGCTTCTACCTCAGGGCCTTTGTACTTGCTGTTCTTCCACTTGATTGAGGAGGTCTTTCTTGCCTGTCCTTCATAAAATAAGAAATCAACTCCAGCCCCAAATCAGTTTTCTCCAGTCCCTTTCATTGCTTCATTTTCCTTTATAGTATGTATCACTACCTGTCACGTTTGCTATATTTGCTGAGTGTCTGCATCTGCTGTCTAGAATGTAAGCTCTATAGGGGCAGGAGTTTTGTTTTGTTTCATTAACTGCCATGTTCCTAGTACAAAGCCTGATCAAATAAGTCATGTGTCTGAGTGTGTATGATGAGGTGGGGGAGATATTTCAGAAACAGTATTCCTTGGAGTTTGGGAACGAAAAAAGAGTTGGAACTTGTAGCCTTCTGACCTTTAGCTTACAAAACAGAAATACTTTAACAGGTACAAGATGAAAAGACTCAATATTTAAAATACTCCACTATATTCTACATGAAACTGGCTATTTCTATAACTTAATTTCCTAACAGCTTTAAAAGGTACTATAGATGAGATGAAAAAGAACAAGTCATCTTTCTGAGCCTGAGATTCATCTGTAAAATACTCACGCCGGGTATTGCTGGGAGGAGTGAAAATGATCACTTACTCTGTGTCTAAGATTGACACCTGATTTCTTTCTTACAGATATAAAATATTTTCATTTCAACTCTTCTTTAAAAATGAAAAATTGTGTTTTCTTACAACTGCAAAATTTGAGGAATTAAAACATTCTAGACTCTTCTTCAGTGCCCCATCTTTATCCCTGTTCCACAACCACTATCCTACTGTCAGCATGGGACAAGCTCAGCTGGACCAGAATGGTAGAAAATGTCCTTAGAACTCGTAGGGATATTAGATGTTATCCTGACCGGTAACTTTCACTGAGGAATAAGAAAGAAATGTATCAGAATGAGGAGTAAAGTGTTTGAAAAACACATTTAACGCCGAGCGCGGTGGCTCATGCCTGTAAATCCCAGCACTTTGGAAGGCCGAGGCGGATGGATCACCTGAGGTCAGGAGTTGGAGACCAGCCTGGCCAACATGGTGAAACCCTGTCTATACTAAAAATACAAAAATTAGCCGGGCGTGTTGGCAGGCGCCTGTAATTTCAGCTACTCGGGAGGCTGAGGCAGGAGAATCGTTTGAACCCGGGAGGCGGAGGTTGCAGTGAGCCGAGATGGCGCCCACTGCACTCTAGCCTGGGCAACAGAACAACACTCTGTCTCCAAAAAAAAAAAGAAAAGAAAAACACATTTAATATTATAGTTTTTTTTTTCAGAGGAGAAAACCCCTAAAGATTTGGTAAGAGAAAGAAAAGTTCAACATAATTTTCTTGGTTGATGGGGGTGCACTAAAGATATTGAGACTCAACCAAAGGAATATCCCATTAGGGGGCTGTGAAATTTTTGTGTTTATCAAAAGAAGGTAAAAGCTTTTTTAAGAGCCTGAGAAACTCTTATTTAGACTAACCCACTAAAAATATTCACAGTTTAAAAAATAAACAGAAAAAGAGTCCCAAAAAAGTTAACAGACATGTCCAACTCAGAAAACTGGGAAGTGGCTCAAAGGGGACTTAAAGAGAGATCCTTCTGAGTTCTAGTCCAGTTCTCCAACATTATATATTGGCTACGATTAATCAAGATTTAATTGTATACCAGCTGCCAAAATGTTTCCTGTACAATAAAAATCCTTAATATGAAACAAAGGTTTCATATAACTAGTCAAGTTCTTTACTGACAAATTTCCGACCTTGCCTCCCATATCCATATCTAAGAAGGGAGGTATATCTCTTCAGCATTTACTAAATGCTTCTTTTGCATACCATTAAGTCACTTAATACAATTCTGCCGGCTCAATGGTACTGTACCCATTTTGCAGACAACAAACCGAGGCTAGATGAAGTTAATCATAAAATTAGCGACATTGAAATTTAACTCAGTATAACCCCAAAGCTCCTTCTACACCAAGCTGCTCCCTGTACGGAAACAGAACTCCTGGAACTTGTCCGCAGAGAATGAGCAGGGCCCTTGCTTTTTGTATGGTCTTGGCAAGGTTTATAGCCTGCCTTGTAACCCGCAGGTAACAGAGCTATGGAAATCAAACGAATCGCTGTCAAGTCGGTGCAAGATTACTATTCAGCACATTTCATGACGACCTGGTCTCAACTGAACAGACTGAAAACCAATTTCACAATTTCTTTGTAGTGTTTCTTAGAAACTAGCCACTGTCACTGCTTAGAAAATCGGGGGACTGCTCCCTCAAGTGGTCAAAACGGGCCTCTCACTAGAGCTCGCTACTTGTTTAGCCGGTATAAGGCCAGTCAGACAATCCTGCAAATTTCCCGCAACCTCCCGAAGGGGTCAAAGCCCACGCCCGAGCAAAAGCACAGGCGCTCCCCGCCCAGCGAAGATATGCACATGCGCCTATCCGTCTTCTCCCGAAACTACCACCACCTGGTGGCGCCACTTCCCCCCACGCCTGTTTCACCCATTCAGCCCGCTCTTTCGAATACCTTTGTCCAATTCCATAAGGGCAGAGTTGGCATCCAGTTCCTGTTCGCCATAGCCGGCATCTGCCAGGAAAGACTTAGTTGAGTTTGACGCCATGACCCGAATAGTTACTCGACTAGCCTAGTCAGAAAGATTGCAAACTCTACCCCAGGACCGCCATCTTCTCCCACCGCCTTCTTGCTGGTTTTTCTTCCGCGCGCTGTCAAGCCCTGTTACGCATGCGCCTTGGTCACCCCGCGGTTTGTCGGCGCCTCTGCTGCCCCCTGCGCAGGCGCTCAAGGAGCTCTTGGACTCCAGGTTCCCGCGGCTGGGAGAAAAGGAGGCGGGGATCCGAAGGGGGAAATGACTCTGAGGCGCCCGGACGTCGCTCGGAAGCCAATCAGAGAGCGTGACGTCAGTTTGGCGCGGAGTTTGGCGGCCGGGGCTTACAGTGGCGGGAGTTGGAGGCGATAACGATTTGTGTTGCGAGAGGCGCAAGCTGCGATTTCTGCTGAACTTGGAGGCATTTCTACGACTTTTCTCTCAGCTGAGCCTTTCCCTCCGGCCCTGATGCTCTTCAATTCGGTGCTCCGCCAGCCCCAGCTTGGCGTCCTGAGAAATGGTGAGTAACGGTCCCAACCGCTGCTCGGAGCTGGCGGAATTCATCTCCCCCGATACACACGCCACCTCCGACTAGGGCCGACTCCAATTCTGAACTCAGCTTCTGAGTTCTCCCATGGCAAGGGTAAATTAGTGTTAGCGGGGACTACTGAAGAAGGCTGTACTTTCATCCCCTCGGGACACTTGTAATCGTAATCGGGCTTTTAAAATCGTAACGTAGGCAGGGACGTCGAAATAACTGCCTTCCAAGGCCCCTTACAGCTTATATCTCCGTTGCGCGTTAACGGGAAAATGCATGCATTTGTGTGTATATGTTTCTCTCAACAGTTATTTGAGATGGTCAAAACTCGTAATCATTGATTAATTAATTCGTTTGTTGTAGAATCTTAGTGAGCCCAGCTATTTGCTATAGGTATATACCAGTGAATATGACCCGCTGTTAAGGAACTCAGTCAAACAGAGAAGACAGGATATCTGCTTCCAACAGGATCAAAATCTTTTTTTCCCCGTTTACTACATGGTCGTAAAAATTTAAATTATAGAGTGAAAAAGATGCCTGTCACCACATCCGCCAGAGATGACCCCTGTTAATAGATTGTAGTATATTATTCCAGATGTTTTCGACGCTAGAGGTAATATCTGTTATTTTCAGAAATCGGATCAAAATGTCCTGTTTTTTCACTTTAATGGTATAAGTTGAACGTATTCCCATGTTAATATGTAGAAATCTAACTAATTTTCTTACGCTAAAACATTGGCAATAAGAGATTTGAGGTTAGATTTGGATGTCATCAACTTAAACTTTTTGGTAAGTTTCTGATAAGGGAGCTAACTACCCAGACTAACCTTGGACAGAAATAAAATCTCACTCATGTGAAGGTCGACTATAGCCAGAGGTTCTTTTTCCCCTTGACACCATGTGGAAAACGAACCTGAAAAGGGAATTTTTATATTCAGGGATGAGTCTAGGAAAATGATATTGAGAAAGAGACTGAGAAGTAGTCCCTCAACTTCCTGCTAGCAGTCTGAAACTTTATACCATCCTTATTTATTTCCCTCTTAAGATAATCTTTGTAATTATACTTAAATAATCCTCTTTCTGTCTCTCCTGGGACCTTGTTTGAGTAACTTCTTTGTCCTCTGTTTAAGAGTGACAGTACGCACAGTGGCTAAGAGCTTTGTCTTTGAAGTTAAACTACCTGGGTTTTATTATACCTCCATACCTTACTGTATGTGTGTCCTGGGGGAGCTGTTCAGCCTCTATTTTGTGACAGATTTTCTCCTAATTCTCCATGTGTTTACCTTTCCCTTCCCTCTTTCCTATTCAAAGTACTCATTCGTTGTTACATAATAGTCACTGAAATTCATTCATTATTATATGTTACCCACTGAAATCTATAGAATTGTCTCCTTTCCTCTTCAATGTTGGTGTTCCATCCTTGACCCCTTTTCTTCTTCTACCTACTCCTTTGGATGATTACAGCCATAACCAGGGCTTCTTCCACTTCTACGTACATACAACCTTCTATTACTTATATAGTAAGTCCTCACTTAATGTCTAGATAGGCTCTTGGAAACTGTGACTTTAGGGAAAACAATGTATAACTAAACTAACTACCATAGGCTACTTGATATAAATAAGAATTAAGTTCCAGTGGCATATTTTGGTCACACAAACACCACCGAACTTCTAAAGAAAGACTCAAAGCACTTTTAATATTAAATGTTGAAATAATTGTGTGCTGTACATATATTTGAGAAAGATTAATAAAAACAGGTGAGATAATTATCCAAGTTTTGGTGTATCAGTGAGTGACCTCGGTCACAGTGGCGGTGGGCTAAATCAAGGAATAAATGTTTGCAAAGTGAAAATTGGAAGGAGCACCTCATACCACCATCCAGTTCAAAAACAATCACAAATATGGCAGCTCACTGAGCCCTTTCCTACCAAATCGTTTATTGTCATTCATTTGTATGATTATTGTAAGGTTTACCCATTTTTATTTTACAATTATTTGTATTCATTCATTTTCTGACACACTTATTCCAGCTCAGGGCTGTGGGTGCCCAGAGCCTGTCCCGGCAGCTCATGGTACAAGGTGGAAACCAGCTCTAGACCAGACACTATTTCATCACAGGAAGCACTCACACACACTCATTGTCTACTGGGACCATGTAGACACACCAGTGAACCTAACATACACATCTTTGGCATGTGGGAGGAAACCAGAGTACCTGGAGAAAACCCCTATGAACATGGGGAGAGCATGTACAAACTCCACACAGCCAATGGCCTCAAACAGGAATTGATTTTTTCCTCATAAACAGTATGAGGAAATGACATTGTACAAAATTATGTTATTGGAAGACTTCCTGTACCTGAGATTCATTTCTATAAAAGCTGTGTGGGTTGATTATCATTAGACGGTCAATCCCACAAGCATCTCAAACTCAAATACCCAAAACTGGCCACAAGCATCTCAAACTCAAATACCCAAAACTGAACTCAACTTTTCCCCCAAACCTGCAATATTACCAATTTTAGGGAGTGGCCTCATTATTTAAACCTGCCAGAAACCTGAGTCAATTAAAGACTTCTTCATCTTCCTCATAGTTACACATTCAAAACATTTTGTTAAAATCTCTTGAATCCATCCTCTCTTCTTTATGTGTAATGATTATGCATCTTTACTGTATCCTGGATGTGTTCTATTTTTACCATTCTATTTCCCTAGGTTGGGCCCTAATGCCTTCTTGTCTGGATTGTAAGAAGTCTCCCAGATGGCCTTCCTAGTTTGTCTATCTTCAGTTTATTCTCCACATTGCTGCTAATGATCCTTCTAAAATGGAAATCTGATTACTCTTCTGTGTGTTTTTAAATTGATATCTAAAAGTTTTTATTATAAACTTAAACAAATGCAAAGAATATAATTTCTGACCATATTGGGAATATTGACATTTTAAAAATAACAATGCTGTATCACTCTTTTAAGTGTATCTAATATAATTTAAATACTATAGTGATTTGATAATCACATCATCCATTTTTTAGAAAAATACGAACAAACTCCTCTTTATCTGCTAGACATTCCATATAGCTGCTTTTTCCTCTTGAATTTATTTCCATTTCATTTCTCCTACAGAATTTCTCCTAATGTAATTTAATTTTATGCTTGAAAAGCTCTTTTACTGATCAGTCTGTCATACCCTTCTGTGTCAAAAAATGTGTTTAAATTGCTGTTTTCTGTCATAAGCCTCCAAGTATTAAAACTTCTTTATGGATTGAATTTTCAATTCAATTATTAGTACTATATGATTGATTAAAACAATATAGATTACCAATTTTAATAATTATTAACCAAAAGTAAAATTTTATTGGAAGTACATCTTTTTAAAGAGATGAATTTGGGTGTTTATGGTCCCTTTATTGAAGGCATTATTTAATCATCTCTTAGTTAAGGTTCTACCAGTTTATTTGTTTTTATTTAAAAATATTTGATACCCAAAAGTTTTTATTCTTTGGATCAGTGCAAGGTTTAAGATTGGGGCACGGGAATGCCTTTCTTTTATAAAGTGGAAGAAAGGAAGTGATGAAGGGAAAGGGAAAAAGTGGTACCTCAACCTTCTCAGAGACATCAGGTTTTTCAGACAGGTGAGTTTTAGAAATGCGTATATAGTCATCCAATTGCTTAGAAATGGAGATAACATTTTGAGAAATGCATCATTAGGTAATTTTATCATTGTGCAAACATCACAGAGTATAAACACAAAGCTAGATAGTGTAACTACTACACACCTAAGCTATATATTTTTCCTAGGCTATAAACCTGTATAACATGTTACTGTATTGAATACCGTAGGCAACTGTAACACAATGGTAAGTATTTGTGTATCTAAACATAGAAAAGGTTCAGTAAAAATAGGATATAAAAGATAAAAAATGGTACACCTGTGGAGGGTGCTTACTGTTAATCGGAGCTTGCAGGACCGGGGGTTGCTGTGAGTGAATCAGTGAGTGAGTGGTCAGTCAGCACGAAGACCTGGGACATTATACTACTGTGGACTTTATAAACACTCTATACTTAGGCTGCATTAAATTGATTAAAAAATACTTTCTTCAATAATAAATTAACCTTAGCTTACTGTAACTTTTAAACTTAAAAACATCTTAAATTTTTTAACTTTTTGACCCTTGTGGTAACAGGTAGCATAAAGCACACATTGTATAATTGTACAAAATATTTTATTTCTTCATATCCTTATTCTGTAAGTTTTTTTATTTTAAATGTTTTTCTTTTCTTAACTTTTCAAACCTTTTGTTAAAAACTAAGACACAATAGGAATTTTTAAGCTCCATTATAATCTTGTAAGACCACCATTGTGTATGCGGTCTGTCTTTGGCCAAAATGCCATTACATGGCATATGACTGTATATCGTAGTTGAGTACAGTAGTACCTCCTTATCCTTGAAGGATACGTTCCAAGACCCAACCCTATGTATGCTGTGTTTTTTACTATACAGACACATACCTATGATTAAGTTTAGGCACAGTAAGAGATTAACAATAACTAATAATAACATAGAACAATTATAACGATATTCTATAATAAAAGTTATGTGAAAGTGGCCTCTCGGAATATCTCGTTGTACTATACTTGCCCTTCTCATGATGATGTGAGATGATATAATACCTACAACATGAAGAGATGAAGTGAGATGAATGATGTAGGCAGGCACTGTGATATAACATTAGGCTACTACTCCCAACTATGTGACAGACCTTCCAACTATGTGACAGACAAAGCAGCTTCCATGTGATATAACATTAGGCTACTACTCCCAACTATGTGACAGACCTTCCAACTATGTGACAGACAAAGCAGCTAAGGGACTAAAGAGCAGGTAACGTATATGGCACTGATACTCTGGACACAGGGATGATTCATATCCTGGACAGGTCAGGGTAGGACAGTGTGAAATTTTCTTGCCACTCAAAATGGCACACAATTTAAAACATGAATTGTTTATTTCTGGAATTTTCAGTTTAATAGTTTCAGACCATCGACTATAGGCAACTGAAACCACGAAAAGCGAAACCACGGGTGAGGGGTAACTACTGTATCTGGAAATTGAGTCTCTGAAAACTCTCATGTTCTTGTATACTACTTGGAATATGTGCATGTAACTCCAGGGGCTTAAGTTGTACAATGAGGAAATAATAGCTTTTTCCAAATGTGTTGTGGAGGAAAGCATTACAGTTACATGTTCATAACACAATAAGGATCCAAAAGTACCTTAGGGGGGTTCATCAGTGAAGTGTGTATTGCAGGGATTGCATAAGTAGAGGGGTAGGCAAGGACCAATCACTCACCATTCATTGGTATTTGGATGTTAATTGTAGGCAATGAGGCAGAGTTAAAGAGTCATTGTTTAATTGTAAAAAATTGTAGATTTTTTGGAGTGTATCATCTTCATTTCAACCAAGTTGTTCAAAAGTCCCTTTTGAGTTTGTATTTTGCAGTTGATTTTTTTTAAAATTCCAAAACGTGTATATTTACATAACCTTTGAACAGAGGCTTTTGTTTTTACACACTTATTCTGTAGGTTAATACTTGTGACCTCAACATAACTATTGCATTTTTGCGGGGCTGGGGGGATGGGGACAGAGTGTCGCTCTGTTGCCCAGGCTGGAGTGCAGTGGCGAGGTCTCGGCTCACGGCATGCTCCGCCTCCCAGGTTCACTCCATTCTCCTGCCTCAGCCTCCGAGTAGCTGGGACTACAGGTGCCTGCCACCACGCCTGGCTAATTTTTGTTTGTTTGTTTTTTGGGGTTTTTTTTGTATTTTTAGTAGAGACGGGGTTTCACCGTGTTAGCCAGGATGGTCTCAGATCTCCTGACCTCGTGGTCCGCCTGCCTTGGCCTCCCGAAGTGCTGGGATTCCAGGCGTGACAGACCGCGCCCGGCCTATTGCATTCTTTTAGTGGTCTTTAACAGCTCCTTTACAATGATATCTGATGTTGAAATTATGACATGATGGCCCCAGAGCTAATTAAATTTGGATTAAATTTCTTTGGTGCCCTTCTGTTGATTCCTTCAGATTATGTCTATGAACATCCAAATGTAGATTTGTCAGGCTAAGAAGTATTCTCCACATAGTACTTTTGATGAAAAGTGGGAATTCAGAGTACCCTAAAATGTGAGTTTGTTAATTATTTAAGATGCTTTCAATAGATTGTAAACTCAGTGTTTCCTCCAATGCTTGTTGAACATTTGGTTTTCAGTAATTACTTGTTGAATGAATGTTTATTTTGTATATTTAAAATGTCTTGATCACAAATAAGTATGTTAAAAACAAATCTCTGAAGATGTCTTTACTATGTAGGAGCATAGTGCACGTTAGATCTCTGACCCAAGCAGAATAAACTTTTCTTCCACCCCGAGTCTCTTATTCTCTGTTCTAAATTCAGTGAAAATTTACCCATCTTTCAAGACCTCCTGTAAAGACTCCCTGACCCACTACCACTAGCCAGGGCTAACTAAATGTTTTCTAGGGGTAGGTACATAGCACTTCACTTTACAATTTCTCTAATAAAATTTAAGATATTATAATTGTTGCTATTAACATTTTAGATTCCCACAATTTCAACACTAAAGGAAAAAGGAAGTAAATTTGGTGAATATGTTACTGGCTATAGTAGTTGCATTGACATATATTATTTTCTTTGGCTCTTTGACCATTGGATTTTGTATGATGTTCTGGAATAAGAATTTAATTGAAGGGGAGAGCAGTTTTAATGGAATGCTTTTGTGGTTGTCTCTTTGGTAAGAGAAGGGGGAAGATCTTTTTTAATATGCAGAGGCCTCTTGTTTCTTCTAATCTCAATGTACTAGTGAGAGTCTCCATTTTAGGTAGTAAGCCCAAAGCTATACCTCCCCAGAAGTTGGAAGTGCTCTTTCATTTTTCCCTTAGGACTCCTTAATGAAATAACAGAAATGGTGTCTTCCATAGATATTAATAGTAAGTGGATCTATGTTAATATCTAAAGTTTCTTAAGGACAAATATTTACCCCTGAATTTGTTAAAAATGCTGAAATGTGATGCTCTATTGGAATTCTATAAGGAATTGTCTTGTTTTAGGATGGTCTTCACAATACCCTCTACAATCCCTTCTGACTGGTTATCAGTGCAGTGGTAATGATGAACACACTTCTTATGGAGAAACAGGAGTCCCAGTTCCTCCTTTTGGATGTACCTTCTCTTCTGGTAAGAGAATTACTATCTAGGCAAGGCTTGGACAGAAATGATCTGTTTCACACTTATAGGGAAAATATACTAGAGTATTTCCCTTTCAAAGAAAAGTAAATTAGGTGGATGTTAAGAGTTTTTGTAAAAACTGTTGTCTTCTGATTTATAAAATAGACTTTTTTTAATCTCTGTACATCATTAGCATAACTATATGTTTCCTCTAAAGCATAAGACTATTATAGCACCATTTTTAAAAAGTCGATATAAGGAAAGGGTTGCAAAGGTTCAGCTACTATGAAAACTGTTTTATCCAGTAGATACATACCCTTTGATCTGGTTGAATGTATCTTTCTGTGACTCATTGGGGAATATATGAACAGAAATAGAAGTACTTCGGCCAGGCTCAGTGGCTCACACCTGAAATCCCAGCACTTTAGGAGGCCAAGGTAGGTCTGGGCACAGTGGCTGACACTTGTAATCCCAGAACTTTGGGAGACGAAGGCAGGTGGATCACTTGAGGTCAGGAGTTCGAGGCCAGCCTGGCCAACATGGTGAAATCCCGTCTCTACTAAAATTGCAAAAAATCAGCTGGGTGTGGTGGCACACCCCTGTAATCCCAGCTACTTGGGAGGCTGAGACAAGAGAATCACTTGAACCTGAGAGGCAGAGGTTGCAGTGAGCCAAGATCGTGCCATTGCATTCCAGCCTGGGTGACAGAGTGAGACTTCATCTCCAAAAAAAAAAGAAGAAAGAAATAGAAGTATTTGTCTCCACCCATAATAGTTTGAGAGGAAAGAAAAAGTTGTGAAAAGGAAATTTAAAGCTAATAGACTCCTTATAAAAATTAGCCGGGCGTGGTGGTGCATGCCTGTAGTCCCAGCTACTGGGGAGGCTGAGGCAAGAGAATCGCTTGAACCTGGGAGGCGGAGGTTGCAGTGAGCCGAGATCACGCCACTGCATTCCTGCCTAGGTGACATAGCGAGACTGTCTCTCAAAAACAAACAAAAACTAATAGAATATTACATAGTCATGATTGTGGTAAAAATAAGTAAATAAAAATATGATTAAAAAAACTAATAGACTCAGCCTGCTGGCGGCCTACATCATCATATGCCTTTGTTTGCCATTGGCCAGTACCACTCTTGTTTTAAGTACTACCCTCGATTTAGCACTTCTCTAAATACAAGATTATCTGAAGAAAATTTTGGTGGTTTTGAGTAAGCTTAAAAATTTTTGTGGCTAGGCGTGGTGGCTCACGCCTGTAATCCCAGCACTTTGGGAGGCTGAGGCGGGTGGATCACTTGAGGTCAGGAGTTCAAGAGCAGCCTGACCAACATGGTGAAACCCCGTCTCTAGTAAAAATACAAAATTAGCTGGGCGTGGTGGTGCATGCCTGTAATCCCAGCTACTTGGGAGGCTGAGGCAGGAGAATCACTTGAACCCGGGAGGTGGAGGTTGCAGTGAGCCGAATTGCACCATTGCACTCCAGCCTGGGTGACAGAGCAAGACTCCGTCTGGAAAAAAAAAAAAAAATTTGTGTTACTCTTTATATATTTTATTCTTTATTTCTGCTTTAGCTCCCAATATGGAACATGTACTAGCAGTTGCCAATGAAGAAGGCTTTGTTCGATTGTATAACACAGAATCACAAAGTTTCAGAAAGAAGTGCTTCAAAGGTAAGTCTAGGTCTACAATTTTTGTTTTAACGTTTAAAAAACTTTGCAAACCCTTAAGTATATTATTATTTGAACACATTCTGTTTTAGTCTGTCTTGTGTTGCTATAAAGGAATAACTGAGACTGGGTAGTTTATAAAGAAAAAGTTTACTTGGTGCGTGATTCTGCTGGCTAGAATATTAGACATCTGGTGAAGGCCTCAGGCTGCCCCCACTCCTGGCAGAAGGCAAAGAGGAGCCCATGAATACAGAGGTCACGTGGCAAGAGAAGGGCGTAGTACCAAGCTCTTTTTTAACAATCAGCTCTCCAGGGAACTAGTAGAGTGAGAACTCACTCATCTTTTCACCTCTTAGGGAGGGCATTAATCTGTTCATGAGGGATCCACCCCCATGACCCAAATGCCTCCCATTAGGTCCCACTTCCAACTTTGGGGATTAAATTGTAACATGAGATTTGGGAAAGGACAAACATCTGAAGTATATATAACACATTCCCAATTATATTAACTTCTGATTAAGTCTTTTTAGGGACCAGATTAGATGTGAATGGTGGACTGCCTATCTGTCAATAACTGTTAACTGTGACAATGCCTTTGTTTAAGTTAAGAAAAATACTTTTTAGGATTAAAAACAATTCTTCAAAAAGTTGAATCTTTAACACTTAATGTGGTTAGAGAAGTGTTGCTTTAAAATACTTATATTAATCAAGCATTTGTCATGTTTAAAGCAAAGTTCTAACCTTAAGAAGCTGATAATTTGGAACCCATAAGTCAAGTGTCAAAATAACTGAAATAAAACAAAGACTATAAATGATGTAGAAGTAGAAAGAAAACACACTGGTGTCAAAGAGAGAGCTCTCATGTAGTAAAGAAGGCTAGAAAAATTTATGAAGGATGGGTCATTTGAGTTGGATGATGGTATTTAGACCAGTGGAAATGGAAGGGGGCACTCCAGGTGAAGGGAAAAGCATTAGCAAAGGTCTAGAGATAGAAAAGCCTAGGATATAATAAAATAGGAAGTGACCAATTTGTTTGGAATAAGATACCGAGAACAGTGAGAGATGAGGCTTGCAACCAAGATAAAGACTAAAGAATGCAAAATGTTGAATGTCAAACTAAAGTATTTTACATTCCATTCAGAGAGCATCATGAAGTTCTTTTTGTTTTTGGTTTTTTGTTGTTGTTGTTGTATTTTTGGTAGAGATGGGGTTTCACCACATTAGCCAGGCTGGTTAACTCCTGGCCTCAAGTGATCTGCCTGCCTCAGCCTCCCAAAGTGCTGGGATTACAGGTGTGAGCCACTGTGCCCAGCCAGTATCATGAAGATTTTTGAACTGGAATATATTTCAGAAAGATTCCATTTTAGAGAATATGTTACTAGTGAACTCATGGAAAGGAATTTGACATCAGATGGTAGCAGTTCTCATGTAGTAAGGGAATGTGTAATTTCTGTGAGTCCACAAATTGTCTTTGCTCATGCCAAAGGGTGCTGACCACTGATTTTTTATGTGTGCATCTTTATTTTTATTATTTTATTTTAAGTTCAGGGTACATGTGCAGGACATGCAGGTTTGTTACGTAGGTAAACATGTGCCATGGTGGTTTTGCTGCGCATATCAACCCATCACCTAGGTATTAAGCCTAGCATGCATTAGCTATTTTTCCTGATGTTCTCCCTCTCCGTGCTCCCCCGCAAGAGGCCCCAGTGTGTGTTGTTCCCCTCCCTGTGTCCGTGTGTTCTCATTCAGCTCCCACTTATGAGTGAGAACATACGGTGTTTGGTTTTCTGTTTGTGCGTTAGTTTGCTGAGGATAATGATTTCCAGCTCCATCCATGTCCCTGCAAAGGACATGATCTCATTCCTTTTTATGGCTGCATTGTATTCCATGGTGTATATGTACCACATTTTCTTTATCCAGTCTATCATTGATGGGCATTTGGGTTGATTCCATGTCTTTGCTATTGTGAATAGTGCTGCAGTGAACATATGCATGCATGTATCTTTATAATAGAATGATTTATGTTCCTTTGGGTATATACCCAGTAATGGGATTGCTGGGTCAAATGGTATTTCTGGTTCTAGGTCTTTGAGGAAGCGCCACACTGTCTTCCACAATGGTTGAATTAATTTACATTCCCACCAACAGTGTAAAACTGTTCCTGTCTCTCCGCAGCCTTGGCAGCATCTGTTGTTTCTTGACTTTTTAAATAATTGCCATTCTGACTGGCGTGAGATGATATCTCATTGTGGTTTTGATTTGCATTTCTCTAATGATTGACTACTGATCATTTTACTACTACAGCTTTCCAGGCATTTAAACTTATATTAATATGGCTGCTACAGAATACAATTTAGACATTTCACATTTACCATTTTCTTTGTTTAGAATGGATGGCTCACTGGAATGCCGTCTTTGACCTGGCCTGGGTTCCTGGTGAACTTAAACTTGTAAGTGACTTTATTTCATTAGGATCTGGGTAAATACTGATAAGGGATTGCTTTATTAAATTGTGCTTACCTTATTTTTGAAAGGTTACAGCAGCAGGTGATCAAACAGCCAAATTTTGGGACGTAAAAGCTGGTGAGCTGATTGGAACATGCAAAGGTCATCAATGCAGCCTCAAGTCAGTTGCCTTTTCTAAGTTTGAGAAAGGTAGGTTTGTGCTTATCTTCTTTCATCTCCTTAACCTTCTTTGCAGTGGGGAGATAAGAACCTATAATTGTTTCTACCGTTTCCCCTATCAAAGTTACTACTTTACCTACATAGATGATTAAGATTCTTTTTTTGGAGACAGTTTTGTTCTGTTTCCCAGGCTGGAGTGCAGTGGCGCCATCTCGGCTCACTGCTACCTCCGCTGCCTCCCGGGTTCAAGTGATTCTCCTGCGTCAGCCTCCGGAGTAGCTGGGACTACAGGTGCGCATCACTGTGCCCAGCTAATTTTTTGTATTTTTAGTAGAGACGGGGTTTCACCATGTTGGCCAGGCTGGTCTACAACTCCTGAGCTTGGGCAATCCACCTGCCTCAGCCTCCCAAAGTGCTAGGATTACAGGTGTGACCCACTGCACCCAGCCAGGTGATTAAGATTCTAGTATGACTGAAAATCTTAATAAAATTAAATTGGTTTTAGGCCCACTCTTCTGGACATTATCTCTAGCTTGTCCCTGAAAGTCAAGAGTCTTTGATAAGTTTTTCTATAATCTTGCACATAAGGTAAAGATTTATAAATAGCTACAATACCATTGTTCAACTTTGATTGTTCATTGAAGTTAAAACCTTGTACTGGGCACTCATTAACTCTATTTGTAAAACAGTTACTTTAACTCTACTTGTAAAATCTAAATGAGCTGTAAGGCTGATAAACAACATGATTTTCTACCTAAAAATTTATCATGTATTTGGTTTAAATGGCCTGTTTTTTGTTTTTTACTTGTTTTTTTGTTTGTTTTTTGAGATGGAGTCTCTGTTACCCAGGCTGGAGTGCAGAGGCTCGATCTCGGCTCACTGCAGCCTCCACCCGCCGGGTTCAAGCAGTCCTCTGCCTCAGCCTCCCAAGTACCTGGGATTACAGGAGCCTGCCACCACACCCAGCTAATTTTTGTATTTTTAGTAGAGCTGGGGTTTCACCATCTTGGCGAGGCTGGTCTTGAACTCCTGACCTCGTGATCCACCTGCCTCGGCCTCCTAAAGTGCTGGGATTACAGGCGTAAGCCACCACACCCAGCCAAATGGCCCAATTTTCTATTATGTTTTCAACTATTACTTAAAATTGATTTTCCTATGTTTATATTGTTATAATGGACAAGGAAGATTTAAGAGTTATATAACAGCACAGTACTGTAGCAGCTAGGGAAAAACTTATCAGTGGTGTCTGAATAAGCGCTTCATTTCTGTTTTTTTGTTTTGTTTTCTCCTTACCATTTGTTTCTCACTAAATAAATTTTTTTAAATGGACCAAGAAACATTTCTCTCAAAGGAGTCTCTGAAGTAATCTGACTTTAATCGCTGAATAATAGTGACAGACATTATAATCTCCTTTATCACTAAAAAAAAAGTACTCTATTTTAAAAATCAAATGTTTTCATTTATTCACCTAAGCCATTTAGGAGGTTAAGCTGGTTTGGACTGGTTTTTTGTTTGTTTGTTTGTTTGTTTTTTGAGACAAAGCCTCACTCTTGCCCAGGCTGGAATGCAGTGGTGTGATCTTGGCTCACTGCAACCTCCACCTCCCGGGTTCAAGCAGTTCTCATGCCTCAGCCTCCCAAGTAACTGGGATTACAGGCGTGCACCACCACGCCCGGCTAATTTTTGTATTTTTAGTAGAGACAGGGTTTTGCCAGGTTGGTCTCGAACTCCTAACCTCAAGTGATCTGCCCACCTTGGTTTCCCAAAGTGCTGAGATTACAGGCATGAGCCACCATGCCCAGCCGGGCTTGGACTTTTAAGAAAGTCAGTTTTAATCTACTGTGGTTGCAGTTGAAACTGGAACCTTGAAGGGGAAATATGGCATGATTTTTCTTATTTCTGCATAACTTTATTAACATATTTAAGTAGTTAGGTATGCTTGTGTTCTAGTTTTCTACACTCCTGTGTCATAGTTCAGAGTTTGTAAAAATAATTTTAAGATAATGAAAATTTACCTAACTAAAGAGTAGTGGAAAACATATCTTTTGGTCCTTTTGCTTAATTTTTACAACTCTGCATGTGAATCAGCCTATGACAATGAGCTGTAGAAGAAAAGGCACTGAGTTAGAGATTGGAGCAGGTGGCTTTTTTCATGATTTTCAGTAGTTCATAGGTGCTGTAGTGTAAATTAGTCTGATCAGATACTACTCCCAAGCCCTGTGGTTTGTTTTGGTAAAACAGAATAGATAATAGCTCCACTCACTCCATCAGCCGTAAGCCCTCTTGCAGAGCAAACCTTTGCAACTAAACATGGAAGCCCTTTGTTTTATTCTGGCCTCCTGGGCAAAGTGATTTTTACCTCCTTGGGCCTTCATTTTCTAATTTTATGAGGTAAATACCTAGTCTATTTAGGTCACAAAAATATTGTAGACATAAAAGTGAGGTGAAATATGAATACTTTTTTTTTTTTAATCTGAGCTCATTATGGTGGCTCATGCCTATAATCCAGCAACTTGGGAGGCTGAGAAGGATTGCTTGAGGCCAGGAGTTCAAGACCAGCCTGGGTAACATAGTGAGACCCTATATCTAAGAAAATAAAAAATTAGCTTGGTACAGTGGTATGCACCTATAGTCCGAGCTACTTGGGAGGCTGAGGTGGGAGGATCGCTTGAGCCCAGGAGTTTGCAGCTGTAGTGAGCTTTGATTGTGCCATCGTACTCTAGCCTGGGTAATAGAGTGAGACCCAGTCTCAAAATAAATTAATTAAATCAATCGATCTATCTATAATCAAACAGAGGACATATAAATACTTAGTGTTTTGTGGGGGTTTTTGTAGGTAGTATGGTAGAAAACATCTTTGGTCCAGTTCCTTCCACCCTACGTGGGTAGGATACAAATAATCCTAACTGGACATAGTCATGCTAATGGAATTTGCCTTCCCTAAGTATCTACCAACTAAAAGCAAAGAAAATGGACTCAGATAAGTGCTTTGTGTGGCAAAAGGGCAGGTATTAGAACTTTTAGTGGATAATTAAAATTGATTATAAATTTATTTCTATTTCCTCTCCTACAAACTTACCTATATTTACACCTTCTTTCTCATTCTTCATTCTCAAGTTTTAATTAAATGAGAATCTCTTGCAAGTGGGCCAGGCATTTTTTTTTTTAAGTTCCTCAAGGGATTCCAATGTGTAGCTAAAATTGAGAAACATTCTTGATCCTTCCCAAGATCTTCCACCAACACATGTATCCCCACTACCCTGTATCTTCAAGTTCTCCCTCTCTATTGGCTGTTTCTCCTTAGGAAAGACTCAAGAATGTCTATAGCCTATTTTCCCAAATGTCTTAACCCTGTGTTCTCTTTTAGTTGTTACTGTTTCATATTTTCCATCTCCTTTAATTTGGTTTAATCTATTTTCCACATCTAGCCCTCTTCCTGAAATCACTCTTGCTAAGGTTATTAATTATCTAATTATCAGAAAGCATGAAACTTTTCAGGTCTTTTCTTCTGCTTGTATAATATGTTACACTTTTGGTCTTTTATAAAATTGCAATAAAAGTCTTTGCTTAGAATCTCTGATATCCCACTCCCTCTGGTACTCCTTCTGTCCTTCTCTTTATTCTTTCATAGTTGCTTTTACCTAGCTTGAAGTGTTAGCAAGGCCCAGGATTTGGTGTTTAGCCTTTTTTTGCTTTCAACCTATACCTTCTTGGACAGTTTCATCTGTACCAGTTTTGTTTTGTTTTTCATCCTACTTGTGTTGACCCAGATCTATATTCCTAGCCTTAACCTTTCTGCAAGTACTTCAGATTCAACATATCAAAAACTGAACCCACAATTTCCTCCCTGAACTCATGATTTCTCCCTGGCAATGCCATCTTTTTCCTCTCCTTTGATATCATTTCCTTGAACAACTTCATTTAACATTTCTTACAGTGTGAGTCTGATGGTAATAATTTACCTTCGTTTTTCTTTACCTGAAAATGTCCTTATTTCATCATCATTCTCGAAGGACATTTTTGTTGGATATGAAATTCTGGGTCAACAGCTTTTTTTTCCTTTCATTGCCTAAAGTGGTTCCACTATCATCTCTGCTTTCATTGAGAACTCTGTGGTTGTTAAAATCATTTCCCTGTATATAATATGCTGTTTTTCTTGACTACTTTCAGGATTTTCTGTCTTTGGTTTCTAGCAGTTTGACTGTGGTATGTCTAGTCATGGTTCCCTTCACAGTTTTCCTGTTTGAGGCTTGCTGAGCTTTTTGTATTTGTAAATTCCTTTTTACTGAATAGGAATTTTTCTATCATTTCTTGAAATACTTTTTCCGGGCCAGGTATGGTGGCTCAGGCCTGTAATCCAAGCACTTTGAGAGGCTGAGGCAGGCAGATCACCTGAGGTCAGGAGTTCAAGACCAGCCAGGCCAACATGATGAAACCCCATCTTTACTAAAAATACAAAAATTAGCCAGGCGTTGTGGTGGGTACCTGTAATCCCAGCTACTCAGGAGGTTGAGGCAGGAGAATCGCTTGAACCTGGGAGGCAGAGGTTGCAGTTAGCTGAGATCGCACCACTGCACTCCACACTCCACACTCCAGCCTGGGCAACAGAGCGAGACTCTGCCTCAAAAAAAAAAAAGAAAGAAATATTTTTTTCTGCCTAATTTATTCATATTCTCTCTCCTCCCTGCTTGTTCTGTTACCTTAATTACTCATATATATATATATATATGTTTTTTTTTTCCAATTACTCATGTATTTGACTTTTCTAAATTATCCCATGCATCGTTGAGGTTTTCTTTTTTTTCAATTATCCTAAACTTAAGATAAAATGAACAAGCCATAAAATTTATCCATTTAAAGTGCACGGTTTAGTGGTTTTTAGTTTATTCACTAAGTTGTGCAGCTATCACCACAATCTAAATTTAGAATCTTTTCATCAGCCCAAAAAGAAACTTGTACGCATTAGCAGTACTTTCACCCATTCCTTCCAAACCTATACAACCACTATAGTAATTTCGGTCTCTATAGATTTGCCCATTATACACATGCATACAAATGGAATGATACAATGTGTGGTCTTCTGTGACTGGCTTCTTTAATTTAGCCTAATGTTCAGTTCTGTTTTTCTCTGTCTTCTTCAAATTGAATGATTTCTATTAATTTGTCCTGAAGTTCACTTTCTCTATTTTCTCCAGTCTGTTCTTAGGCCTATCCAGTGACTTTTTTTTATTTCAGATACTGGTTTTCAGTTCTAAAATTTTCTTATTTTTTTTTTAAGACAGGATCTTGCTCTGTTGCCCAGGTTAGAGGGCAGTACCATGATCATAGGCGCATGCCACCATGCCTGGCTAATTTCTTTTTGTATTTTTTGTAGAGATGGGGTTTCATCCATGGTTGGTCTTGAACTTCTGGGCCCAAGGGATCTGTCAACCCCGGCCTCCCAAAATGCTGGGATTACAGGCATGAGCCACAGTGCCTGACCTTTTCATTTGTTTGTTTGTTTCCTGCTGAGATTTATCATCTTTTTATTGTATACAAGTGTATATATTTTTTTCTTCCTTTTTTTGTTTTTTGTTGTTGTTGTTGTTGTTTGAGACAGGGTCTCACTCTGTCACCCAGTTTGGAGTGCAGTGGCGAAATCTGCTCACTGCAACCTCTGCCTCCCAGGCTCAAGTGATCCTCCCACCTCAGCCTCCCAAGTAGCTGAGGCTGTAGGTGCATGCCACCACACCCGACTAATTTTTGTATTTTTTGTAGAGATGCGGTTTCGCCATGTTGCCCAGGCTAAGTGTACGTTTCTTTAACTCATTTAACATGGTTATGTATCCTTTACAACCTTATCTGATAAATCAATATCTGGATTATCTTGGGATTGGCTTCCATTGATTTATTTTCCCTTGTGAATAATTCGTTTTCCTGGCTCTTTGTAAGTCAAGTAATTTAAGATTATATTCGGGACATTGCGAGTGGTATGTTGAATTCTAGATTCTGTTATATTGCTTAGAAAAGAGTTGGTGTTCCTTTTTTAACAGGCAATTCACTTGTTTAGATCCAAATTGAAGACTGTCACACCTACAGGAGGGCAGTGGATCTTATCTCAATTATTTTCTTTAGTTTAAGCCTCAGCTGCAAACTGCTTTCAGTTTCTCTTGCTCATATGGTACAGGGGTCAGCCAGAGACTTGGACTGAGTTTAAACACGGAATTATGGGTTCCCTTTCTCTAGCTGTCTCTAGGTTTTCCCCATCCCCTCACTCTCTAACTGTTCTTGTTGCTCCCAGTCTCCTTTTCCTGGTTCTTCTGGCTTGAAAGATGGCAGATTTTTAAATTTGCATTTTAGCTGCCTGGTATTATATTAATGCTGCAACTTTGGCTGTCCTCAAGGTAAAACCACAAAAAAAACCCAGTAACTTAATCTCAGACCAATCATTTGCTAAAGATGTTGACTCTCCTTCAAAAATTGCATGTTTAAGAGGAAAGTGGGCCAGGCGTGGTGGCTCATGCCTGTAATCCCAGCACTTTGCAAGGCTAAGGTGGGCTAATCACCTGAGGTCAGGAGTTCGAGACCAGCCTGACCAAGATGGTAAAACCCTGTCTCTACCAAAAATATAAAAAATTAGCCAGGTGTGGTGACACATGCATGTGATCCCAGCTACTCGGGAGGCTGAGGCAGGAGAAGCACTTGAACCTGAGAGACGAGGTTGCAGTGAGCCAAGATCGTGCCACTGCACTCCAGCCTGGGTGACAGCGAGACACCATCTCAAAAAAAAAAAAAAAAAAGGGAAAGTGGTAACTTAAAGGGAGGAGTAAATTTTATCCCCAAACAACAGTTTCTATTTTAGGTGGAGTAAATTCCAACAAAAGAGGGGAAAAATGAACCTGAGTGAGAGTCTGTACAACCAAAGCTGTTAAAAGGAATGAATAGTGCCTGACACTTAAAAAGTGCTGAATTAGACTAATGGTTTCAACATGGCTGACTAGATGCATCTGGTACACACCTCTTTCACGGAGTGGAACCAAAATAGTGAGATATTATAGTGATAGTGAGATCATAGATAATCACACTTCAAATAGATCCTCTAAGAACACTGGGATTCAACAGAGAAGTGACAAGAAGCTCCAGAAGCGAGGAAGGAGAGAAAGTAAAGCAGCCTGTTTGGCTGGGATCAGCTAGGAATCTGGAGAGGCTTCCTATGCAGGGAAAGAGTAAGTGAGAGACCCCCAGCAGCCCAAATACCCACCGTGAACCCTAATAATAGCCATGGGAGACCCCTTGATGCTCACGGACCCTGAGACTAACATAGGGAGCTGCGTGGAGACTTCGTGAAGGCATTGCTCCAGGGAGATATCATACTGGGTCCTACAAACCCTCAAGTCCTAAGCAGCTGTAACACTGTGACTTTCAGAGCCCAGCCCCCACCAGACTGTGTCCTGCCCTGCCACCCAGGCTGAATTGGGAGCCACACACAGCGACCTCATTCCCCTGAGTGGAGGGGCAGCTACACATTTTCATACTCTCCAAGGACAAATTCCACTGCCTGCAACCACCACCACTCTGGGCTGCTGCAGGGCAGAGGTGTAAGCAAAACTCAGTCCCTTAACTGCCTGCCTATGGGTACTCCCAGGGAAAGCAACCCCACTCTCCATGTCAGTACTGCAGCATAGCTGCTGCTGCCCCTTACCTGAGCATTCCACCGGAAGCCTGGAGATCACCCCACCCCTGCCTTCCATAGCCAGCACCTGCATGCACCACCAGGATCACTGAGGGCAATTCCACCCAGCCTGGCTTCATACCCGCCACTACCCAAGCACACCCTGTGGGAGGCCTGAGGATTGCCCAGTTCAGTTCATCACCAGTGGTGCCTGAGCACTCCTCCTAGAGTCTAAAGTTGGGCCTACTCAATCTGCTGCTACTACCATAGCTGGCACCAACCTGTACATGCAACCTGCAGGTCTAGGGACTGGCCTGCCCAACCTGTCACAGCCACCGCCAACACTAGTACGGAACACTTGGGTTCCAGGGGATTTTTTCATCACTGCTACTGTCATCATCCACACCACTCCACACCTGCCCAGGGGCTCAAGAACTTGCCCACCCACCTGGCCCACTGCTGCCATTTCCAATACTTGAGTAAGCCATCTGAAGGCCCAAGAATCTACCTGCCTGGATCCATTAACACCAGTGCCAGTGTATGCTGCCTTGGGGCCAAAGGACACACAGGCTCAGACCACTACTGCCACCACTGGGGCCTGAAGACTGGCCCACCTGGTATTTCAATTTCTGGCAAAACTTAACCAGTCTGCACTAAAAACCACACTCTAATCTACCAATGAAACCAGATACCAATGACTCTATTTATGGCCAAAAGGAATGATGGAGACTATGCTACTGCATGCATCCAGAACCAAAGCCAAGTGTCCTTTCCAGCCATCACCATAGATACATCTTCAGGAAAATGTTCTCCACTACAAACCAAATTCAAAAAATTAGAAAAAGCAACTGTTACACCAGGTGCACAAATGTCAACATAAAAACACAGAGAAATCAAAAAGCAAGGATATGTGACACATCCAAAGGAACACAGTAATTCTTCAGCAACAAATCCCAATCAAAAAGGAATTCTCAAAATCCTGGAAAAATGATCCAAAATATTGATACTAAGGAAGCTCAGTGAGAGACAAGAGAATTCTGAAAGACAATACAAAGAAACAGAAAAATAATTAAGGAAATGAATGAGAAATCTACCAAAGAGATAGGTATCATAAAATAGAGATAAATTCTGGAACTACAGAATTCATTTAATGAAATATAAAATACCTTTCAAAGCTTCAACAATAGACTAGATCAAGCAGAAGAATCCCAGAACTTGAAGATGTTTTGAAGATCTTTTAAAATAACCTAGTCAGACAAAAATAGAGAAAAAATAATAAAGATGAATGACTAAAGCTTTCATGGCATATGGGACACTATAAAGTGGCCAAATATATGAATTTTCAGTGTCCCAGAAGGCAAAGATAAAATGAAAGGGTTAGAAAGCCTATTTAACAAAATAATAGGTGAAAACTTCCCAAGTCTAGCAAGAGATTTATATATCCACATACAGGAGGCTCCAAGATCCCCACATGGATATAATTCAAAAAGGTTTTTTTTCCATGGCACATTGTAGTCAAACTCAAAAGTCAAAGACAAAGTGCAAATTCTAAAAGCAGAGAAAAAACATCTAGTCACCTATAAAAGAAACCCCATCAGACCTAACAGCAGATTTCTCGGCAGAAATCTTATAGTTCAGGAGAGAATTAGATGATATATTCAACTGCTTAAAGAAAAAAAAAAAAACCTGCCACCCAAGAATACTACACCCAGTAAAATTATCCTTCATAAATAAAAGAGAAATAAAGTCTTTCCCAAACAAGCAAAAGCTGAGGAAATTAATCACCAGTAGATGGGCCATACAAAAAATACTAAAAGGAGTCTTATACCGGGAAGTGAAGAGCAATATCTACTGTCATGAAAACACAAGAAAATATAAAAACTACTGGTAAGCAAACACACAAACAAGAAAGAGGAAAGACTGAAATGTTACCACTACAGAATACCATGAAACCACAATGATAAAAAGTACCAAAGAAAGGAAGGAACAAAGGATATACAAAACAACCAAAAGTCAATCAATAAAGTTAGGAATAAGCCTTCACATATCAATAACATTGAATGTAAACATGTTAAACTTTCCATTTAAAAGGTACAGACTGAGCAAATAGACAAATGTGACCTAATTATATGCTGCCTACAAGAAATGCATCTCACCTGTGAAGACACGTATAAACTGAAAATAAAGGAATGTAAAAAGATACTACATGCAAATGGAAACCAAAAGCAAGCAAGAATAGCTATAGTTACATCAGATAAAACAGACTTTATGTCAAAAGCAGTAAGAAGAAACGAAGGTTATTCTATGATGATAAATCAGTTCAGCCAAAGGATATATCAATTCTAAACATGTATATACCTAACACTGGAGCACATAGATATATAAAGCCAATACTATTAGATCTAAAGGGAGAGACTCCAGTGCAATAACAGTTGAGGACTTCAGCCACCCCACTCAGCATTAGACAGATATCTAGAAAGAAAATTGGATTTAAACTGCACATTAGACCAAATGAACCTAACAGATATTTACAGAACATTTCATCCAACGGCTACAGAACACACATTCTTCTCATCAGCAAACAGAATATTCTCCAAGACAGACCACATGTTAAGACACAAAACAAGTCTCAACAAATTTTTAAAAATTGAAATAATATCAGGAATCTTCTCAGACCACAATGGAATAAAACTAGAAATCAACAACAAAAGGAAGTTTGGAAACTACAAATACATGGAAATTAGGCAGTATGATTATGAATGACTTGGGTCAAGGAAGAAATTAAGAAGGAAATTTTTACAATTCTTGAAACAAATGAAAGTTGAAACCCAACATACCATAACCCATGGGATACAATAAAAGCAGTACTAAGAGGAAAAAATTTATAGCAATACGCACCTATACCAAAAAAGTAGAAAGACTTTAAAAGAATCTAACAATGTACCTCAAGGAACTAGAAAAGCAAGAACAAACCAAACCCCAAATTAATAGAGGAAAATAATAAATAGAGCAGAACTAAATAAAATAGAGACTTAAAAAAACAAGAAAAAGGGTCAACAAAACAAAACGTTGGTTTTTGGAAAAGATAAACAAAATCAATAAAGTACTTGCTAGAATAACCAAGAAAAAAAAGAAAGATGGTCTTAAATAAAATCAGAAATGAAAAAGGAAACATTACAACTGATAACACAGAAATACAAAAGATCATCAGAAACTATTGTGTACAACTATACACTAACTAGAAAACCTAGAGGAAATGAATAGATTACAGGGCACATACAACCTACCAAGACTGAATCAGAAAGAAATAGGAAACCTGATCAAATCAATAGTAACAAGATCAAAGCAATAATAAAAAGTCTTCCAACAAAGAAAACTTCAGGACCAGATGGCTTCACTGCTGAATTCTACCAAACTTTTAAAGAACTAACACCAGTTCTCCTCAAACTATTCCAAAAATTGAAAAAGATGGAAATTCTCCCTAACTCATTCTACAAGGCCAGCATTATTCTGATACCAAAACCAGACAAGGACAAGGACACACACAAAAAAACTACAGAACATATGGACGTAGATGCAAAAATCCTCAACAGAATACTAGCAAACTGAATTCAACAGCACATTAAAAAAAAAAAAAAATACACCATGATCAAGTGGGATTTATCCCAGGAATGCAAGAATAGCTCAACATACACAAATCAATAAACATGATACATACATCACATCAACAGAATGAAGGACAAAAACCATATGATCATTTTAGTAGATACAGAAAAATAATTTGATAAAATTCAGCATCCCCTCCGAATTAAAAAACTCAACCAACTAGGCATAGAAGGAACATATCTCAAAAAGGCTATATATGACAGACTCACAGTTAACTCCACACTGAATTGAAAAAAGCTGGAAGCCTTTCCCTTGAGAATTGGAACAAGACAAGAACGCACACTTTTCACCACTCCTATTCAACATGGTACTGGAAGTTCTACCCAGAGCAATCAGATGAGAGAAAGAAGTAAAAAGTATCCAAATTGGAAAAGAAGTCGTATTTTCCTTGGCTGATGTTATGATCTTATATCTAGAAAAACTTAAAGACTCTATAAAAAAAAAAACAAACCTCAGATCTGATAAATTCATTAAAAGTTGCAGTATAAAAAATCAACATACAAAAAAAATAGCATTTCTATACATCGATAATGAATTAGTTGAGAGAGAAATCAGGAAGGCAATCCCATTTACAATAGCTACAAAAAAATAAAGCACCTAGGAATAAATTTAGCCAGAAGTGAAAGATCTCTACAAGGAAAAGTATGAAACACTGATCAAAGAAATTGAAGAGGAGACAAATGGAAAGAGACCTCATGCTCATGGATGGGAAAAATTATTATTTTTAAAATGGCCATACTACCCCAAGCAATCTACAGATTCAGTGCAATCCCCATCAAAATACCAACATCATTTTTCACAGAAGTAGAAAGAACAATCTTAAAATTTATGTGGAGCCAAAAAGAACCCAAATGCCAAAGCAATCCTAAGCAAAAAGAATATAGCTAATATAATAACTAAAACAGCATGGCATAAAAACAGACACAGAGACCAATGGAACAGAACAGAGAATTCAGAAATAAATCCATATATTTACAGCCAATTGATTTTCAATAAAGGTGCCAAGAACATACAATAAACGGTGCTGGGAAAACTGGGTATCCACATGCAGAAGAATGAAACTGTACCTCTATCTCACTATATTAAAGAAAATCAAGATAGGCCGGACATGGTGGCTCATGCCTGTAATCCTAGCACTTTGGGAGGCCAAGGCAGGTGGATTGCCTGAGCCCAGGAGTTCAAGACCAGCCTGGGCAACATGGCAAAACGCCACCTCTACTAAAATACAAAAAATTAGCTTGACGTGGTAGGCGTGCCTGTAGTCCCAGTTCCTTGGAAGGCTGAGGCATGAGAATCGCTTGAGCACAGGAGGCAGAGATTGCAATGAGCCAAGATAGCACCACTGCACTCCACCCTGGTTGACACAGTGAGACTCAGTCTCAAAAAAAAAAAAAATCAAGATGGATTATAAAGACTTAAATGTAAGACCTGAAACAATAAAACTACTAGAAGAAAACATAGGGAAAACACTTCAGGATATTGGTTTAGGCAAAGATTTTATGGCCAAGAACTCAAAAGCATAGACAACAAGAACAAATAGATAAACTAGACTATAAACTAAAAAGCTTCTGCATGCCAAAACCTTTTGAATGGGAAGTATTTGCAAACTATTTATCTGATAAGGGAATAATATGTAGAATGTATACAAGGAACTCGAACAACTCAACAGTAGAAAAGACAAAATATTAAAAAGTAGGCAAACCCAGACTGGGCAATGTGATAAAACTGTCTCTACAAAGAAATACAAAAAAATTAACTGGGCATGGTGGTGTACTACTGTAGTCCCAGCTACTTGGTGGGGCTGAGATGAGAGGATCACCAAGCCCTGAGCGGTGATTACACCACTGTACTCCAGCCTGAGTGATAGAGTGAGATCCTGTCTCAAAAAAAAAAAAAGTAGGCAAAGACCATGAATAGACATTTCGCGAAAGAAGACATACAAATGGCCAACAAGTAAGTGAAAAACTGCTCAACATGACTAATAACCACAGTGAGATATCATCTTAACCCAGTTAGAATGGCTATTATTAAACAAAACATGCTGGCAAGGATGTGGAGAAAAGAGAACTCTTGTACACTGTTGGTGGAAATGTAAATTAGTCCAGCCACTATGGAAAACAGATTTCTCAAAAAAAAAAAAAAAAACACAAATAGAATTACCATTGATCTAGCAGTCTCACTATTGGGTATCGATCCAAAGAAAAACTGTATCAAAGGAATAACTGCAGTCACATTATTGCAACACTATTCACAATAGCCAAGATATGGAATCAACCTATTAACGAACAAATAGAAGTTTTTAAAATGTAGTATATACACAATTGAATACTATTTGGCCATAAGGAAATGTCATTCACATCAACATTATGTTAAATAAGCCAGGCACGAAAGATAAATTTCACGTTCCCACTTATATGTGGGTGCTAAAACAGTATCATGGAGGTAGAGAGTAGAATGATAAATAACCAGAGGCTGGAAAGTGAGTGGGTGTGAGGGGGGAATGAAGAAAGGTTGCTTGATGGATACAAGCATAAAGTTAGATAGAAGATATAAGTTCCATTGTTCGATACCTGACTATTGTCACCTTACAAATGATTGTATATTTCAAGCAGCTAGAAGAGAGAACTTAAAATGTTCCCAGCACATAGAAATGATGAATACTCAAGGTGATGGATACCCCAGATACCCTGACTTGATCATAACACATTCTATGCAGGCATCAAAATATCACATATACCCCATAAATATGTAAAATATTATGTATCAGTAAGAAAAATTGCATGTTTTCATTCAGTTTCCACAGAGCCCTCAGGTAGCTGTTTTTGTGTTTTATCCCATTTACAACTAATGGAAGTGGATTAGTTTAAGTGCTCACTCTTTCACAAAGGAAGCAGGGTTTTTTTCTGGCTTAATTTTAAAGAATAAAACATTACAGATAAATTGAAGTTCTCCTATAGTGCCTTCTCCAATCTCATTGCATCCCAGAGGCAACCTGTTTTACAAACTTCATACGGATCTGGTCCATATTTTTATACTGAGCCAATACAGTTTAGAGGTTTGGAGTGTAAGCTCTGGATTCATACTGCCAGGAATACCTTTACAAGTTACTTATCCTCTCTGTGCCTCTCTTGGTACCTACTTAATAAGGTTGATAGCAAGGGTTGAGATAATTTTTATAAAACACGTGGGATAGTAGCTAACATTTAGAATAAGAAGCACTCTGTATTTTGACTCTTGATTGTTATTCTTACTACAACTGTACTATATACTTTATATGGGTTTTAAAAAATTAACGGGTGATTCTATAAAGTTTTGGTTCAAAATTAGCATCTCAAGCTCTTCGTAATCTTTTTTCCTATTTGTTATTGAGCCATATATTTTTAAATGTTTGATCTCCAGTGCCAGATACAATACCTAGCACATAATAGATAGTCTAGGAAATTTAAATTGAAATATATGTGTCATTGACTGGTTTTGTTAACCTCTTAATAATCTGTTTATTTCCCCACAGCTGTATTCTGTACAGGTGGAAGAGATGGCAACATTATGGTCTGGGATACCAGGTGCAACAAAAAAGGTTATCTAGATCTATTTTAATTTTAAGAGATTTGGGATTACCCTGTACTTAATTTTGAGTGAAAGAGTTAGTGATTTCATCTGCTTACCACCAGGGGGCATGTACTCATAATTCCCCATTTCTGCTCACTGTTCCAGATCTCAGGATCTTAGTCATTGTTACAAGTATTACACTCATGTATTTATCTCATATTGTCTTCTGAATTATAATGCCATTTACCCACATTATTGATGCACTTAAAAATATTAATACGCAGCCTCACTGGTAAATGTCTTTAAATTTATTTTGGTTTTTAAGAATTTTTTTAATTTTTTTATTATTATTAATATTATTTTTGAGATGGAGTCTCTGTCACCCAGGCTGGAGTGCAGTGGCGTGAACTTGGCTCACTGCACTCTCCACCCACTGGGTTCCAGCAGTTCCTGTAGCTCAGCCTCCTGAGTAGCTGGGATTACAGGCACCCGCCACCACGCCTAGCTAATTTTTGTATTTTTTTAATAGAGATGGAGTTTCACTGTGTTGGCCAGGCTGGTCTCAAACTCCTGACCTCAAGTGGTCTGCCCACCCTGGCCTCCCAAAGTGCTGAAATTACAGGCGTGAGTCACCAGGCCTGGCCTGATTTTAAAGAATTAGATTGAATTAAACATAAGCTCATGGTTATCTCATGATGCCATTAAGCAGACAATGATGATTATCTCACTGTTCACTTTTAGTTGATTTATTAAAATTTTTTTTTGTGTCTGCATTTTAAAAAATTGATAACATAGTTCTACATATTTTGGGGGGTATATGTGATATCTTGATACATATATAGAACATTAAATGATAAAATCAGGGTAATTGGGATATCCATCACCTCAAACATTTATCTTTTCTTTGTGTTGGGAATATTACAATTCTTCTCTTCCAGTTTTTTGTTTCTTGTTTTTTGTTTTTTGTTTTTTTTTTTTTTGGAGATGGAGTCTCACTCTGTCACCCAGGCTGGAGTGCAGTGGCGTGATCTCATCTCGCTGCAACCTCCACCTCCCAAGTTCAAGTAATTCTCCTACCTCAGCCTCTCAAGTAGCTGGGATTACAGGTGCATGCCACCACGCCCGGCTAGTTGTGTATTTTTAGTACAGACAGGATTTCACCATGTTGGCCAGGCTGGTCTGGAACTCCTGACCTCAGGCAATCTGCCTGCCTCGGCCTCCCATTCTTCTAGCTATTTTGAAATAAATAATAAAATTATTTAGAAAAATTTTAATAAACCTTATTTTGTAGAGCAGTTTTAGGTTCACAGCAAAACTGAGCAGAAAGTACAGTTCCCATATAGCCCCTGCCCTGCCCACACACAGGCTTCCCCACTGACAACATCCTATGCCTGAGTGATACATTTGTTATAATCAGTTAACCTATGTCAACACATGTTGTCACTCAGAGTTTATAATTTACATCAGTGTTATATATTCTTAGTATTACACATTCTGTGGATATTGACAAATGTGTAATGGCATGCGTCCACCATTGTAGCATCATACACAATAGTTTCACTACTCTAGAAATCCTCTGTGCTCCAGTTATTCGTCCCTACCTCCCTCTAAGCCCTGGCAACCACTGGTCTTATTACTTCCCACAGTCACATTTCCTCCATGTCATTTTATGGCTATCAAGCTCATTTCTTTTCAGTGCTGAATAATATTCCATTGTCTGGATGAACCACAGTTTATCCATTCACCTACTGAAGGACATCTTGGTTGTTTCCAAGTTTGGGCAATTATTAAAGCTGTTATAAACATCTCTCCCTTTTTATACATTATAGTCTCACCACAGGAGATGTAGTGCAGCTGGCTCTGCTGGCTTCTAATTTCACCAACTTGGTGAAAAATTACTTAATGTTGAAGTTTTATGTACACATGTTATATTCAGCATGTAAGAATCCTGAAACCTAAATTTCCTTGGAATATCTTTCAGATGGGTTTTATAGGCAAGTGAATCAAATCAGTGGAGCTCACAATACTTCAGACAAGCAAACCCCTTCAAAACCCAAGAAGAAACAGAATTCAAAAGGACTTGCTCCTTCTGTGGTAAGATTTTACAGATGTATACATGCGTGCAGATCTTATCTGTAGGATAGAATAAATGGGAGGCTATTGATTAAGTGAATGAGAATCTTCATGATTCTCATTTGATATCAGTGGTTTATTGCTTATTCAGTACCTACATTTGTGGTTCTCAAATTCTAATTTTTAGTTCTGAATTATAATGCCATTTACCTATATTATTGATGGAATTAAAATATTATATGTAGCCTCGTTGATAAATATCTTTAAATTTATTTTGGTTTTAAAGAATTAGATTGAATTAAACATAAGATGTCTCATGCCATTAAGCAGAAAATGATGATTTTTTTTAAAATTTCAATATCTACATTTTTAAAAATTGATAACATAATTGGACATATTTTGGGGGGTACACTATGTATAATGATCATACATAATTGAGATAGCCATCACTTCAAATACTGTGTGCATCAGAGTTGCCTGAGGCACATGTTAAAAATTCACCTTACTCATCCCTAAAAATCTCTCTCCACACACACACACACACACACACACACACACACACCCCCCCCTATAGTATAGTGGAATTCATAAGGAAAAGTGGGGGAGGAGTAGTTTGAAGAAGCATATTAAGTACTGTGATGCAGTTTTCTAAGGGGAAAGAATACCTGTTGTTTTCGTAATACAAACTACAGAAAAATATGTTTTTTGTTTTGAGACAGTCTCACTGTCACCCAAGCTGGAGTGCCGTGGCGCGATCTTGGCTCACTGCAAGCTCTGCCTCCCGGGTTCACGCCATTCTCCTGCCTCAGCCTCCCGAGTAGCTGGGACTACAGGCGCCCGCCACCACGCCCAGCTAATTTTTTGTATTTTTAGTAGAGACGGTGTCTCACCGTGTTAGCCAGGATGGTCTCGATCTCCTGACCTCGTGAGCCTCCCAAAGTGCTGGGATTACCGATGTGAGCCACCACGCCCGGCCAGCTTATTTTTAAGCATTTGACAAAATACTGTTAAATATATTGAGAAACACATGGGTAGAACATAGTACCACTCTAATAACTTACAGTCAGAGCTCAAACAATGCCCATAATATATCCTTTTTCTTTAAAAAATTGCTCTTTTTCTCACTTTAATGTAATTTTTTTTTCATATTCCTGGTGTGTAGGGTACAAGTTAATATTTTGGGGGAAGTATGACTGCTAAGACATTAAGACTTAAAACTATACACTGTGAACAGGACACAAGCATGAATGGAAGCAGATAGTGGAGGCCATATGAAGTTAAAACGAGTAACATTTCAGACATTTAATCCGATTCTGAGCCAAGATAACTTGTTAAGTAATAGCAGTTAGGAGGTACGACTCCACTGGGCCTCTTTTTCAGGGCATGTAATAATCTTTTATTCATAATTCTTTTGATACTCCTATATGATAATCTAGGTAGACAGCAACATTTTAGAGATTAAACTGGCACAAGAAAGTTAAATAAGTTTCCTAAGGATACACACAGCCTATTAGTAGGGCTGAGTCTAAGTAGATGCAGTAGGCTCAGACAAGCAAAATCTTTTAGTCACCAGTTTGTTTTTTGAGTATAAGTGGAAATATTAACACTGTATACTAAAACTTAATGATCCTTGCTAAAATTACCTCTTGGTTAGCATATATACCTGATTGAGATTATTAGAGAAGACATCATCTAAGCCAGTCTGGGGAGAAAAGTTGTTTTTTAGCACCTTGTTCTCTTGATGGTAAAGATTATGATGCCCAAGATAGAATCTTCTTCTTTTTCTTTTCTTGTGCTATCAGGATTTCCAACAAAGTGTTACTGTGGTCCTCTTTCAAGACGAGAATACCTTAGTCTCAGCAGGAGCTGTGGATGGGTAAGAGTCTATTTCTTTTTTCTTCCGACAAGATCTTTTTTATGAGCTGTGATGAGTCAGTCACATAGTCTCATTATAATTGAATGTGTGTGCTTTCAGCTGTCAACATAGCAAGTACCCCAACTGAGAAAAGGAAGTATAGATCACACTGGAAAATACCTAGGTGAAGGACTCTTGCTGGATAATTAAATGAAAGAATAGATATGTCACGCTTAGCACATTGTCTAGCACATAAGAGCAGTGGTAGCTGCTGTTGCTATCTTAGAAAAGGAGCTGGCTGGGTAGCTTGCTTGCCTTATGCAATATAATTTAGTCACTAATTCTCATTTTGAAGAGTAAAATTTCTGTTACTTTGGGTTTTGTCTTTTTCAGGTTTAAGAATATCCTAAAAGAAGAAATCTGATTCTGGGGATGTAATTGACATTTCTGAGAGTAATCTAACTAGATTGATGATAGTAAGGTCTAATGACTTTCACATACCTGTCATCCATGATTAGTCTGAATTCTTGGCTTCCAAATAAGTCTGTTCTGTGATGCTTGTTGGTTGGTTGCATTGTAGAATATTAATTCTTTGCAAATGGAGACTCTTTCTTTTTAAGCTTCCTTCCTATTATATCTCTCAAGGCATCCTTCGCTTAAAATTTTTAATTTAAAAGATGATGGCTTACCAAACTAGGATTTCCATTGTGTCCTCTGGGCACTAAAACCCTCTGAACCAAATTCTCAGGCAGGAATGAAGGATTATCTAAAGGTTGCTCTGTTTGTTTCCAAGAATACTGTCATTTCATATCAGGTCTGTGTTTTCAAGTTGTCTTCATGCTAGAAGTAGAGGATTAAGACAATTATCTCAATAGATGAAATGAAAAAATACTTTATTTCACAGAACAATTTGTTTAGATTATTTAAGGAGTTATGTATGGAGATATAACCACAGGGACAGAACTTGCTACTTATGATATCAAAGGATATATGCAGAATATTAAAGGCTTAGGAAGTGTTTTTTCTAAAAACAATGGAACAATTACTATTGGCACTCAGCCTTCATCTTCCTTTTCCGTTCCCTTAGAGTAAACTCCAGTAACCCATCACTGGGTCAAATCACATCTGTTTCCGTTCTGTCAGAATTATAAGCCTGATATTGGAGACAACAGTATAAGATACTTTAATTTGTTTCCCAATGAAGTATCCTTACTGTACCTAATTAATGTGCCAGAGGAGTTAGATTAAAAGTCATTTCACATTTAGTGTAATTGAAGTTGTTTGGGGTTGGAAGAAGGTCTACAAAATATTTATTTGCCTTGGTTTTTAGGATAATCAAAGTATGGGATTTACGTAAGAATTATACTGCTTATCGACAAGAACCCATAGCATCCAAGTCTTTCCTGTACCCAGGTAGCAGCACTCGAAAACTTGGTAAGCCTTTGTATAGGTCTTTTGGGGAGATACGAATTTTTGTTTAAAAAAAAAAAGGCTAGTTTCCAGTAACATTGATATGAAAAATTCTAATATGTGAAGTTCAAAAGATAAAAACTCAGAAGAATGTTTTTGGTTTGTGTATATTTTGGGGACAAAGACTTCTGATGATGATTCTTATGAAATGATCTATTTTTGTCTCTACATTTTAACCTCACATCTACTCACCATCATCAGGACATGCTAACTTAAGTTTCCTTTTTCCAGGATATTCAAGTCTGATTTTGGATTCCACTGGCTCTACTTTATTTGCTAATTGCACAGATGATAACATCTACATGTTTAATATGACTGGGTTGAAGACTTCTCCAGGTAAGATATTAGTCATTCAAATTCTCTTACCAGGAAACCATTATGGGCTTTTTTTGGTAATGATAATTTAATGGGTTTTCTTCTAAACTGAACTTATTAAGCCATATGAGGACTTTGGCATCTTTGATTACATCCAGTGATAATTTCATAAGTGTACATTCCTTGTGATGATTTCATAAGTAAGCTGAATCGTGCTTTACATGGTGACTTAATTTTATTTTAACAGAGAGTATCTCCTGAAATTATGCCTTTTGGCCTATATTTAGAATTCTCTCAATTTTTGGTTTAATAAGCTGTGGAGTAGATAAAGTGTTTCTGCTCAGCTTTTGTCCTCTTTAGG
Source organism: Pongo abelii (assembly GCF_028885655.2). Classification (NCBI taxonomy): domain Eukaryota; kingdom Metazoa; phylum Chordata; class Mammalia; order Primates; family Hominidae; genus Pongo; species Pongo abelii. The sequence continues at coordinate 37,378,545 of NC_071985.2, read as the reverse complement.
GGCTGCTGGTTAAAATTAGGGGGCTGAATTTTTCAGACCCCCAAAATAGTTTCAGCCTACCTCAGCCTTCTCCTTAATGTTAGAGGCCCTTTTATTTCTAGATGTTTTCCCCAGCCTAACCTTTTTTTTTCCCTCAAAACTTTAAAAATAGAATCTGATACTTAAAACTAAAACTAATAAATAAATGATAGTTTTTAAAAGAAAACCCAAGTTTCTCAAGCATGCTTTCCTCTTTTTTTTAATCCTCTCCCCTCCCTCTTCCAAATCACCAGCCTCAGGCATGCTTTAAGAGAGTTATTTGGGTTACGTTATTTTTAAGAACATCAATTTCTTAAGCAACATCTTAGCCTGGTTATTCCTCATCTATAGATCTTTCAAAAACACTTTGAATTCCATAACAAATCCTCAGAGTTACCCAGTTTCCACTAAAGTGAAATGTGCTGATAAACAAGAAATCTCAAGTAGAGAACTTGTTTTATTTATATATATATATATACATATATAATTTTTTTTTTTTTGAGATGGAGTTTCACTCTGTTGCCCAGGCTGGAGTGCAGTGGTTCGATCTCAGCTCACTGCAACCTCCGCCTCCTGGGTTCACGCTATTCTCCTGCCTCAACCTCCCAAGTAGCTGGGACTACAGGCGCCCGCCACCAGGCCTGGCTAATTTTTGTATTTTTAGTAAAGGCGGGGTTTCACCTTGGTCAGGCTGGTCTCAAACTCCTGACCTCATGATCCGCCCATCTCAGCCTCCCGAAGTGCTGGGATTATAGGTGTGAGCCACCATGTCCGGCCCAGAACTTGTCATTTTAGCTGAGATCTTACAGAAGTTTCCAAAGATCACCCCAAGCAATCTTATTAGGACTTTAGTATCGGTGGCAGCATCATAGTCCGCATTTGTGATGCTTTGCACTGGGTCTGGTTTTCTCTAAACAGGAGCAATAGTATTTAGAAAAGGGAAGAGGTGTTTCTTTTGCTATTTTCCTTAATGGAATCTGAGCTTGGAGAACTGCTAATTTAGTTAGTCAAATAAAATAGACTTTTCAACATCTTTCCTTGAAAGATAAAGCCTAATCCTGATTATATTATCAGATGTACAAGAGCTCTTTCTGTAAAATTTTTGCTACAGTGTGGCACTGAAAAGGTCCTTGAGTTTAGTGTCCTGCTGTCCAACACTTCGCTAATAATTTAGTAAACCTTTTCTGTGCTTCTATTTAATTTCATTTGCTCAGATGGATAGATAGGTAGATAGATTAATAGATCGATTTGTTCCTTAAAAATTGAATGACAGCTGGCCATGGTGGCTCACACCTATAAACCCAAGCCCTGGGTTTATAAACCTCAAACTCCTGGGCAGATCGCTTGAGCCCAGGAGTTTGAGACCAGCCTGGGCAACATGGTGAAACCCCATCTTGACAAAAAGATGCAAAAAATTAGCTGGATGTGGTGGCACGCACCTGTAGTCCTGCTACTTGGAAGGCTGAGGTAGGAGGATTGTTTGAGCCTGGGAGGTTTGAGTCTTCATTGAGCCATGATCTTGCCACTGCACTCCAGCCTGAGTGACAGAGTAAGATCCTGTCTCAAAAAAAAAAAAAAAAAATTGAATGACAGCCGTGTGTGTGTGTGTGTGTGTGTGTGTGTGTGTGTGTGTAACGTCTTGTAATTACTTGTCCTTTTCAAAACTTCTGAATCAATCTTGGATTCGATACTTGATCTACCATGCTTTGTATTATGGTGTTTATATGTTCATAAGGATGACTTTGAAGTACTTTAAGAGCCCAGATCACCAAAGCAAGATTAAATTGAGCTCATTAAAGGCAACATACATTTTAGGAGGATTTTTAGCAAGGTTTAAACATTTACAGTGCATATCATACCAGCCTTTCTTAGACCAGCAGAGGGCAATAAATACTTACAGGTGTAGTGGGAAATTCAGGCTAGAGTTTTCCATTCATGGTTGAGAGTTGAGGAAGATTAAAAATTACAATTTTAGAACAATGTTCAGAATAAAGGAGCTTGTATATTTTGCAGTGATAATAGGTGTATACAAATTGATGCATATCCTGCCTCACTTTCACAGTAAAAATGTCTGATGTGAGGAGTATTTGCTATGCCTGCGTAGCTTTTTCCTTTAAAGCTATAAATGCAAAGTTCTTTTCCAGCTTTATTCTAGAAAATGGAAGAGATTCCTGTGAGCACTTACGGAAAGCTGTTAAGTCCCCTACTAATACTTTTTTCTCTGGAGTGTGATTGTTTTTTCCTGCCTAAAAGTATCCTTAAATTCTCCAATAATTGAGATTTTTCTCTTGTATTTCCTAGTAGTGTTCTGATGTCAGAGGCCTCAGGTTTTGACCTTCTTAAGATAGAAGAACCTGTCAAGAACATATGCTAGATTGGGTTACCTGCCCTTTTGCCATTGAGAGTGAGAAGGCTAAACCTAGTCTAGTGCCTAATCTAGTACATATAAACATAGTTTACCCCACTAGCTCTTCCACCATTCAGCCTACTTAAAGTGCTGGATTAAAATGATTCTCACATCCCAGATAAGCTATTAGTAAGTTTTAACCAGAACTCAAATGATACTTTTCACTGATTTTTTTTTTTCCTTTTCATGGAACAAATGTTTGAGGATCTACTCTGTTCAAAGCACTATAAAGTCTAGTGAGGAAAAAGTAAGATATAAAATTTATCCTCAAGAGGCCTGAAGTCTAAGGGGAAATTAGATGAATATATTATGCAGTGGAAAAAATCCTACCCTGGGCTAGAGAGAGAGGGTCTTATAAAGGCATTTTATTGCAAGTTGGACATTGGCTGGATTCTTTTTTTAAGGAATGTTTTCCATCAGATTTTTTTCTCTTGATATCACCATTTTCATACCAAGTACGCAGACTGAGTTCATGAGATTGGATCTAATATAAAGCTTCCTTCTAGGGTTTCATTTTTCTGCCAATGTCCAGTTCCCTTGTATTTGATGGATAAAGCTAGATCATCTGCTTCAATAGGCAATACAGTGATAAAACTTGTTAAAATATATATGCTGTCTATATCCATTTGACCACTAGAAATAACAAGAGCCAAGTAATTTGGTTTTTTTCCTCTGGCAGTGGCTATTTTCAATGGACACCAGAACTCTACCTTTTATGTAAAATCCAGCCTTAGTCCAGATGACCAGTTTTTAGTCAGTGGCTCAAGTGATGAAGCTGCCTACATATGGAAGGTAAGTTGCTAAACTTCACCCACAAGTGTTAGACTAAAGTATTCTTGCAAATATTTGTTCTGTCCAATATGAGGTAAGTTTAATGTAACCACATGCTATACTATTCCTGCATCAGATATTTAGTAAAGGTTGCTCTTGGCTCTTAGTATAACTGAAACCTTACTTTGCTACAGAATGTATGACACTTGCAGGGCCATAGCTTGTCAGAAATTGACAATTCGTATCCTCTGTTTCACAAATTATTAGGAAATTGAGAATTCAGAGGGTGGTAAGAAACTTAACTACTTTGTCCTGCATCCTGGAAAACATGCTATACTGACTTGCTGCCCTATGTTTTCAAACTCTCGTTCAGAATACAGTATTTTGATCCCTAGGATCCTGTTCTTGAATCACCCATGGAGCCTTGCACAAAACAGAAACTCAAAAATATTTTTATGATTAATTTATTCTTTATTCTCTCCTTACAAGTAGCTGATCTTCAGGCCACTAAAGTAGATATGGCTGCTTTATCAGATTTTTATATATTTAATAGCATTATTTACTAATCTTTTTTTTTTTTTTTTTTTTTGAGATGGAGTCTCACTCTGTCGCCCAGGCTGGAGTGCAGTGGCACAATCTCAGCTCACTGCAAGCTCTGCCTCCCGGGTTCACGCCATTCTCCTGCCTCAGCCTCCCGAGTAACTGGGACTACAGGTGCCCGCCACTATGCCCGGCTAATTTTTTTTGTATTTTTAGTAGAGACAGGATTTCACCATGTTAGCCAGGATGGTCTTGATCTCCTGACCTCGTGATCCGCCTAACTCGGCCTCCCAAAGTGCTGGGATTACAGGCGTGAGCCACCATGCCTGGCCAATAATCTTTTAAGTAACTTTTTTAATAACAGTAATTCTAAAGTGTCTACTGTAAGCTAAGAAATTTAGAGCTGTCCATTTGAAGTCCAGTGGAGAAAATAAAAATGTTACACAACAGGTAGCAGTTGCTTATTACTGAAAAATGTCTCTTGAAGGAATAATTAATTATGGAAATGTTCTGGGAATTCAGAGAATGATCATTAAGGCATTGTTTACCCATGACTAAGAATTAGTTATCTTCTAGATTTCCCTGTAACTTCATAAATGTCTTTGACATCAGTGAATTGGATGATTAGAGTTCACATATTTTGGGTTTTAAAGTCATAACGTCTAAAACTTCATAGATCCCATAGTTCTGATAGTATCAAATCCCTTCTCAAGAGAAAGTTATATCATTCTTTAGAAAGTTATATCATTCTTTATCCTGCCAAGCTCTAGAAAGTAATATTGCTAATTTTTTTTAGGACAGGGGTAAAACCTGTTTAGTATGAAGCATAATTCTTCAGCTTAGTTTCTTCCAATCCTGAGGGAAGTACAAAAGAAAAGTGATTTCTATATAACTGGAGTTGCGAAAATGCAACACTACTTTATTAAAATTTTACTAACAATATCCTAAATAGTCACAGGATGGAGATGTTGCTCTATCCAAGATGCTTCTATGTTGGGCCTGCCTTTTTCTACAAGCATATTTCTTTGTTTTATTATATTTTTAAATGCCTATAAAGTATATACTTGACTCCATCACAAGATGGAGTTTCCTCTTTATAATATTCTTCTTACTTGAGATTTTAACTTTAAAATGTTATGTCGCTGGCACTAATGCTCTGTCTTATATTTAAAATTTTCAGTTTCAAATTTGGTCTTAATGCTTATTTTGCTACCTTTTTCCTTTCTTCTTTGCTCACTGTCTTGCCTATGTTTCCTTCTCCACTTTGGCTCCCAACTTAACTAGAGGATTTTATTCCTACCACAGGTCTGTATCTTTTAAAGTTTGTTTCTTGTTAAAAAAAAAAAAAATTTTTTTCAAACATCACAATAAGCATATAAGAATAATTCAAAAAATACTTATGTATTGATCATTCTTTTTAAATTATTCTTAATTAAGTTTTAATTATATGTACATAATTATGTATACAATTACATGTGTGTTGTATAGCTTTTTGATAGTTTTTAAATTCTTAATAAATTTTTAAATTTTATATATACATAATTATGTATACAATTATATATTATGTGTATGTGTGTAAAGTTTTCTTGACAATTCTTTAAGTTCCTTCCTCTTCTCTAGCGCAAAGGCCTTTTTAAAATTTTGTTTCAGGGAATGAAGGTTGTGGGAATACTTCCTGCCTTTAAAGATATACACTAAATATAGTTGGCCGTTGTTTCTAAGCCATTTTCAGACAACGAATCAGTGGCTACCACATACATGGGTTACCGTTTTTTAATTCCTAGGCTGGGTCACATGTCAGTGTTGAATGACGTGGTTCAGACGTGATGTTCTTCTGCCTGTCCACACATAACTTGCTGTACAGGCTCTGATATTTGAGATCCTGGCAAGCTTGCACCTCCTAAATTTGAATTTGCCTAGTGAGGTGGCTCAGTTTCTCTTTTCCATGATTAAAAAAAGGAGTGGTATTTTAAGAGCAATTCCATTCAAGCTGAGTATCCAGGCTGTTAGATTGCTCTTCTACGTGTTCAAAAAGTCAGAATTCTCTTAAGTATTGGAATTTTTTCTATGCTAAAAAGCCAAAAGCCCATGGGCACAAGAAAACAAAATAGAATGGAGTTTTGTATCTTAAGACAGAAGAGAATGGCCTTTTAATCCTCACTACTGCCCAGCAAAGGGGAAATATAATATATTCGGACTGATATTGAGGCCCAAGACTTAAAAAGATTTAGTATTATACCTTTTCTTTTTAATTTCCTAACTATTGTCCCACCCCCACCCCATTCTCTTTTCTCTGGTTTGTTTCTGATATAGCCACTGAATAGCATCGAAGTGGTTATAAATAAACTGATTTGGCATAGTCATTCTACCACTGACTGGTGAAACGTTGAGCCTGACACTTTAGGAAGTGTAAATGATCTCATGGTAGAAATAAAGATTAGACTTGGTTTCCAACTGGGCAGAGAAGAGATTTTGTGAGGAAAAGTGCTGATATTCTTTGTATGTTTCAGTACACAAAATAACTTTATGACATCTGTAGGTTAGAGCCACTTACTTCTAGAGGTACCTTCTTAGTTCTAGGAGATTTAACTTTGGGATTCTTTGTGCCTTGAATTAAAGTCTTTATTTTACAAAAAGTAGAATATGTAAGAGAGGACAGTCTTCTGTGTCTGAGCATCTCCAAAATGCATGGATATAAATGTCTCTTAGACTTAATAGTCTCCTTCCTACTTAAAAGGGAAAGGAAGCTTTAAAAAATGAAGTTACGTAATTATGATAATGTTCTTATAATAATGTAGGGACAATAAATAAAAATTTATTTGAATAAAAATGAAGGATTTAAAAGCCACCTGAATCTCATTAGAAGAAATGAATCTTTCTTGAAGTAGTCATACTATACCCTAGGATAGTCCTAAACTATCAAAGCATAAAAGTTCATAAAAACATGTTAGACATTAGTTTCTCATTTTAACCCATAACACGCCCTTCCTCCCATTTTTCCTTATTCAGATAGAATTCATATAACATAAAATTCACCATTTTAGTCATTTTAAAGTTTACAATAGAGTAGTTACTATTGTAATCACAGTGTTGTCCCAACATCACCACTATCTAATTCCCAAACATCATCACAGCAGAAAAAAACCCTTGTCCTTTAACAGTCACTCTCTAATTCCCTCTTCCTCCCCAACACCTGCTAAACTACATTCAGTCTCTATGGATTTGCTATTCTAGACATTTCATATAAATGGAATCATACAAAATCAGCATTTTGTGTCTGACGTCTTTTACTTAGCATAATATCATCAAGGTTCATCCATGTTATAGCATGTGTCAGTACTTACTCCTTTTTATGACTGAATAATATGCCATTGTGCGGATAGACCACAGTTTGTTTATTCATTCATCAGTTGATGGACATTTGAGCTGTTTCCATTTTTTGACATGAATAAAGCTGCTATAAACATTTGTGTATAAGTTCTTGTTTAACATAGGTTTTTAATTCTCCTGGGAGTGTAGGAACAGAATTCTATTCCTAAGAATAGAATTGCTGGGTCATATAATTGTTTAACTTTTTGAGGAACCTTCCCCCCACTTTTAATGCTATGTAAAGTGCCTGGCTTAGACTTTTACTGTCATCATTGATACCTTGTTATCATATTCCAAAATGTTTTTCTAATGGGTCTGTTTCTTTTTTCTCTGAAACCCTATAGATAAATGCAAAAATATGCATATATTCTATTGGTGGGTATTTAGCGGGTTTTTTGAAACTTATTTTAATCCTTGGTGTACACATTTAGGTTCTCCTAGGTATTATAATACAGAAACTGAGAAAGGACCAATATCATTAAATTAAAAGCTAAAGGCAATAAGCAGGGTGAATAAATGGAAGAGAATAATGTGTTTCTACCAGGGATGCTCAGTAGGACTTGAGGATTTCCTCTCCCTTCTAATTTGCTGCACCAGACCTGTTTGGACCTTGGGTGAAGAGAAACTTAATAGACTGGGGCCATCCCAAACGGAGGAGGAAAGGAAAATTTTTGTGACTACTGGGATAGTTAGAGACGATCTTCAAAGTCTTTTCTAAAATATGTTACCTTATGAAAGAATGAATTATCTCTGTGCCATTGTAGGAGTAGACAGTAAGTGAGATTCCTGTAGATGTGGAAAAAGCTTCCTTTCTGATAAATTTTAATTAACTCAGCAAGACAAGTTAGACTCTGCTCTTTGTCTTCTTTTGCTTTTTGAATTGTTGCATATGTACCATTTAAGCCAAGAGAGGAGTATTAATGATTGAGTTGAATAACCTTATCAATCAGTGTGTCAGATCTCTTAACTATAATCTGGGGAATCTATTAAGTTTACTTAGTCATTCTCACAAATAATCATTCCAGAGTCACCTCCACTTTCTTCATACAAATGAGCCATGGTTCAGAGCCTCAGGAAAATGAAAAGAGAATAACTTCTCTCAGCCCCAACCTCCTTGCTGTTTTGAAACACATGCTAATAATAGTTATGTGAGTTTGTACTCCTTATTGTGCTGATTAATTCCCATGGCCTATGAAAGAGACTGACATCTCTTGAATGAGTCAGCTGTATGATGCTGTCAAATGTACATAACTGGTGGCATCTGATGATGGAAAAATATGATTCTTAGTCACATGTACAGGACAGTACAATGTGACCCTTCTTTCCATATTAAAATAAAATATGAGTGACACTTACTTGAAAATTCAAACCTTCTCTCAGAAAATTAACTGAAATATAGTTTTAGAGGAAAAAAAAGTTTTTCCAGAAAGGATACCAAAATGCCATGTAAAATACAGTCTATACCCCTTCAGAATGAAGGTTATCCAACTCAAAATGAAGGAGTATAACTTTGAGTTTTGTAAAAGTTAGTGACCAGCTCTGTTGGGACAAGATGATGGTCTTCTTTTGGAAGGAAGACCATCATCTTGTCCCAAGAGAGCTGGTAGCATGTTTCAGAAATCTTCACGTTTCACAGTTAATTTAGTGTTCCTAGAAGTAGCTGACTAGGGATCTGAAGATGTCTGCGCTGTGTAAAAACAGGACTGAGTTGTCAAGTTGACTACTTAAGGATGGATAACATCCTTCCAGAAAGTTTACCACCTAAGGAATAAGGGACAATGCCAGTCTTGAATTTTAGTCAAAATATATATGGCTAGGTAATATATATGGCTAGGTTGTCCTGATATGAAATAAGAACTATCCTTGTGTGTAAGCTCATGTTATTTACTTATTTTGACTGTTTTCATTGTGTTTTCCCAGATCAGTAACAAATATTTCATTGCCCATTGGAAATCTTTTTTTTTTTTTCCCCAAACTATAGCTAGGCAGGTCTAGTGGCCTTTGGTAACAATCCTAAAGCTCTCTAAGACACACTTCTGAATTCAAAGGCCTCTATCTGGGAAATCTAATATTGCTTTGCTGACTTGTTTCTTTTTGATTGGACTAGGTCTCCACACCCTGGCAACCTCCTACTGTGCTCCTGGGTCATTCTCAAGAGGTCACGTCTGTGTGCTGGTGTCCGTCTGACTTCACAAAGGTTTGTAAATGAATCTCTATAGTTGGTTTAAAATGTAGATCACAGGTTTATAGGTTTTTCTAAGGTTTGTTTTGAGAATGATATAAATTTTTTATGTTTAAGTTGAGATTTTAAAGACCTAAAGGCCATCCAGGATCTATATTCACATTACTCAGGCATATTCTGCTTTTCTGTACCCATACCATAATGGTATTATGCCCTGTGAAATAAGGATAGATTTCTGGTTCCCTAGAGTTATTTCTTTCCTAAATGTAGAATTAAGTTGTTAACTTAATTAAAATTTTCTATTAAAATCTAAGATAAAAATACAATCTAAGGTAAGAACTAGTCTTTTTTACTTTTTAGATATTATCAATGTAGTATATTAAAGGTAGCATCTTGACAGCCCAATTTGGGTTTTCACATATGGCTAACAAAATGGTTACTGTGAAGTCTTAACATGTTAGGTTATCTATTGCTAAACTGTGTAAGTAGGTCTGAAATGTTTTAGATACTCCAGAAAGAAGACAATATGCCCACCTTTTAATTTTTTTATAGTGACACTTTAAGAAATAAAAAAAGCCTAAAATGGAGAAAGGCCAGAAACATTAAAAACTATGTATATATTGGAATTTCATATAATAGTAGCTCAAGTTCCAGTCATTCTCCCAAACCCCATTGCCTCTGGTCTTTGAGTTATCCTGGGTTCTACAGGTAATCTTATTTCTGTGGAGGTCTCCCCTTTCACATATGACGTTTTGAGGTTTTGTTGCCTATTGTTCCCATCTGTTTTTTATCTTCCAGAAACTTCTCATGGTCTGGTCTATTTGTGGCATCCCTGCTAGCTTCCAGTATTGCTGTGGATTTCTCCTTATTCTTGTTACCATTTCTGTGCTCAACTTCATGGCAGACCTTTTCTTTTTTTTTAAGTCATTACTTTAATCACCCAAAATTACATATTAATGATATTTTTTCCTCTGAGATTCCATGTAACTTCTTTTAACATGGAGTGTTGCATCTTCATGGAACTTACTAAGTTGAATGATTTTCGAATTATTCCGTTAATTATGTTATCTTTTTTTCAATCGTCATATATTATCCTTACCCCTATGCATCTCAAACATCATATATTAATTATCCTTATTTCCTGTGCTCAAAGGAAATAGCAGGGCTGTTTACCTATACTAATTTATTGGCTACTTTTTTAAGTCTTAAAAATAATTTCATCCCAAGCCTAGAATTAGGAAAGTAAAATATGGTTTGTGTTGTTTTTGTGTTTTTAATGTCTGGCATTTGGAATAGGAGAAAGCTGGGTTTAAATTCTAGCGCTTCCATTTGATTGTGGTTACTTTGGGCAAATAACTTTATTCCCATTTTGCATATGAGATTATTTGAGTACAAAGCTTTTAGAGTGTGAGAATTAAATAAGATAAAGAATGTAAACTACCAGACACATAGTAGGTGCTCTGCAAATAACTGTTGTTAATAAACTATAGTGGAACTGTGAGATTCCAAACATTTCATATTGAACAGTTAAATATGTGCATCTTCTTTTGGCCTCCCAGTAAGGAAAGGAAAAAGCTGCCAGTCTCTTGGGGGCCAAGACTTAAGAGAACGTGTATTCTTTTTTTCTTTCTCTTTAGTGACTGAAATAGAGAAATTATATAAACAAATCCTGGGGAACAGCTCTGGTACCAGTGGCCATTTGCCACAAGCTCTTCAAGCTGGACTTTCTCTGCCATAAAAGGCTTGGGACCAAGATCGAGAATAGTCAGATATTTTTAAAGGGGCAAAGGTTATTTTTTAACTTCTTTCAGCCTAGTGAACTTGTTGTTTTCCCAGATTGCTCCTTTACCTATCTGAAAAAGAATCTCAAAAGGAATGGTTTCCTTCTACTTGTCACAGCCTACTAGAGTCATGGGCCAAGTCTGATCTTGCAAATGGTGCCATTACTTTAGCAATGTGGCACAACATGCAGAATTCAGAAGAAAGTTGTAGAAATTGAATGTTGGTAACATATACTGATTGATCATTTAACAGAAGAGTAAAAAGAGTGTCTTAACTACATATTTTGTATTTATATAGAAGATGATAAAGAGCCAGAACTTTAGATAAGAAATGACCAGTAACAAAAGCCATACTAGTAGAACGTATATGAAGAAGAAACTAAAGAGTCAGCTTTGTTGGAAATCTGGAATGATTCCTGAAAGCAAGAAATGGATGTACATGATCTTTAAGATATTATTTTCTATATCCTGTTTATTAGACAAAATAATTCTCCAGGCACAAGGCCTTAAGACACACCTATTTTTTAATGTATTTTGAATCTTTGATTGAAATTTCTTAATTCCCTTCTTGGTACTCCCTCTTAGATTGCTACCTGTTCTGATGACAATACACTAAAAATCTGGCGCTTGAATAGAGGCTTAGAGGAGAAACCAGGAGGTGATAAACTTTCCACGGTGGGTTGGGCCTCTCAGAAGAAAAAAGAGTCAAGACCTGGCCTAGGTAAGGATATCATATACTTTGCAAGTTTTTTATGGTTTCACTAGTTTAGTCCGACAGTACAGAGTAATAAGCTAGATTTGATCTTGCTTTGCTATGTTTTTAAAGAAAAGCACTATCTTCTTGCCATTCATTCTTTTTGACTAGTATTTCCCAAGCACTACTATGTTTATCATTTACACAAGGTACTACAGTGGTGGATTTATTCAACAAATATTTCTTGAACACCCAGTATGTGCTGGGCCCTGTTCTTAGTTGCTAGGGATTCAGCAATGAACAAAAGAATAAAAAATCCTGAAGATGTAAATAGAGCTAACATATTAGTGTGAGAGGCAATAAGCAAGATAAAAAAGTAAAATATATACTGTGTCAAATAACAATAAGGGCTTAGGAATAAAGGAAATAGGAAAGGGAGAAGGGCAAGGGTGAAGGATGCTATCAAAATTTTATATTAGGTGACCAGGGGGGCCTCAATGACAAGATGGCATTTGAGTAAAGAAAGTGAAGTAGTAAGCCACATAGATATTTTAAAGAAGAATATTCCAGGCAGATAAAAGTACACAGGCCCTAAAGCAGGAGCATGCTTGGCATATTTTCTCTTCCTCAGAGAGGCTATCATGGCTGGCCCCTAGGGCTGCAGCAGGCAAAGGAAAGGGAGGGAATAGTAGTAGAAAATGAAATTCTGTGAGACTTTGGCTTTTATTTTGATAGACAAAAGTCCACCAGAAGGTTTAGAGCAGAAGAGTATCATAATTTGACTTTTAACTTGATCATTCTTGCTCCTGTGTTGAGGATAAATTGTAAGGAGGTCAGGTTAAAAGCAAAAAGCTACTTTTAAAAAGCCATTGAGATAATCCAGGAAGTGATGATGGTGACTTAGACTAGAGTAGTAGCAGAAGCTATGATGACAAGTCATTCAATTTTGGATATATTTACAAGACAGAGCCAACAGAATATGTTGAGGGATCAGATATGGGGCTGTATGGGAGAGTTATCAAGGATGACTTCAGAGATTTTGCTTAAGAAGCTAAAAAGATGGAGTGTCATTAACCTAGATAAATATCCCTGCAGGAAGAGCAAGTTTGGGAGGGAACAGCTGGAGTTCCATTTGGACACGTTGTTTGATATGATTATTAAACACCCAAATGGACACATCAGGGAGGCATTTAGATGTTTAATTCTGCAGTTCAGGGTTGAAGTTACAGATGTGAGGTTCATTATCACACAGGGTGAAGATAGCTATAGATAGAAAAAAATAGGCCTGGGGTCTTGGGGTACCCCGATGTTTAGAGGTTGAGGAGGTGACAAATACCATTAAAGCCTACTGAGTAGCTACAACCAGAGAAGTAAGAGAAAAACTGGGAGAGTGTTACATCCTGGAAGCCAAGTAAATAAGAGGAGAGAGGGATGAATTTGATTTGATGTTTCTGGCATACCAAATAAGATGAGGCCTAAAAACTGACCAATGGATTAGGCAATTGTAGGGGTTATTTGGTGACCTTAATGAGTGTCATTTTGGTGGTATGATGGTGGTCTGATTGGTGTCATTCATGTGTATGACTTGGGGACTACAAGTATAGACAGTTCTTTCAAGGAGTTTTGTTATAAAGGAAAGAAGAGAAGTGAAGTGGTAGCTGGAGAAAGAAGCAGGGTTGAAGTTTGCTGGGGTTTTTTAAAATAGGAATATAACATTTCACAGTGATTGGCAGGATCGTATAGAGAGGGGGAAATTGATGCAGGGGAATTTGCTGGAGCAATGTTAAGCATGAGGGGATACTATCTGATACACAGTAGGAGGGTAGGCCTTTGCCAGGAACGTGGATAGTTGATCCATAGTAATTGGTGAAAAGGTGGAATATATAAGCATGGTGCAGGTAGGCTACTGAGAGATGGTGGGGAGAGAGGTGGAGAGATGAGATGGCCATAACTTACAGAAGCTTCCTTCTGTTCTGATGTTAAAACATGAATCTGGGTTATTAACTGCGAATGAGGATAAGGGAGAAAGAGAGTAGAGATTTTAGAAGAGATAAGAAAGTCTGAAATTGTCACTGAGAGAATAGAGGAATAAATGGACAGGAAAATATGATTGTTGGGCTTCAAGAGTCAACTTGAGGCTAGCAATAATTAATTGAAAGTGAGCACTCCACATGGTTGTGTGTTTGCTATGTAAGTACAAGTATACTATCGGTAGAGAGCTGGATTTAACCAGGGAGTGGTTTAGCAATGCAAGTGAAGAAGGAAGTTGAGGGTGGATGCAAAGAGGATGATTGTGACTATAGGATATAACCTTGGTAAGGAGGCGTATTAGTCCATTTTCACACTGCTGATAAAGACATACACAAGACTTGGCAATTTACAAAAGAAAGAGGTTTAATGACTTACAGTTCCACATGACTGGAGAGGCCTCACAATTATGGCGGAAGGCAAGGAGGAGCCTTGCCTTAAAAGTAAAAGTCACATTTTACGTGGATGGCGGCAGGCAGAGAGAGAGATTGGGCAGGGAAACTCCCCCTTATAATATTGTCAGATCTCATGAGACTTATTTGCTATCATGAGAACAGTGTGGGAAAGACCTGCCCCCATTATTCAATTACCTCCCACCAGGTGCCTCCCACAACACATGGGAATTCAAGATGAGATTCAGGTGGGGACACAGCCAAACCATATCAGGAGGGAAGTAAAGACGTAATGCGGCCAAGGGATAGTGTGAATGTACTATCAATGGATTGAGGATAAAAGATTGTTGGAATTGAAATACTAAAGGGAGCTGGGAAAATAAGTGGTGACGAGTGGGATGATTGAAATTAAGATAATGGAAGATTTCCAGGTATTGGTAAAAATAAGATAAAGAATAAGTGGCTTAGGAGAGTGAAAGGACAAGATTATTATAGAAGAAGGAGGTTGAGAAACTGAGAAACCAAGGTATTGGAAAGATCATGTACATGGATTTTTTAATCACCATAAATTGACAGATAATGTTGAAGAGAGTAACAGTGAACCAAGAGCAAAAATCTTCAAGCAGTGAGCCACCCACAGTGTGGATCCTCAGGGTATCAATAGATGTGCTGTATACTTGTACTTACATGGTAAACACACAACCATGTGGAATGCTCACTTTCAATTAATTACTGCTAGCCTCAAGTTGACTCTTACTGGCCAACAATCATATTTCCCTGTCCATTTACTCTTATATTCTCTCAGTGACTGTTTCAGACTTTCTTATCTTTAAGCTTGAGTTTTAAGCTTAAAGATTCATTTTACTTCAGCCATCAAGGCCTAAGGTTAATGGGGAATTGAAGGTGAGAAAGGGAAAATATACAGGTTCATTTTTCTAATGACTTATTTAGTTGCTTATAAGATGCAGAACTAGACTTCAGAGGAGTCTTTTGCTCTAAGTCTGGTTTTTGTAGTCTTTGATGGTGCTGCCTTATTTGTTTTTGCTCTTTGCTTTAATTTTTTTTTTTGAGACAAAGTCTCACTCTGTTGCCGAGCCTGGAGTGCAGTGGCATGATCTCGGCTCACTTATTCAAGCAATTCTCCTGCCTCAGCCTCCTGAGTAGCTGGAATTACAGGCGTGCGCCACCATGCCCAGCTAATTTTTGTATTTTTAGTAGAGATGGGGTTTCACCATGTTGGTCAGGCTGGTATCAAACTCCTGACCTCAGGTGATCCACCTGCCTCGGCCTCCCAAAGTGCTGGGATTACAGGTGTAAGCCACCACCGTGCCCGGCCCTAAAAATTTTTTTTCATTAATTTAGTATTACAGTTTAATAAGTCAGCTAGTTCTACAAGAGTGAATAAGATAAATAGCAGTCCACAGACCCTCTGCCTCATAGTTTCCCTTTCCCAGAGGCAACCTCTTTCAAGTCTTTTTGCTGATTCTTTGATATGTATGTCTAGACCTCTAAATAGTTTTGTGCATTTCTATTTATTTTTTACAGTTTTCAGCTTTATTAACTTCTTTCCTTTGTAACATGAGGATTTAACTCCCTTTCCTGTGTCCCACCACTATCAAACCTTCATACTCCTCATCCTCCTAATACAGAGTTATGATTTTGGGTAAATCAAGATACAGCTCAGTTCCTTTTAGTATGCAGTTGTCCCTCAGGGTCCATGGGGGATTGGATCCAGGAACCCCCAACAGATACCAAAGTCTACAGAAGCTCAGATTCGTTATATATGGTATAGTATTCGCGTATAACCTATGTACATTTTCCCATATACTTTTATCATCTCTAGATTACTTAAAATACCTGGTACAGTATAAATGCTATATTAATAGTTGTTGTGCTATATCATTTAGGGAATAATGACAGGAAAGAAAAGTCTATACATGTTTAGTACAGACACAACCATCTTTTTTTGTGTTTTTGTTTTAATATTTTCAATTTGTAGTTAACTGAATGCATGGCTGTGGAACCTAGTATACAGAACTCAAGATACAGAGAGCCAACTATATTTAGAGTTATGTAGTCATTAATACAATCTAATTCTAGAATATTTTCAACACTTAAAATGAGGGTTCCAATTTCTTTTATGTTCTTGTCAACATTTGTTATTGTCCATCTTTTTCATTATACCCATCCTAGCAGGTGTGAATTAGTATCCCATTGTGTTTTGATTTATATTTTCCTGATGGCCAGTGATGCTGAACATCTTTTCATGTGCTTATTGGCCATTTATATATTTTCCTTGGTGAAATGTCTATGCAGATCTTCTGCCCAAATTTTAATTTGGTTATTTGTCTTTTTATTGTTGAGTTGTAAGCATTCTTTATATATTCTGGACATAAGTCCCTTATTATGTAATGATTTGCAATGATTTATTCTGTGGGTTGTGTTTTTACTTTCTTGATGATGTCTCTTGACACATGTAACTTTATAATTTTGATGAAGTTCAGTTTATCTGTTTTTTCCTTTGTCACTTATGCTTTTGATGTTAAATCAAAGAAACTATTGCCTATTCTGAGGTAACAAGGATTTACTCCAATGCTTTCTTCTAGTTTTTTAGTTTAGGCCTGTGATTCGTTTTGAGTTTATTTTTGTGTTATGGTGTGAGTTAGGCATTCAAACTTTTTACGTATGGATATTTAACTTTCTCACCATCACTTGTTAAAGAGACTGTTCTTTAGCCCATTGAATTGTCATGGTACCCTTGGTAAAAATCTGCCAAAAATCAATTGACCATAAATGTGAGTGTTTATTTCTGACTTCTCAATTCCATTGATCTATGTGTCTGTCCTTATTATGGTTCTGCATTGTCTTCATTACTGTAGCTTTGTGGTAGGTTTTGAAATCCTACTTCTGTTTTCTTCTTATATTTCAAGATTGTCTTGACTGTTCTGGTTCTCTTTTATACAAATTTTAGGTTCAGCTTGTCATTGTCTGCAAAATACCCAGCTAGGATTTTGATAGGAATTGCAGTGACTGTGTAGATCAGTTATGGGAGTATTGACGTCGTAATAATGTTAAATCTTCTGGTCCATGAACTTGGATGTCTTTCTATTGCCTGTCGTTATATGTACTTTTCTCTCATTTTAGAAAATATAAAAGAATCATATGAGGCCATTAGAGAATACTGATTTAAAAGAAAAGTCATCAGTATTCCCTCCACTTTGACATAATTTTAAATAACATTTCCAGTTATTTTTTGAGGTTTTTCCGTTATACATAGAGATTCTTTTTAACAGAACCATAGTTGTACTGAATACGCATTTGATTTCTCTCAAGCCATCCTACCACTTCAGCCTCCCAATAGCTGGGACTACAGGCACGCTCCACCACACCTGGATAATTTTTGTATTTTTTGTAGAAATGGGGTTTCGCCATGTTGCCCAGGCTGGGCTCAACTCAAGCAATCCACCCACCTCAGTCTCCCAAAGTGCTGGGATTACAGGCATGGGCCACTGCACCCAGCCTTAAGTACTTTCTATGTTATCTTTTTTGCAACACTATTTCAAATACTACACTTGAGTAAGTGTTCCGTAATTTACCTAGCTATTCTACTGTAGTTAAACATTTGTTTCCAATATTTTAAAACTTGAGGTTTTTTCCTCCCTGAATTTAGGGTCCACCTTCCCATTAAAATAAGATTGCTAAAGGTGGAATTCTTGTGTTAATGACTATACCATTTTTTAAAATTTGTGATGAAAAGTATCTTGCTTTTAACTATATACTTTTAGTGTGCCATTAATTATTCTTAGTATTAGAAGCCAAGTCACCAAAAAAGTTACATATTGACCAAATGTGAGTTGTAATAACAACGTTTAGCCATTATTGACTCCTAGCATAATTGTTCTAAGGACCTACTTGGATTATCTCATTTAATTATGAAAACAACTGAAACTGAAGGTCAAGGAAGTTAGACTTGCTTAAAATCTCATAGCTATGAAGTTGTAGAACCAGAGTCTATAACTGAACCCTTGCAGTCTGATTCTAGAACACATGCTCAGAACCACTCTGCAGCACTGCCTTCTTTAGAACCTAACAGAGCAGGCTAGGTGCGGTGGCTCACGCCTGTAATCCCAGCACTTTGGGAGGCCGAGTGGGTGGATCACGAGGTTGGGAGATCGAGACCATCCTGGCTAACATGGTGAAACCCCATCTCTACTAAAAATACAAAAAAATTAGCCAGGCGTGGTGGCACACGCCTGTAGTCCCAGCTACTTGGGAGGCTGAGGCAGGAGAATGGCGTGAACCTGGAAGGCGGAGCTTGCAGTGAGTGGAGATCGCGCCACTGCACTCCAGCCTGAGTGACAGATCAAAACTGTCTCAAAAAAAAAAAAAAAAGGAACCTAGCAGAGCAAGGCTAAAGTTCAGGTTAAGATCGGAGTAAGAGTTATGCCTAGATTACTCCATTTCTGGGTGATGCTAGGGTTACTCTGAAGAGCACTACGAAGCAACAACCTGACATGGGTGCCAAAGGCTGGCACACTGACCATTCGACTCTCTAAGCCAGCTTCCAGCCACAGATTTGCTGCTTCTAATCACATTGCCATCTTGAAATTCATGTTCGCCTGCTTTCCCAAGCTTCTAATTGCCACGCCAACCTTTCATTGCTGTCCTGGGCTGCTTATCTTCACTTCTGGCCCTGGTTTGTAAACCCCCCCAGTTAATACATTAATTGGAAGGGTTTAAGTGCTAAGACACAGCCTCTTTTCCCCTGCCCTACTTTTCCCAGCTGGCACCTGCTTCATTGCTTACCGCTCTTTCCCTGTGTTTTAGCCAGAGATCTCATAGCACTGTTGAAACCAATAGTCCTCAGTCTTGGCTATGCATCATAGCTACTTGGGGAGCTTTTCAAGTCCGTGTATCCCCAGTGATTGATTCAATGGGACTGGGGTGGAGGCCAAGTACCTGTATTTTTACAAAGCTCCAAGTAGGTCTGTTATGTAGCCAGGATTGAGAACCTCTGGTTTAGGCATTATTGAGTGATAAAGTTGATTATCCTAAAGAGAAGGAAACCTTACCTATTCTGTCTCAGTTGCTTGCTGCAGTCTCACAAGTCAGCAGGATAATTATAGAGTCAATTTTCTGATCCCTAGAACCTCACCTGTATCCTTGTCAGCAGTAATGAAACTTAACAAACATTGTTTAATAATTCCTTACTAGGCACTATAGGGGCACTGAGCCTAAAGATGAGTAAACCATTATTAGCTACCCTCTAGGCTCACAGTCTAGTCTAGGAGGCAGATTCAAAAACTATAGCATACAGCCATTAGCTGTGTAAACAAGGGGCTCTGAGAACCTACTTCCCTGGTGAGAGGAGAGCTCTGTGGGAGAAGAGGAAAGAAGTTGTGAATTCTTCACAACGGAGTTAACATTGTCATCAGAGCCTTGAAACATGAGAAGAATTTCTGCCTGGCAAAAGAGGAGCTGACTTGGCAAGAAAACCACATGAACAAAGAAATGTGACAGTACACAGCTTGTTCAGGAAGCAACTAGTAGTGTCCTGTAACGTGATCCTGGAATAGCACAGTACATGATAAGACTGAAAGGCAGGCTGAGGCCAGATGGCAAACTCTCATATAGAAAGAAGCTGGCTGGGCATTGGTGGCTCACGCCTGTAATCCCAATACTTTGGGAGGCCGAGGTGGGCGCATCACCTGAGGTCAGGAGTTCGGGACTAGCCTTGCCAACATAGCAAAACCCCATCTCTACTAAAAATACAAAATTAGCTGGGCGTGGTGGCACACACCTGTAATCCTACTCAGGAGGCTAAGGCAGGAGAATTGTTTGAATCCAGGAGGCGAAGGTTGCAGTGAGCCAAGATCATGCCACTGCACTCCAGCCTGGGCGACAAGGCAAGACTCTGTCTCAAAAAATAAAGAAGCTGCAAACTGTTAGTAGACTCCATATAATTCTTTGAAGGAACTGACTTCAGGAAGCATTTAGGGCAATAACTCAGTCTATGCTACCATGTCATCAAATCTTATATATTGCTTAAGGTCAATAAGGAGTTGGTCCACTTAAGTAGATGAAGTACTAAAGAAAATGGCATGCCATATTTAAATGTGTAGGCCCATATAATGGCATGCTATGCACCTGTTAAAAATAATGCAGTGCATCTATGTGTACTTACATGAAGAGACGTAAAAATAAAAAAGCAAATTGCAGACCATGTACATATATATATATATAGTATAATCCATTTGTATTTTGGGGTTTTTTAAGGTATGATACATATATACCTTTGTATGTGCTAAGTAGGCACAGAGAAAATTGTGGAATGCACAAGAATGTAAAAGTGAAATGAAAAAGTTGAAAAGAGGATCCTGTTTCTACCCTCTTCCCCTCTGTACTGGTTGAATTTTTTTACCATTAACTTTCATACTGTTATAATCTAGTTACTGTTTAAAAAACACATACACACACACTTAAATTTGACCCAGCGTTTGCTAACCTTCAAAGCTAACAAAATTTCTTCGACCCCCATGGACCACTTCCTCTTTCACCATGACATCCTGAAGGAAGAGGAAATGCCCCAACTTTCCAACACATCAATTTCATACCAGCCTTATCAGTAAATACTTCCAGTGTGTGCCATGTAAGTTTCAGAAACCTAGATACCTGGTTTGTCCCTGTCCCAGCTCTTCCTACTTCCCCAATCCTGCCTTGTTAATCGGCATATTATAGGACTCATAAAATTTTAGGACTTTCTGCCCTAAATGTACACTTTGACCCACTTAAATGGAACAGATGACTGTGGCAGCTGTGCAGTGACTTGACCTGCACCGAAGAGTGCAGCAAATGAAAACTTCCTTTTCTGCTGAAAAAATAGCTGTTATCAAGCTCTAGAGCATTAGTGTGAGAACCATAACCAGAGGCTTCATGAATAGGTCCCTGTTACTAAGTCCTTTTCATGGCACCTTATGACAAAATGGGGTTTTTCAGTAATGATCCTTATTAAAAGAGCAGTATCATTTTGGCTGGTTCTAAACATATGGTTGATGAGAAAAGTTTAGGCAAAAGTCAATTTGTAGAATTTCTCTCTCAAGGCAAGATTGCTTTAGGAGTGAAAAGCACAGGGTAAAAAAAGGACAGGATAATTAACTGACTAAAGTGAGTACTTGCCAATCTTTATTTATGCTAAAAGAGAGATTGCATTTTTATATCAGCCCCTCCTAAATTCAGCTGGATATAAATGCAATTAGGTAATTAAACTGAATTAAAAATTATAGTTAACAATTCAAAGGCTTTGTGACTGAGAAATAAATAAATGCCCTTGTTATTTGAAGACAGGAATGCTATTTCATCAATCTAGAAAGCTCAGAAGGAAATTGAGAAAGTGTTGTCTGTGGTAGGGCCTGAGAGGGAAGAAGCATGAAGTTCATAAAAATTTGCCTGAAGTACTTGCCATTGTATGTAAACAAAGGGACAGGTACACATAGAGAAGTCCTATTTATTAAGTTTGATTTGATTTACAGAGAGCAAGCACTGAGATTCTGAATGTTTTTTGCCTTGTGGAAAATAGTAGTCATTTGTAAAATAAAGTGGGAAGCCATGTGAGGCCTGATAACCTTAACAAGTAATTGATTGAATGGCTTCTTGTGAAAAGAAAAACTATCTCCTTTAACAGATATAGAATCTGAGTCCAAGGAGATAAAGGGTTATGCCCAAGTCACATAGTAAGTGATTGTGCCAGGTTTTAGATCTGTGCGTTCCTGTTTGAGAGCCCCTGTGCAGTGCCTTTCTGCCCTAGCATTGCTCAAGAGTTTATATAAGAATGCTAATGGCAGCGTTAAATATGTTGTAGAATACCTATACCTTAGAATACATTGTAGCTATTAAAAATGATAAGATAAATCTGTATTAATGTGGGAAATGTTCACAATATATTAAGAAGCAGGTTATTCCTAATTTTAAAATGGACAAAGGGCCTGAATAGACATTTCTCAAAAGAAGACATACAAATGTCCAACAGGTATATGAAAAACTGCTCAACATCACCAATCATCAGGGAAATGTAAATCAAAACCACAATGAGATATCCCCTCACACCTGTTAGGATAGCTTTTATCAAAATGACAAAAGGTAACAAGTATTGGTAAGGATGTGGAGAAAAGGGAACCCTTGTACACTGGTGGGAATGTAAATTAGTATAGCCATTATGGAAAACAGAATGGCAGCTTCTCAAAAAATTAAAAATAGAACTACCATATGATCCAGCAATTTCACTTTTGGGTATATATCAAAAAAAAATGATAGCAGTATGTGGAAGCGATACCTGCACTCCAATGTTCACTGCAGCACTGTTCGCGATAGCCAAGATACGGAATCACCTAAGTATTCATCAACAGATAAAGACAATATGATGTATATACACAATGGACTACTATTCAACCTTGAAAAAGAAGAAAGTTAATGTCATTTACAACAACAGGGATGAACCTGAAAGACATTATGCTAGGAGAAATAAGCCAGACAGAGAAAGACAAATACTGCATGATCTCACTTACTTGTGGAATCTTAAAAAGTTGAACTCATAGGAGCAGAGAGTAGAATAACGTACTATGTACTTGAAAATTGCTGAGTAGATTTTAAATGTTCTCACCACAAAAATATATGAAGTGATGTTAATTGGCTTGATTTAATCATTCTACAATGTATGCATGTATCAAAACATCACATTATAGCCAATAATTTTGTATCCTTTGCCCACCGATTTGCCTGAAGATGACCATGGAACCCAATTCTAGTGAAAGAAATGTAAGCAAACATTTCATTTCTAGGGCAACTTCCAGAAAACCTTTTGATTTTCTGACAAAGAAAGACTAAGTTGGAAGTACCCAAAGCCCATTTACTCATCTTTCTTCTTTCTACCTGGTACATGAAATTTATGCTTGGAGGTATAGCAGCCACATTGCAATTAGGAGGTGACAAATGTTATAACAAAACAAAATTCTGGAAATGATGGAGCAGAAAGGGAGAAAAATCCCAGGTCTCTGACAGCACTGGGTCTGGACTTCTACCTTTGGACTTCATATGGGAGAAAATAATACCCACTAGTTCAACCCTCTGTAGTCTGCCTTCTCTTTGCCACTAAATGCATTCCTAACATATACTCTTGGAATTTCCCAGGTGTTCAAGAACTTACTATGAACCTTTTCCTATCCACCATTCCTTGAAGCACTTGAGCAACCATGGCCTTGTATCCAGAAAAAAAGATAATTAAAGATTTCTAAAAAAAAAAAAAAATAAATAAATAAATAAATTTACTTGAGATAAAAGATTATGAAATAGTATATATATAGTGATCTCTCCTTTTTTTTTTAAATTTCAATAGTTTTGGGGGAACCGGTGATGTTTGATTACATGGATAGGTACTTTAGTGGTGATTTCTGAAATTTTGGTGCACCCATCACCCAAGTGGTGTACGCTATAACCAATGTGTAGTCTTTTATCCCTTACCTCCCTCCCACCTTGAGTCCCCAAAGTCCATTGTATCATTCTTATGCCTTTGCGTCCTCATAGCTTAGCTCCCACTTATAAGTGAGAACATATGATGTTTGGTTCCATTCTTGAGCTACTTCACTTAGAATAATGGTCTCCAGGCCAGGCGCAGTGGCTCATGCCTGTAATCCTAGCACTTTGGGAGGCCAAGGCGGGTGGATCACCTGAGGTCAGGAATTCAAGACCAGCCTGGCCAACATAGTGAAGCCCCCTCTCTACTAAAAATACAAAACTTAGGCGTGGTGATGCATGCCTGTAGTCCCAGCTACTTGGGAGGCTGAGGCAGGAGAATTGCTTGAACCTGGGAGATGGAGGTTGAGATTGCAGCAAGCCAAGATCGTGCCACTGCACTCCAGCCTGGGTAACAGAACGAGACTTCATCTAAAAAAAAAAAAAGATAATGGTCTCCACCTCCATCCTGGTTCCTACAAATGCCATTATTTCAATTCCATTTTATGGCTAAGTAGTATTCCATGATATATATATACACCACGTTTTCTTTATCCACTTGTTGATTGAAGGGCATTTGGGCTGGTTCCACATTTTTGCAGTTGCAAATTATGTTGCTATAAACATGCATGTGCAAGTGTCTTTTTCATATAATAACTTTTTTTTCCTCTGGGTAGATACCCAGTAGTGGGATTGCTGGATCAAATAGTAGATCTACTTTTAGTTCTTTACAGACTCTCTGTACTGTTTTCCATAGTGGTTGTACTAGTTTACATTCCCACCAGCAGTGTAAAAGTGTTCCCTTTCCACCACATCCCCCCCAATTATGGCCATTCTTGCAGGAGTAAGGTGGTATTGCATTGCGGTTTTGATTTAC
Organism: Pongo abelii; assembly: GCF_028885655.2. Taxonomy (NCBI): domain Eukaryota; kingdom Metazoa; phylum Chordata; class Mammalia; order Primates; family Hominidae; genus Pongo; species Pongo abelii. The sequence continues at coordinate 37,353,982 of NC_071985.2, read as the reverse complement.
ATTTCCCTGATTATTAGTGATGTTGAGCATTTTTTCATAAGTTTGATGGCCCTGTGTATATCTTTTTTTTGAGAATTGTCTATTCATGTCCTTAGCCCACTTTTTGATGGGATTATTTGTTTTTTTCCTTGCTGATTTTAAAACCGGAAAAGTTCCCTTGTCCCCCTTGAAGGGCGTGCGATGAGGGTGTGGCTCCCTTCTTCAGTGCCCCGCTGTTCAAACCTCTACAGGAGCATACAGATGGGCAGGCTGTGGGGCTCCGACCCCACAGCAGTGTCTGGGGGTGAATGTTTACAGCTCCTGAAGCCCCAGTGGGCGTGTGTTACAGTTGTGCTCTTTTAGTTTTGCTGTCTATAGGCGGCTTGTGTTAACCAGCTCTATTAGACCCCTGCCTTATTGCAAGGACAGAGAGCTTTCTGTATCCTGGGGTTCTTGCTTTGGTGTACCGGAAGAATCATATCACATGTGGGCTTTGAGAATTTGAGTGCAAGATTCCACTGAGCAGAAGTAGCTCTCTGCAGATGGGGGAGCCAGAAGGGAAATGGTTTTCCCCTGGATTTGGGCCCTTGGCGGCCCCAGTTCTCCTCCGACTGCCCCGACCAAACTCTGCATCATTCCACTGGTTGATGCCCTCGTGGCCTGCCTGCCTGCCGATGCCTGTCAGTGTGCTCTTCTGCCAGCGTGCTCCTCAACGTCTGCTCGACAACCAGCCACTTGTGTCTTTCTCTGCCGATGTGTTCTTCACAACATCCAGCCACCATGTGTTCCTGCTAGGGTCTTGGGGGATTTTATAGGCACAGGATCGGGGCGTGGCAGGCCAAGGTGGTCTTGGGAAATGCAACATTTGGGCAGGAAATGCCTGTCCTCACCTAGGTCTGTGGGGATGGAGCCCTAGACAGGGATCACACCTTCTTCTACCCAACACTTCCCTTCCCCCATTCCGTATCATTTAAGGAGACCGTGCTCTTCCCTTCCCAGCACTCCCATATCAATTTGTTTGAGTTCCTCGTAGATTCTGGATAATAGTCCTTTGTCGGTTGCATAGATTGTGAAGACTTTCTCCCACTCTGTGGGTTCTTTGTTTACTTTGCTGATTATTTCTTTTGCTGTGCAGAAGCTTTTTAGTTTAATTAAGTCCCATCTATTTATCTTTGTTTTTCTTGCATTTGCTTTTGGGTTCTTGGTCAAGAACTCTTTGCCTAGGCCATGTCTAGAAGAGTTTTTCCCATGTTATCTTCTAGAGTTTTTATGGTTTCAGGTCTTAGACTAAGTCTTTGGTCCATCTGGAGTTGATTTTTGTATAAGGTGAGAGATGAGGATCCAGTTTCATTCTCCTACATGTGGCTTGCCAGTTATCCCAGCTCTGTGTGTTGAATAGGGTGTCCTTTCCCCACCTTATGTTTTTGTTTGCTTTGTTGAAGATTATTTGTCTGTAAGTATTTAGTTTTATTTCTGGTTTCTCTGTTCTATTCTGTTGGTCTATGTGCCTATTTTTATACCAGTACCATGCTGTTTGAGTGACTATAGCCTTGTAGTGTAGTTTGAAGTCAGGTAATGTGATGCCTCCAGATTTGTTCTTTTTGCTTAGTCTTGCTTTGGCTATGTGGGCTGTTTTTTGGTTCCATATGACTTTTCAGATTGTTTTTTCTAGTTCTGTGAAGAACGATGATGGTATTTTGATGGGAATTGCATTGAATTTGTAGATTGCTTTTAGCAGTATAGTTATTTTCACAGCATTGATTCTACCCATCCTTGAGTGTAGGTTGTGTTTTTCCATTTGTTTGTGTCATCTGATTTCTTTCAGCAGTGTTTCCTAGTTTTCCTTGTAGAGGTCTTTTACTTCCTTAGTTAGGTGTATTCCTAGGTTTTGCAGCTATTGTAAAAGGGGTTGAGTTTTTTATTTGATTCGCAGCTTGTTTGCTGTTGCAGTATAGCAGTACTACTGATTTATGTACATTGATTTTGTATCCTGAAACCTAACAGAATTCATTTATCAGATCTAGGAGCTTTTTGGATGAGTTTTTAGGGTTTTCTAGGTATACAATCATATCATTTGCTAACAGTGACAGTTTGACTTCCTCTTTACCAATTTGGATGCCTTTTATTTCTCCTTTTTGACTGGCTGTGGCTGGCTAGGGCTTCCACTACTGTGTTGAATAGAAGTGGTAAAAGTGGGCATCCTTGTCTTTTTCCAGTTCTCATGGGGAATGCTTTCAACTTTTCCCCCTTCAGTATAACGTTGGCTGTGGGTTTGTCATGGATGGCTTTTATTACCTTAAAGTATGTTCCTTCTATGCTGATTTTGCTGAGGGTTTTCATCATAAAGGGATGCTGGATTTTGTCAAATGTTTTTTCTGCTTCTATTGAAGTGATCATGTGTTTTTGTTTTTCTCTTAGACAGAGTTTCGCTCTTGTTGCCCAGGCTGGGGTGCAGTGGCACGATCTCAGCTCACTGCAACCTCCACCACCCAGGTTCAAGGGATTCTCCTGCCTCAGCCTCCCAAGTGGCTGAGATACCACGTCTGGCTAATTTTTGTATTTTTAGATGGGGTTTCACCATGTTGGCCAGGCTGGTCTCAAACTCCTGACCTCAAGTGATCTGCCCTCCTCGGCCTCCCAAAGTGCTGGAATTACAGGCATGAGCCACCGTACCCAGCCTGATTTTTGCTTTTAATTCTGTTTATATGGTGTATCACATGTATTGATTTGTGTACATTAAACTATCCCTGCATCCCTGGTTTGAAATCCATTTGATCATGGTAGATTATCTTTTTGATATACTGTTGGATTTGGTTAGCTATTATTTTGTTGAGGATTTTTGCATCTATGTTCATCAGGGATATTGGTCTGTAGTTTTCTTTTTTGTCATGTCCTTTCCTGGTTTTGGTATTAGAGTGATACTGGCTTCATAGGGTGATTTAGGGAGGATTCCCTCTTTCTCTTTTGGAATGGTTTCAGTAAGATTGGTACCAGTTCTTTGAATGTCTGATAGAATTCAGCAGTGAATCCATCTGGTCCTGGACTTTTTCTTCTTGGCAACTTTTTTATTACCATTTCAATCTCAGTACTTGTTATTGTTCTGTTCAGAGTTCCTGTTTCCTCTTGGTTTAATCTAGGAGGGTTGTATGTTTCCAGGAATTTATCCATCTCCTCTAGGTTTTCTAGTTTGTGAGCATAAATGTGTTCATAGTATCCTTGAATGATCTTTTGTATTTCTGTGGTATTCGTTGTTAATATTTCCTGTTTCATTTCTAATTGAACTTATTTGGATCTTCGCTCTTCTTTTCTTGGTTAATCTCACTAATGGGCTATCAATTTTGTTTATCTTTTCAAAGAACCAGCTTTTTGTTTCATTTATCTTTTGTATTTTGTTGTTGTTGTTTCAGTTTTATTAAGTTCTACTCTGATCTTTGTTATATCTTTCCTCCTCCTGGGTTTGGGTTGGTTTGTTCTTGTTTCTCTAGTTCTTGAGGTGTGACCTTAGATTGTCAATTTGTGCTCTTTCAGACTTTTTGATGTAGGCACTTAATTCTGTGAACTTTCCTCTTAGCACTGCTTTTGCTGTATCTTAGAGGTTTTGTTAGGTTATGTCACTTTTTTAATTCAGTTCAAAGAAGTTTTTAATTTCCAGCTTGATTTTGATTTCATTATTGACCCAAAGATCATTCAGGAGCAGATTATTTAATGTTGCATGGTTCTAAGAATTCCCTTTGGAGTTGATTTCCAATTTTATTCCACTGTGGTCTGAGAGAGTACTTGATATAATTTTGATTTTCTTAAATTTATTGAGACTTGTTTTGTGGCCTATCATATGGTCTCTATCTTGGAGAATGTTCCATGAATGTTCTGATGAATAGAATGTCTATTCTGTAGTTCTTGAGTAGAATGTTCTGTAAATACCTGTTAAGTCCATTTGTTCTAGGGTATAAGTCCATTGTTTCTGTGTTGACTTACTGTATTGAAGTCCCCCACTATGAGATGAGATTCTGTTTTGGTGTATTTCAAGGTTTTGCTCTAAGATTTAGAACTCCTTTTAGCAGTTTTTGTAAACTATGCTGGCTTGGTAGTGGCAAATTCTCTCAGCGTTTGAAAAAGACTTTCATCTTTTCTTCATTTATGAGGCTTAGTTTCACTGGATACAAAATTCTTGGCTGATAATTATTTTGTCAGCTAATAATTATTTAATAAGGCTAAAGATAAGACCTTTATCCCTTCTAGCTTGTAGGGTATCTACTGTTAATCTGATAGGTTTTTCCTTTACAGGTTACCTGATGCTTTTGCCTCCCAGCTCTTAAGATTTTTTCCTTCATCTTGACTTTAGATAACTTGATGACTGGGTGCCTAGGTGATGATCTTTTTGTGATGAATTTCCTGGGTGTTCTTTGAGCTTCTTGTATTTGAATGTCTAGATCTCGAGCAAGGCCAGAGAAGTTTTTATTCTTTTGCCTTTGTCTTTGTTGGATTGGGTTAATTCAAGAGCCTTGTCTTTGAGCTCCGAAATTCTTTCTTCTACTTGTTTGGTTCTATTGTTAAAACTTTCCAGTGCATTTTGCATTTCTCTAAATGTGTCTTTCATTTCCAGAAGTCATGATCGTTTTTTATTTATGATATCTATTTCTCTGGAGATTTTTTTCATCTACATCCTGTTTTGTTTTGTTTTTAAATTTAAGTTGGTTTTCACCTTTCTCTGGTGCCTCCTTGAGTAGCTTAATAATTGACCTTCTAAATTCTTTTCTGGCAATTCAAAGATTTATTATTGGTTTGGATCCATTGCTGGTGAGCTAGTGTAATCTTTTAGGGGTGGTTATAGAACCTTGTTTTGTCATATTACCAGAATTGTTTTTCTGGTTCCTTCTCGTTTGGGTGGACTATGTCAGAAGAAAGATCTGGGACTCAATGTGTGCTGTTTAAATTCTTTTGTCCCACAGAGTGATCCCTTGGTGTGGTGCTCTCCCCTTTCCCTAGGGGTGGGGCTTTCTGAGAGCTGGATTGCAGTGATTGTTATCGCTCTTCTGGGTCGAGCCACCCAGCAGAGCTACTGGGTTCTAGGCTGGTACTGGAGAGTGTCTGCTAAGAGTCCTGTGATGTGATCTGTCTTCAGGTCTGTATGCCACGGATACCAGCACCTGCTCTGATGGAGGTGGTAGGAAGGGAGTGAAGTGGACTGTGTGAGAGTACTTGGTTGTAGTTTTATTTGGTGTACTGGTTGTCTTGAATGCTAGTTATACTAGCACTGAAGTTATTACATGGACAGACTCAGGACTTCTGGTTGGCCAAGATGTTACAGGCAGTAGAATTAGCTATTATTTTCTCCTTTCTTGGAGCAGGGTTGTTCTGTTGAATTGCTGTAATGGCTTGAATTGTTTGGCCTCCAGCCAGGAGGTGGCGCTTTCAAGACAGTATCAACTGCAGTAGTATAGCGGGGGATATTAGCTTGCCCTGCGGTTGCCTGGATAGGTTTTCGGGTTTCTCAGGCAATGGGCAGGGCCCCACGAGTTTATGTCTTTTGTTTGTCTTTTGCTTACGGCTACCAGGGCGGTTAGGGAAAGATCATCTGGTGGGGGCAGGGATAGTGTGTCTGAGCTCAGACTCCTTGGGCAGGGCTTGCTGTGGCCTCTGGGCGATGGGAGTGGTGGTTAACAGGCCAATGGAGTTATGTTCTAAGGGAGATTATGGCTGCCTCTGCTGCTTCATACACATCACCAGGGAAATAGGGGAAAGCCGGCAGTGACAGGCCACAGCCAGCAAGGCCAGTCTCACTCCTGCCGTGCTTCCCCAACAGCCAACAAAACCAAATTTATATCCGTGCCTCCAGTGCACAGGGTGGAGATCTTGCCCTAGACTACAAACCTCCGTGCCAAGAAAGCAAGCAGGGCTTTTAGGCCTTGTCCATCTGCCTGCCACAGCTTCTGTGCTCATATCTGCACTTACTGTTTGTCCCACCCCCTACAGATTCTGCCCAGGAAAATTCACGCTCAGTTGAAATCATTACAAAGTTCAGCTGAAAGTCTCCTTCTCCCTATGGTCCTTCCCCAGTTCCATTGGCTGCCCTCGCCAAAGATCCCTGTGAGATAGTCAGAAATGGTTTCCCTGGGGACCAGGAGTGCCTACAGGGCTCTTCCTGCTGTTTCTTCTACTTTTATATTTTGTTTGGCCTTCTAAATTCATTTCAGTTATCCTTCTCCCATGATCTGGATTTTCAGGTTCCCTAGTGAGGATGTGTGCAGAAATGGACTTTACCCCTCTCACACTGTTTTTTGTTTGTTTGTTTGTTTTGAAATGGAGTCTCGCTGTCAGGCTGGAGTGCAGTGCATGCGATCTTGGCTCACTGCAACTTCCACCTCCCAGGTTCAAGCGATTCTTCTGCCTCAGCCTCCTGAGTAGCTGGGACTACAGGTGCACACCACCATGCCTGGCTAATTTTTGTATTTTTAGTAGAGACAGGGTTTCACCATGTTGGCCAGGCTAGTCTTGAACTCCTGACCTCAAGTGATCCACCCACCTCGGCCTCCCATAGTGCTGGGATTACAGGCATGAGCCACCACGCCCGGCCACCCTCTCACACTTTGGACCTTGAGAGCTTGTTTGGAGGTTCTAGCAGGGGAGCACATTTACTCGTATACCCTTGACTGAACACCGGTTCTTCTCTATCAGGGATGGTTGTCCTCTTTGACCAAGCGCACAGCTTCAGAAGCCCTCTCACACTTTGGGCACTCAATTTTTCTGCTGTCTTGTGGATTTTGCAGCAGCAAGCCACTTCTTTCAAAGGATCTGTTAATTCTTTTGTTTTTTCTGGTATGTTCCTGCGATAGTTCTTGGAGCCAAAGTTCACTATGTGAGTCTCCACATGCTCTTCTGTCTGTCTGAGTGGCAAATTAGTCCTGCCTCCTGTCTGCCACTTTCCCCTTATATCGGTCTCATTTTTGTAAAGAAAAAAGTTGAGATGTATAGTATGTATCACATGCACAAATATAGAAAGTATGCTAAATATGGTTTACCTAAGTGCTTTAAATTTTTTCTCTTTATGTTTTTTGGTATTGTCAATTTTTACAAGTATATATTTTATAATGGGATAGCTGGGAGGTTGGTGATTCGGAAAAGAGAAAGGAAAATGATAAAAGGGTGTGGTTGGAATCAAGTGATGTATATAACCTACTTACTGGCAAATTGACCCTTAGATAATTAGGTTAACTATGATTTTACTTGATGAGAATTTAGGGACTTTGTATGGCTTTCACTTCTGATTTTCATGATCCTCTCCTCTTTTTCAGTAACAGTAACGAGTAGCCAGAGTACTCCTGCCAAAGCCCCCAGGGTAAAGTGCAATCCATCCAATTCTTCCCCGTCATCCGCAGCTTGTGCCCCAAGCTGTGCTGGAGACCTCCCTCTTCCTTCAAATACTCCTACGTTCTCTATTAAAACCTCTCCTGCCAAGGCCCGGTCTCCCATCAATAGAAGAGGCTCTGTCTCCTCCGTCTCTCCCAAGCCACCTTCATCTTTCAAGATGTCAATTAGAAACTGGGTGACCCGAACACCTTCCTCATCACCACCCATCACTCCACCTGCTTCCGAGACCAAGATCATGTCTCCAAGAAAAGCCCTTATTCCCGTGAGCCAGAAGTCATCCCAAGCAGAGGCTTGCTCTGAGTCTAGAAATAGAGTAAAGAGGAGGCTAGACTCAAGCTGTCTGGAGAGTGTGAAACAAAAGTGTGTGAAGAGTTGTAACTGTGTGACTGAGCTTGATGGCCAAGTTGAAAATCTTCATTTGGATCTGTGCTGCCTTGCTGGTAACCAGGAAGACCTTAGTAAGGACTCTCTAGGTCCTACCAAATCAAGCAAAATTGAAGGAGCTGGTACAAGTATCTCAGAGCCTCCGTCTCCTGTCAGTCCGTATGCTTCAGAAAGCTGTGGAACGCTACCTCTTCCTTTGAGACCTTGTGGAGAAGGGTCTGAAATGGTAGGCAAAGAGAATAGTTCCCCAGAGAATAAAAACTGGTTGTTGGCCATGGCAGCCAAACGGAAGGCTGAGAATCCATCTCCACGAAGTCCATCATCTCAGACACCCAATTCCAGGAGACAGAGCGGAAAGACATCACCAAGCCCGGTAAGTCAGCAGTGGTGGGAAGATACATTTCCTAACTTAAAAGGGGCCAGGCACCCGGATGTCTGAAGTCAGGATGCCTTTTTTTTTTTTTTTTTTTTTTAAGAAAGAAATCTATTTATTCCTAGTGCTGCCAAATTCAGCACATAAATACAAAACAAATTTTGCATGGGCCATATTTTTACTAAAATTTTTTTATGCTAAGAAACTATTTTTGCTTGTCTGAAATTCAAATGTAACTGAATGGGCTGTATTTTATCTGGCAACTCTACTTCCATTAAAATCCCTCCTGTCAGGGTCCATACTCCTCAGCCCTGTTGCCTGATTCCACTAAAGCCTTCATCATGCTCCAGGATATCAATTCAAAAATATCTCCCCTCTCCTGTTAGACAGTATGCCGTTCTCTTTTTATAGATAAAGCTGTTGTTCATGGGAAAGTTGCCAACATCCATAAGTAGATTTCCAGTTTGTAATTACATTTTGTGATTATTTAAAATACAGTGAAACTTAGATACTTAGAAAACAATTTGAGTGCAGAATCTTTCTAGATTTTTATGACTTCTCCCCAATCTTTTATAATCATTTTCCCACACCACAGTAATACTTTTGACACCTATATCTATTCTTTTTAACATTCAGTGTAGTGTCACTTACCTTTTTAGGACTCATTTCATTGACTGACTTAATATTTAAATTAGATAATATCAGTCATCAGTGATTGCTGGCAGAAATAGGTTTGTGAACCTTGAAAAACAAGATTCATTACAGTGGTGGAGGCAGAAGTAGCTGAGTGCATTGGGTGAGCTATGGGCACCAGTCAGAGAGAATAAAAAGCTTCTATTGTTTGCATGTGAAGGGGAGATGGGTTAAGGAAGTTTCCACCGTACTTCACAGTAGCTCTTGTGGCGGGATGATTGAAATAGAATCCAGAATCATGATCAGCATCATCTGCCATTTTAAAGGGCAGAAGCTAGATAACCAACCTTAGGCCAGTTTTAGTTTAATAAGTGTTCATAACCCCCATCTGCTCTCATGAAGACCTATCCCATAATTTTAGAAAAATAAACTGATAGATTTTAAAGACAACTTAGTACACAAACTGCAATCAAGACCTTGCTGTAGAAAGTGGAGAAAAAAGACAGTTATAAGGAATCTTTCCTTCTCTCAAAATTATGACTGCTCTTTATCCCTAGCCAAAATTTCTATTTTTTTTTCAAGGGAGCTGGTCTCAGCTACGTGTTAGCAGAAAAGTAGTTTCAATGAAAAACTATTTTCACTGATACATAAATCTTAAAATCTTTAAAAAGTAGAAATAGTGTGCTGGTCTTATAATTTATTTGAAGCTAACATTTCTTACAAATTTTTTACCTTTATATGATGATAATGTCAACCTTCAGAAGAGAGTAACATCTTCCATTTGAATACCTATCTTGTTTATAAATTGGGGGGGGCTGATTTATTACTTTATTTCAAAAAGGATAGTAATTGTAACTTCTTTGTTTCTTATTAGGAGACTTAGCTAGTAAATGTTTTCTATTCACATAAGAAGTCTATGCCTTCTTTCCCTACATATCATCTGTTAAGTTTTTACTATAGTCAGTACAAATCAGCCAAAAGAGACATTGCCATTGAAAGTATTTGGAGCTGAAAGCAGGCTAACTAAACAATGAAATTTCTGGCAGCCTAATTTAAGGTATGCCTTAGTAATAACTTGGTAACAGTTGAACTTCAAGGAAATCTCTGAAATCTAAACTTTCTTCTTCTAGGTCACCATCACTCCCAGCTCCATGAGGAAAATCTGCACATACTTCCATAGAAAGTCCCAGGAGGACTTCTGTGGTCCTGAACACTCAACAGAATTATAGATTCTAATCTGAGTGAGTTACTGAGCTTTGGTCCACTAAAACAAGCTGAGCTTTGGTCCTCTAAAACAAGATGAAAAATACAAGAGTGACTCTATAACTCTGGTCTTTAAGAAAGCTGCCTTTTCATTTTTAGACAAAATCTTTTCAATGCTGAAATGTACCTAATCTGGTTCTACTACCATAATGTATATGCAGCTTCCCGAGGATGAATGCTGTGTTTAAATTTCATAAAGTAAATTTGTCACTCTAGCATTTTGAATGAATAGTCTTCACTTTTTAAATTATTCATCTTCTCTACAATAATGACATCCCAGTTCATGGAGGCAAAAAACAAGTTTCTTGTTATCCTGAAACTTTCTATGCTCAGTGGAAAGTATCTGCCAGCCGCAGCATGAGGCCTGTGAAGGCTGACTGAGAAATCCTCTGCTGAAGACCCCTGGTTCTGTTCTGCCTCCAACATGTATAATTTTATTTGAAATACATAAGTCTTTTCACTATGCTTTTGTGGGGTTTTTTTTAAGTATGTGTAAAAATGTGATGTTCAGATAAGTACATTTATATCAGTTCAGTGTTAAAATGCAATCTCGAGTTAAAGTCATCTTTATTTTAAATGCAGTGATAAATGTCAATTCTTTGGAGAAACTAGGAGAACAATAACAGAAAGCTGTGTTTGTCTTTTTTCTCTCAAATATATCTCCCGTATGAGATTTCAGGTCCCCATGTTTTCACCAAGCAATCTGCTATGTCAGCCAACCCAACATCACTTTCTACAGGAGGTTATGGTTTTTGCCATTTACTAGAGGAAGATGTTTTATAAAATCAATTTGGGGTTTGAATTCAGGTGCAGTCATCAGTTCTTTAGGGGCTGCAATGTTTTAAAAAAAATAAGTCATCAGATTTTAAGAAAAAAGTGATGATTTCTTATTGATATTTTTGTAACAGAATATAGCTCTTAACTGAAAATCCAGAACCAGACACATAAATCTTGAGTTTCTTTTCACGTACATAAAAAGCAATAGCCTTTTAGTACAGATAGCCCTGAGCCAAAAAGTAATAGAATTTTCTCTAGATATTTAATACAGAGTGTATAGACTGACTCTAAGTTAATAATGTGCAAAATATCTTAAACATCCCTCCCCTTAATCAAAAATTATGTATCAGTGATCTTGAACCATTGTTTTATATTTTTCACCTTTGTAACCTCATGGAAAGAGGCTTTACATACTTTCTATGTACTATGTACTTAGAAGGGAGCCTCCTTCCAGTCATGAAACTTCATTTGTTTTATCCATATCCCTGAGGACTATGTAGACTTTATGTCAGTTTTTGTCATTATTTGAAAATCTATTCTGACAACTTTTTAATTCCTTTGATCTCATAAGTTAAAGCTATAACAACTGAAATTGCATGGATCAAGTAAGCATAGTTTCATCCAGGGGGAAAAATAAAAGGAAGCCATAGAATTGCTTTGGTCAAAACCAAGCACACCATAGCCTTAACTGAATATTTAGGAAATCTGCTTAATCTGCTTATATTTGGTGTTTGTTTTTTGACTGTTGGGCTTTGGGAAGATATTATTTACGACCAATATCTGCCAGTAATGCTGTTTATCTCACTTGCTTTGAAAGCCAATGGGGGAAAAAAATCCATGAAAAAGAAAAAGATTGATAAAGTAGATGATTTTGTTTGTATCCCTACACATCTCCTGGCAGCACTACTGAGTGAAATTGGGATACATTTGGCTGTCAGAAATTATACCGAGAGTCTACTGGGTATAACATGTCTCACTTGGAAAGCTAGTACTTTTAAGTGGGTGCCAAAGGTCAACTGTAATGAGATAATTATCCCTGCCTGTGTCCGTGTCAGACTTTGAGCTGATCCTGAATAATAAAGCCTTTTACCTTATCTGATGTCCTTTTCTGAGCTTTTTGCATTACCTAGAAGCAGTCTACACAAAAGAACTATAGTAGTCAAGAATCCTTTCTACTTGTTCATTAAAATGTTTATTCCCAAAGTTATAATCTATTTCAAGCTGAAAGATCTTTTAATAAAAAACATCTTGCTTGGGTCAGACCTTGAGCATTTAAGATGGCTTGGATTACTTGATAAAGCAGGGTGGAGTGATGTAGTTCTTTTTCTAAACAAGTATTTCCAGCACAAACTTTTCTATTCGAATACATTCCAAGCACTATTGCTAGGATCCCATATTAGAGTTTGCTTTTGGCTGTTTCAACATGGGCCCTTAATTAAATTTTGTGAGGATGACTGATTAGTCTCTTCAAATGTCTCTTCATCTGGACTGCATATTTAACTGATGATGGATCAAGACCATGTGTAGCTACTCTTGTGTTGAGGGTCAGCCCATTATCCCCATCCCCAGCCCTAACAGCTTAAAACGGCTTTAACTCCCATCTTGAAATTAGCCTATGGCCATGTTCATAACATAGGTAGTGTGTGGGTTCAACAAATGCTTTTTGAGAACCTGTCGTAGCCAACACACTACTGCTCTTAAGTCTGTTTTCTGCTTTTCCTAGTCCCTAGTTCCTTTTACATTGCTCTTAAACCAAAGGCCAAGTAGTCTCACAGAGAAAAATAAATTCCACAACTAGATAGTGTGGGCAACATTTTACAAATGTGTGTCAGAAGACAGACTGAGTGAAAACATTGTACTAGAAAAACTGAGTTAATTTCCTCCCTATGGCAATTCAACACAAGTGGTTTCTGCTTCATAATTCCATAAAGGCTAAATGTAGGCCCAGTTGAGCTCTTGTTGGTAGATCTCATTGCTTCTCACACAGGTCTTCACAGGGAATTCTTTGCCTGCCCTAGGTTTGGATCATGCCACATTACCAATTAACCCATTACTCATAAAATTCTCAGGGATCATGGTAAAAAAATGGATTATGCATCAGTTCTTTAGATATTGGTTGGAAGTTATAGGCAGGCTGAACACATTCTGTTGGACTTGAGTTAAGTTTAATGCTTTGATGCCTGGAATACGACCCTAGCTTGTTATAAGGTAACCATTTTGTTCCCTAAAGTGGTAGCAAAATCTGTTTTATTTCTGAGCTGTGTTTGAGTGCAAGCTAAAAAGTGTAGGGGTTGTTAAGAAATGATATAAGATAAATTCAGCCTTTAAAAAAGAAATCACCTGAGCATATTAAGCAGCTTGTTTATATTGGTATGCCTGCAGCAAGCATATACATCACAAATGAGAGATATTATGTTATTAAAGAATAGGCTTACTTGATCCCCAAAGTTCATCCCTTGCTAAGCCAGGAAAGAGGATTTTTAGGGTATGCAACCAGGTTCTTTATTTTGAATGTAAAAGGTTTAATATTCCATTTATACTCCATTTCTCTTTAATTTCCTTAACTTGCCACATGCCCCTTTGTTTTGACATTCTGAATAATTTATATTCAAGCCATTTTGTGAAATATGAATAGCACATTTCAAAATGCCTTTGATTGGAAGGCGTTTAAGTCAGCCAACATTTACATATCACCTGGGTGCCAAGCCCTGTGTGTGAGGCACCTGGTCTGCAAAGAGTTCCTTTCTTTATTTTCAGTTGCCAAAGGAGTCGCTTTAATACTTGAGTAGGCCAGAGTCAGCATTTGAGAGAAACAGCAAAGATCAGATTTCAAGTCCTTTGAGTAAAGTTGTTTGTAATCAACTATTATGTAGCAAGTACTGTCTAGAAGCCTACTTTTCCTCCAGGAACTTAATTCAGCAGCTGCTTAGAACTTTTAACTTCTCAAAGTAAAATACTTTTTGGATACATGTTTTTATTATATTCCTTGTAAGGTTATAAATAATGGTTGAAAACATGATCCCTAGTGCCACACTGTCTAGCTTTGAATCCAAGCCCTAACTGTGTCCGTGGACAAGTTACTTAACCCTTCTGTGAATGAGTTTCCTACCTTAAAATGGAATTATGTGGGGCCCGGACACAGTGGTGTATGCCTGTAATCCCAGCACTTTGGGAGGCCGAGGTGGGCAGATCACAAGGTCAGGCGATTGAGATCACCCTGGCCAACATGGTGAAACCCCATCTCTACTAAAAATACAAAAATTAGCTGGGCTTGGTGGTGCATGCCTGTAATCCCAGCCACTCGGGAGGCTGAGGCAGGAGAATCCCTTGAACCAGGGAGTCAAGTGGTTGCAGTGAGCCGAGATTGTGCCACTGCACTCCAGCCTGATGACAGAGCGTGACTCCATCTAAAAAAAAAAAAGGATTTTTGTGGTTATTACATGTAAAGCTCTTAGGACAGTGCCTGGCACATAATACCTAATGTTTTATTGAACAGTTGCTGTTAGCTGTTAAGTATGGAGGGCAAGGGTTATTATCTATATTCGATACATGGACATAAAAGTTTAGCTCATTCCTGTTCCCTTTCCACTAACAGCTGCAGTCTGCAAAGGTCTTCGCAAATCAGAATCAACTGGTAATTAAAAAACAACAACAAAAGCATAAATGTTGCCTGGGCCTCCCAGTCCCAGCACTTTTCAAAAGGAGCAAGTAGGTCTGTGGGGAAAAATCAAGTTTGAAATTCATGACTTTGTCCTACCAGGTACACATGAAAATTACGGAGATTATTTCATATGTGGCCTGTAGCCACTGTTCAAAGAGACCATAATCTTCAAATCTGTATCCTGAACTCTTAAACAAACCAAAGCCTTTGCTCACACAAAGCCCACCCTCCCATTTCCTGACTGCTGCCCCCAGCTCTGCTACATTGTTTAAGATGTGATCACCTTTAGAGAGGAAGCTGCAGCTGCTAGTCTTCAGAGCCAAGAGCCAACTCTTGCTCACTTGCTAGGCTATTGTGCTCTCTTGCTCATGAGCAGACAAATAAAATAGGTAAAGCTCGAAACAAGCCATGTTGCTGTCTGTTAGTAGTGGAATACAAAAGAATATTCAAACATTTCGTTGAAGTATAATGAAGACTCTAGATTCTTTGCTCTCACTTGATGAGATTCTTCCCCAGGCTACTCTGTTTTTGATGCCAGTAAAACTTGTCATTCTCACATCAGTGTGAAAATACCAGCCCTGAAAATTTGCTTGATATTTTGGTGTATAAATCCAACATTGGGGTTTCAGCTGTCATCTAAGCATCGAATTTATGCTGCCACTGATGCTATTAGGGACCCTAGTTTCCAATTTACAGGAACTTAAGGAATGTGGTATGCTTTTATTAGAAGCTGGTTATCTGCTCCTGCAAATAGTCCTGCCACCTTGTATCCCCTTCATGGGTTTGTGCCAGTTATCAATTCAAATGAAGATGTTAAGAGCTGGGTTGTTTTTTTCCTGATAACCTTGCTTACTTCTGAAGTCAAGGTCTAAAAGTAATTATACAAATCAACCCTTTGTTTATCAATATATTACCATATGATATATGTTACTGAAACAAAACTAAACCATCTGACCTTGCTATGTTGACATGGAGTTAGCAAATATTGTTATACCACGTCATTTGATAATCATTCAAGATGACTGTTAATTTCTCTTCCACATTTCCCCCATCTCCTGCAATATATTCAAACACAATTTTCCAAGAATTATTTGAAAAGAAGCATAAGGAGGTTTTATTAAATGTAACTGAAATAACTTACTAGTGATTCAGGAACTGAGAAATTAAAATCCAGTGGACATTGTTGCCTATATAAGAGGCAACATTCAGCCCAACCGTTAATGTCAAGTTGGAAATGCTGCTTCCTCAAAAGCCATTTTGGATTTAGACAGTTTTATATGGGAGTAAGAGACTCAGAGTCCAAAAATCAATGTCTTCACAAAGAGGAAGACAAGTTAAAATGAACGTTAATATCTTGAGCGTGATTATGATAAACACTTCCCAACTCCCTAATTAGATAATGAGGTATTGGCCTTGGAGTGCTGCACGTGTAATTAAGTATCTGGCTTTGGAAAACGCTCCTAAAACCAAGAAGTGTAAGTGACAGAGTCTGAAGTTATACACGGAAAGCCTGTAGGATAAGGAAAATTATAATGATTAGGAATAGTTTCTGTTCCAGCCAACTCTCCTGTACAATAAATTGCACAAAGAGAGGATGCTGTTTAGAGCAGCTTGTTAATTTGAGTTATCCTGTTGTGTCCTCTTGCCTTCCTGTTTACGTTGACAGCATTTCTAAGCCCATTTATATTCTCCCTTTTTATGTGATTTTGGCCACTGGACTCATTTGAGTAGTGCATGAAGCCAGGATTGTGGGTTTCATTCCTAAATGGGCCAATTCATTTCACTCTGTGTATTCTGTGGCCACAGGCAGCATCTCACATGCCTGCGCTAGCCAGCCACTCCACAAGGAGGAGTGGACAGAGTTTAGACTTAGTATAAACACTAGATAGAAACTCATAGTAGGCATCCTCACTACACAACCTGAAGGCATTCTCAATGCTGCCTGTCTTTCCTCTTCCTGCCTGAAGACCAAATGTGTAAACCTCTTATAATCAAAGTTGTAGATTGTTTCATTTAGTGCATACTCCTATACCCACTTGTAACCCTATAAATGGGTATAATTATTATCCCCATTTTTTTTCAGATAAGGAAACTAAAACACAAGTTAAATAACTTGCCCAAGGATATGTAGCAAGTGGCAGCTTGTGGATTTGGTCTGACTCAAAGCCCACAGTCTTAATTCCTATCCTAGAGTGTCTGTCCCCTGGCCCTCCCCATCAATCAAATATGTGCTTTACATTGTCAGTATATTCAAAAGAGAAGAACTCTCAAAATACATTTCCTACTAGAGTAATATATGAAAAAAATATTATTCCTTAGGAGAAGAAACCATTCTTAACTATAGAAGGAAGGGGATATGCAGGACTAGAAGCTAGAATCAGTACTGAGAGTGTTATAGGAGCACAGGAAGAAGACTGATGAACACAGTGAGAGGAAAACAGGAACAAAAGCACAGAAGTTAAAATTAGAAAAAGTGAAGAAAGGCTTTCCCCCAAATATGACGGCAGAGAATGAAGATAAAGATACACATGCCCTATGACCCAACGATTCCACCCTTCTACCCAAGAGAAGCTCACATGCACTGGGACACGTATAAAGATGTTTGTGGCAGCATTGTTTATGCTAGCGAAAGACTGGAAATAATCCAAATGTCTGTCCACAGTAGAATGGATAAACTATGAGATACTCATAACAACAGTATATAACAATGAGATGCAAAAGAATGAACTAGCTACACAACAATGCCAATGAATGGTTAGAATGTTGAGCAAAAGAAGCAAGAAAGGAATGTATACAGTATGATTGCATTCAGATCAAGTGTTAACAGAAGACAGGAAATACTAGTATTGAGAGATATATACATGGGTGGTAAACAGCAAAACAAAATCATGATTTGATTATTATAATGAAACAGTAGTTCCCTCTGGAGGGTTGTGCTTGGGAAGTAACATGAAGGACTTCCTAGGTTATGGCAAGGTTCTGTCTCTTGCCCTGGTTAGTGATTATATGGGTGTTTGCTCTATAATTATATCTTGCACTTATGTTTTATACATTTTTCTATATATGTTTTATGATTCATGATGTTTTAAAGGGTTCTTTTAAAAGGAATGAAGATCAGATAGTTCTCTAGAGAAGATAGACAAGAGGTGGCCATTGGGAAGGCCTAGATAGACTTGCTAACAGTTCTTCAAAGGGAATAAGCTACTGGAGTGAGACTGTGGGTCTTGTTGATACTTCTAAGGAAAACAGGAGAATCCTCTGTTCCCTCAAAGCAGAAGGATAAACTAAGTTGCCTCTCCATGTACTGTCAGGATTCAGTATATTCATTCAGTTTAAAAGAAAAGAATTGTCCCTTCAGCAAAGTGTGCTGTGGCTCAAGCATGGGGTTTGGGATTTTCATAGGTGGGACTGAGCCAGAAGACAGCAAGGGGTGGCCAACAGAGGGAGGTCCTGCAGCGTTGCCAGCACTGCAGCATTTGGCGGTCTGTTAAAGCTCCACATCATATGCATTTCCTCCTTTCTACTTCTTCCCCAGTCTTGTATTTTCTTTCTCTCCTCAAGGTCCACCATCAAATCAGTGCAGAAATGGGGCATAGAAATCAAATTATTTAAATTTTAAAGATACAGAGGGTCGCAAAGCTAGATAGTGGCAGAATCCATGCTGGTATCGTACAGTTTTTGCACCTAGTCTTCTTGATCTATTAGCCATTATCCTCAATACTTTGCTATTCTGGTATTTTGAATATTTTGAATACTTGACTATTTTGCTATTCAAAATGTTTCCTCTGCCTGGAATAGTTTTCCCACCTTATGACTACCTTTAAGCCCTCATTTTTAAAGATCCAGTTCAATTCCCCCACCACTTCCTGTAGGAATTCTTCACAGATTTTCCTAATATAGCTTCCTTCCACTCAGCCCCATAGTGTCTGGTTTCAACACTCTGACAGTGCTTAGCACATTTGTCTTAGAATTATTTCTATATTTCCTCCACTAGACTAGTCTCCTCGATATCCAACTGGTCTTATGCATCTCTCTATACCCAGTATTGTGCTGGAACTGGCTTATACTCATGACAGCCAATTATTAAATATTCAGGGATTTTGTGAGCTGTTAAAGTGTTAGTAGCCTGATACTCAGTAGTAAATACTCAGTCATGGCAAGAGTATTTACACTATGGAAGGTACAAATCAGGGTCTTTTTAATTTTTTTCTGGAGAGCTAGCTTACCAGCACATCACTGCACATACCCTACCACCACCTGCCTGCCCCTGTGCTTGCTGTAGTACTTGGCATAGTAGTTGTAAGATGCATGAAGAAGGCAACCAGTGAAAGTGCAGATCAAAAGGAAAGAGAATTCAAATAGCATCAGCTCAGGAGCCCAGGGAAGAGAAGTTTCTGAGAAGTGGGTGTTCACTGCTGCAGAGAGGTTGATGAAGATAACTTAAATAAGGCTAAATTAAGCACATCTTTGTCCTTCTCAAGAGCTACTTCAGTAGGATGATAGATATGAAAGATGGCTGGGAATGAAAAAAATACAGGTGGCTAGGAAATGAGCAGTAGATGTAAATTCCTTTCAAGACAAGAGAAGGAGTCTTTCTCTTGTTAAACAGCTATTTGCTGAACATCTGCTATGTGTCAGGCATTGCATTAAACAAAGACAATACATGGGCCCATCCTCATTTTGCTCCTGGACTCACAGGGCAAACAAACACAAGAACACAATGATAACTGCTCTAAAGGCATGATCTGGGGGCTGTTGGAGCACATTAAAATGAGCCTGGGGATCCCAGAAAGTTTGCATACAGAAGCCAACTCTGAGCTTAACTCTGGAGAAAAACAAATTTTCCAGATATTTAAGTGAAGAATTATCCTAGCAAAGGAAATAGCACAACAGCATGAACAGAGGTTTGAGGACGTGAGAAAGAATGTCCTGTCTGGGGAACTCTTAAGTTATTCCAGTTTCCCTGATGGCTGCAGCAGAGAGAACATGTAAAGAACAGCAGGAGATGAGACTGTAGAGGCAAGCAGGGGTAGGGCACAAAGGCCTGGCATTGCCACCATACTAAGTTTGGGCTTTATCTTGAGGCACTAGACAACTACTGAATGACCAAGCAGGGGACAAGCACAATCGGATTTTTATTTTAGAAAAGTGGTTCTGTAGTCATGTAAAGGGTAGATTGTAAAGGAACCAGACATTCGGCAGGCAACCCGGTTCGATGTATTAGTCTGTTCTCACACTGGTAATAAAGACATACCCGAGACTGGGTAATTTATAAAGGAAAGAGGTTCAATTGACTCACAGTTCCACATGACTGAGGAGGCCTCACAGTCATGGCAGAAGGCAAACGGGGAGCAAGGTCACGCCTTACATGGCGGCAGGCAAGACAGCATATTGCAAGGGAACTCCCCTTTATAAAACCATCAGATCTCGTGAGACTTATTAATTATCACGAGAACAGCACGGGAAAGACCCGCCCCCATGATTCATTTACTTCCCACTGGGTCTCTGCCACGACATGTGGGAATTATGGGAGCTACAATTCAAGATGCCATTTGGGTGGGGTCACAGCCAAACCATATCAGGAGGTGATTGTAGTGATCCATGCAGTAAGGAAGGTGGGCCTGAAACAAAATAATGGTGCACATGAGAGAATGTTACTGATTTGAGAGATGCTCCTGAAATGGCAAACTAAAGTCTTCTTAGGTGGGTATATGACAGAGGAACCTGGAATGAGTCCCAGGATCCTGGCACCAGTTAGTGGGTAGATGGTGTCCTTTGGAGGAATGGGGCATATTAATAGTAGAAATGACTAGATTATGGGAGGAAATTATTTCCCTTGTAGACACCTGTGGGATAGCCAGTGGAGATGCCCTTTAGGTAGTTGTATGTATAGGACTAGAACTCAGGAGAGTGGTCTGGGGTGGGAAGAATTTAGGAGTATTAGGTGTGAAAAGAATAGTTAAAGTGGAGTTTATAGAGAAGATTGTCCAGGGAGATTGTAGCACAGCAGTTCTCAAACTTGAGCAAACACCCCACCAGTTTTTTGTTTTTTGTTTTTATCTGGAGGTCTGTGCTGGGGCCTGAAAATGTGCATTTCTAACAAGTTCCCAAGCCGTGCTGATGCTGCTGGTCTAGGGACCACACTTCGGAACCATTAGTGTGGAGAAAGGCCAGCATTTAGGGGTGATTAGAGAGAGAGCTGACAGGTGACTGAGAAGCTATTTTAGGGAGAGAGAGTCCAGGACAGAGTTTCAAGGAGTAAAACAGTAAAGTCAAGCAGGATGAAGCACAAATAATGTCAATTGCATTTGACAATCTGGAAGGTAAGATTGGAGCCAAGTGGCAGTGTCAGGGAATGGGAGAGAGCAAGTGCAGTTTACATTTCCAGAGAGTTTGGCTGAGAAGAGAAGTGAGAAGAACAGACACTGAGAGGGTATGGAGGGGGTCATGGTCAAGAAAGGACTTGGGTATGGGAAACATTAGATCAGTTCATGGGCTAGGAGAAAGCAGGCAAGAAAGGAAGGTTTTAAAGACCCAGATAACAATGAGGGGTTAACAAGGGAAGCAGGAAGGAAAGGGACTTTGCCTTAAGCAGGAGGAGGAGCCCCACCTGTGAGGCCAGAGGGGCTGCTGAGGATGCCAGGAAAGGCCAGAAGAATCTAGGAGGGTTTGGTAGAATAGGTACCCTGCACCAAGTTTGTAATGTTTGTAGGCAGAAGGGAAGGAGCCAGCCAGAGGCAGGGCCCATGCTATGGGAGAGGTGAAGCAGTAGTTCAGGGTCCTGGAAATGGAGGCTTGGGAGGGATGGCATCAGGAACAGAGATGGGCAAAGAAATAATTTAGAAACTGCCCAAAAATGCAGTTGAAGTTATCACAGTGTTATGTATAATCTTGGAAAAATAGCAACAGCTTAAATGTTTCTGTTACCAACAAAGCCAGTGCCCCAAAAATGGGATCTTTCCCTGTTTGATGCTACAAAGCCAATACACAAAACCAAAAGCGAGTGTCTAGCAGTGCAGGCTTTATTCAATGGCCATGGAATTTAAGAAGTGGGAGTTTGACTCATAAAACAATTTATCAGCTTGTGAGAGCTGGAAAGTCACAGATACAGGCGCCATATATATATATATATATATATATATATTTTTTTTTTTTTTTTTTTTTTTTTTTTTGAGACAGAGTCTCACTCTGTCTCCCAGGCTGGAGTGCAGTGGTGCAATCTCAGCTCACCGCAAGCTCTGCCTCCCAGGTTCATGCCATTCTCTTGCCTCAACCTCCCAAGTAGCTGGGACTACAGGTGCCCACCACCACGCCCAGCTAATTTTTTTATATATATATATATTTTTAGTAGAGACAGGGTTTCACCGCGTTAGCCAGGGTGGTCTCGATCTCCTGACCTCATGATCCGCCCGCCTCGGCCTCCCAAAGTGCTGGGATTACAGGCGTGAGCCACCGCGCTCGGCCGATACAGGGTATATTTAATGAAAGGTTTGGGCATTAAAAGCCAGGGGAGGAATATTCATGTCTTTTCTGGGAACAGGCGGAAAACTCCTCAAAAAAGGAGTGCTGCCTTCCTTTATGTCCTTTTATGGTTTCTTCTGGTCATTGTCATGGTGATTGTCAGCTGTCATGGTGCTGTGGGAGTGTCATTTAGTATGGGAATTAGATTATAATGAAGTTAGAGGTACTTCAGAGGTCAAGTGAGTACCATCTTGGATCCCATCAGTCTTAGCCAATTTGGTCATGAGGAGGAATTTTGATCTTAGGCATCAGAGTTAAGATGGGGTAGAAAATCCCCTATTTCATGTAGGTATTACATTGGGTACTACACTGGATAACACAGTTCCAACATTCTTAGGGAATGTTTAAATAAATTAAAATATGGCTATTGGAAATTATACTACTGTAATGACTTTTAAAAAATAGGACATGTTATAAAATAGGTATAATATATAATTTTGTTATAAAATGTATAAATCGGCTGGGCATGGTGGCTCATGCCTGTAATTTCAGCACTTTGGGAGGCTAAGGCGGGCAGATCACTTGAGGTCAGGAGTTCAAGACCAGCCTGACCAACATGGTGAAACCTCGTCTCTACTAAAAAAAAATACAAAAATTAGCCAGGCGTGGTGGCAGGCACCTGTAATCCCAGCTACTTGGGAGGCTGAGGCAAGAGAATCACTTAAACCCAGGAGGTGGAGGTTGCAGTGAGCAGAGATTGCACTACTGCACTCCAGCCTGGGCAATAGAGCGAGACTTCGTCTCTAAATAAATACATAAATGGTATAAATCAGGGGTGTCCAATCTTTTGGCTTCCCTGGGCCACATTGGAAGAAGGATTGTCTTGGGCCACACATAAAATACATTAACACTAACAATAGCTGATGAGCTTAAAAAAATAATAATAATAACGTTTTAAGAAAGTTTACAAATTTGTGTTGGTCTACATTCAAAGCCATCCTGGGCCACATGTGGCCCACGGGTCATGGGTTGGACAAGCTTGGTATAAATTACGTATAGACACATACATTGAAATGTACTGTAATCATAGTAGAAACTACAAGTGATTTTTTTCTTTTGCTTGTCTGTATTTTCCAAATTTTCCACAAGAAGCGTATGTTAATACTGTAATTTAAAAAAGTTATTTTGGCTGGGCGCAGTGGCTCACACCTGTAATCCCAGCACTTTGGGAGGCTGAGGCAGGCAAATCACGAGGTCAGGAGTTCAAGACCAGCCTGACCAACATGATAAAACCCCATCCCTACTAAAAATACAAAAGTTAGCTGGGCGTGGTGGCACGCGCCTGTAATCCCAGCTACTCGGGAGGCTGAGGCAGAGAATTGCTTAAATTTGGGAGGTGGAAGTTGCAGTGAGCTGAGATTGCGCCACTGCACTCCAGCCTGGGCGACAGAGCAAGACTCCATCTCAAAAAAAAAAAAGAAAAAAAGTGATTTTAAGCCAGGCCAGGCATAGTGGCACACACCTATAATCTTAGCACTTTGGGAGGCCGAAGCAAGAGGATCACTTGGCCCCAGGAGTTTGAGGCCAGCCTGGGCAACATAGTTGAGACCTCGTCTCTACCAAAAATAATTGTAAAAATTAGCTGGCTGTGGTAGTACACACCTGCTGTTCTAGCTACTTGGGAGGCTGAGGTGGGAAGATCACTTGAGCCCAGGAGGTTGGGGGCTGCAGTGAGCCATGATTGTACCACTGCACTCCAGCCTGGGTAACAAAGCGAGATGCTGTCTCAACAATAAATAAATAAAATTTAAAAGTTGTTTTACAAAATAAGGTTTAGTTGCAACTAGAGAGGAAAGGGGTTACTTATTTCTCAGAAGCAGGAGAAAATGAAGAAATAATGAGCAGAGATACAAAGAAGCTTTGCATTTTTTCCAGGATAAGGAATTTCACAACAAACATCTTTGTATGTATAAAAACACAGACTAGGCCGGGCACGGTGGCTCACGCTTGTAATCCCAGCACTTTGGGAGGCCAAGGCGGGCGGATCACGAGGTCAGGAGATCGAAACCATCCTGGCTAACACGGTGAAACCCCGTCTCTACTAAAAATACAAAAAAAAATTAGCCGGACGTGGTGGCAGGCGCCTGTAGTCCCAGCTACTCAGGAGGCTGAGGCAGGAGAATGGCGTGAACCCGGGAGGCGGAGCTTGCAGTGCGCTGAGATCGTGCCACTGCACTCCAGCCTGGGCGACACAGCAAGACTCCACCTCAAAAAATAAAAAAAAAAAAAACAGAATATAGGCCAGGCATGGTGGCCCACACCTGTAATCCCAGCAATTTGGGAGGCCAAAATGGGCAGATCACTTAAGGCCAGGAGTTAGAGACCAGCCTGGCCAACATGGCAAAACCCCGTCTCTACTAAAAAAAAAATATATATATATATATACAAAAATGAGCCAGGCGTGGTGGCGCATGCCTGTAATCCCAGCTACTCAGGAGGCTGAGCCACAAGAATTGCTTGAACCTGGGAGGTGGAGGATGCAGTGAGCCAAGATCACACCACTGCACTCCAACTTGGGCAACAGAGGGAGAGTCTGTCTCAAAAGAATAAAAAACAAACCACAGAATATAGAGTCTTATAATGGTAAATATTTAAATATAACAGATTATATAAGATGATATAACTATGTTATAGAATATTATACATAGAATACACACATTTCCAACTACTTCTTCATAATAGAGTCCTAGAAGTGGAATTACTGTGACAAAGGGTCTGATAAAGGCAATTGCCTTAAAAGTGCCAACTCATTTTTAAGAAACTTGTACTATAAATGAGAAATTTTTGATAGAAATACAAGGGAATTGAGAGAATTCACCCTAAAAGGTCATCTGCAGAGAATGAATTGACAGGAGAGGGGTGTGGGGGTAAGAGAAGGAAAAAGAACTAATATTTACAGTGCCTAATATGAGCCAGGCTTTGTGCAAGGCTCTTTAATAAATATAACCCTAATAAGAGTATCATTATTATTCTCACTTTGCAGATAAAGAAACTAAATCTAGGCCAGGCACGGTGGCTCACACCTGTAATCCCAGCACTTTGGGAGGCCGAGGGGTGGATTACTTGAGGTCAGGAGTTTGAGACCAGCCTGGCCTACATGGTGAAACCCCATCTCTACTAAAAATACAAAAATTCGCCAGGTGTGGTGGCACGTGCCTATAATCCCAGGTACTCAGGAGGCTAAGGCAGGAGGATCGCTTGAACCCGGGAGGCGGAGGTTGAAGTGAGCCAAGATCGTGCCACTGTATTCTAGCCTGGGCAACAGAGCAAGACTTCCTTTAAAAAAATAAATAAAAAGAAAGAGAGGAGAAGAGAGAAAGAAACTAAATCTCTTTGAATTTAAGTGATTTGCCCATGGAAGGTAGTGAGTGGCAGAGGGGGGATTTAAGTCCCAGCCTCCAAAGCCTGTTGACATGGAAATGACTTTAAATAACCATCATGACAATTATAATGTCTTCTCTCTTCCCTAGAGAATGGGACCTGGGACAGCACAGCCCAGCTGAACAGTGGAGGTATCTGGGGTTGTGGCACATGGGGCCCTGAGGGAAGCTCATCTGGGAGCGAATTCAGTCAAACACAAGGAAGAAGAGCATAGAAGGATGCCCTGAGAGTCTAGATGCCCACTGGGACCAGAGAGCAATGATCTCTGGTCTAAATTTACCAGAAGTATTAAAGAGTCAGAATTGAAATATACACACGTCCACTGGGTACAGTGGCTCATGCCTGTAATCCCAGCACTTTGGGAGGCCAAGGCGGGCGGATCACGAGGTCAGGAGTTTGAGACCAGCCTGGCCAACATGGTGAAACCCCCGTCTCTACTAAAAATACAAAAATTAGCCGGGCATGGTGACGTGCACCTGTAATCCCATCTACTCAGGAGGCTGAGGCAGGAGAATCACTTGAACCTGGGAGGCAGAGGTTGCAGTGAGCCAAGATCACCCCACTGCACTCCAGCCTGGGCGACAGAGCAAGACTTCTCAAAAAAGAAAAAAAAAGAAATATACATACGTCCAATTAAGAGTGAACGGGATGATTTAAAAGATTGCTAGCTGCAGCAGAAGCTCTGATGAAAGTCAGCAAACTTTCCATGGAGCTCTGAAGAAGAGAACAGTATAAACGTGTCACCCAGATACCATAATCTTGACTCTGCTATCTACTGATCCTGTGACCTTATGCAAGTTACTTCATTTCTCTGAGCCCCAGTGTCCTCACTGAAAAACAGGAAATGTGATAACAGTGCTTTCTCTGTTGTCATCAGAGGATTAAATGAATTACTATATGTAAGGTGCCTAGACAAGTGTCAGTCATGTACTACATTTTAACTTTTTATGATTATCCTGGGGGTGCTAAAGTCCCTACCTTGAAGTGCAAATAGTGGGGAAGACAGTCAGACACACATGGTCTTAATGGAATGGGTTGTTGAAGGCTCCAACACGACAGAGAGCTTGTACGTTTTCAGCTGCACTCAGCAATCTGGGAGCAGAGCCAAAGAAAACTGAGGTAGGGATTACCCAAGGTGGGAAGTCAGCAGGGGCGACCCAGGGAAGAGTGAAAGTATGCGGGACCCATGGGCACCCTGGAAACGGCAGGCCAAGGGATCCAGGCTGGATGTGGAGGATGCAAGTGATTCTGGGAAGGGTGAGCAGGTGAGGAAGAATTACCTGAAGCAGACAGGTAGAAAGAAGCTAAGATGTTTGTGGTCAGAGTAAGGTTGTAAGAATTTGGTATGATATGGGCCATTCTGATGCCCATGTCCAAAGTATATTTGTTACAGTGAATGACAGGTCGGGCAGAATTTAATGTCATTTGTAGGTTTTAGAAAACAATAGTGAAGCTAGGATACCAGAAAAGTAAAAAACAGGTGACAGAAGAGGAAGTTGCCATGAAAGCTACAAGGCAGGTGTTAAGCCACTGAGGAGGGCAAGAGAATGTGCTGGACACCAGCGAACAGTTGAGTGGACTGAGCCTGCAGTAAAACAGGATGATGTGCCCAAGAAGGGTGGGGAAGCTGGGGTCTGGAGAAGCTGGGGTCAGGAGGTTGGAGAATGTCAGCCTGTTCTGACCCCGAGGAAGAGAGGTGGGGCCTGGTGGCAGGCCAGGTTTTCATTTAGAATGAGAAGGGGGAAGGAGTGTGTGTGAAAAGAATGGAGGAGGTAAGGAAAGGGTGTTCACCAGATAGCTGGTGCTGTACAGCCCAGGGGCACAGAGACACCTGCAAAATCCCAGGGATAGTTAGCAGCAAAACACTGTCCTGGATTACTGCCCTGCCAGGAAGTGAGAGTGAGAGGCCAGGTTATGTCCCCACATAGCCCTGCCAGGGCCCTCTACTGCAGTGCAAGAGACAGGCTTGCAGGACTCAGCCCGAGAAAGAATCTGGGCTCCTGAGTCAGTGCAGCATCCTATTTCTGCTACATTCAGCCTGCTGAGTAATGGCTCCAAAGGCAATGCCAGCAGCTCACAGGGCACAAGGGGAAAGTGAGAAGCAAGGCCTGGCACCTTATTTTGGGAGCTGCTGTCAAAGGCCCAGCCCTCTGGTTTCTGTGTGCCTGACACTCAGCGACAGCTCTCAGTGCGAGCTTGGATAACCAGCCCTGCAGGCACTGGCTGAGGTGCCCAGAGAGGCAGGCCCTGTGAGAAAGACGAGTTATGTGACTTCACCGAAGACAGGGAGAATTGAGTCTTTACTTCTTAAAGGAGTCCTTACTTCTTGAAGGAGTCAATCCCATTGGTCATCCCAACTGGGCTAGTGCCTAAGCCTGAAGTCCCTTAGGAGTGAGCCTTGTATTCTTTCGCTGCTCACTTGTTCTTTGAAAATTACCTAAAATGATGATGACATGCAGAACACATACAAACTTGAGATGTTAAGGTGAGCAGTTTGAGCTAGAGTGGACTTTGAGCTGGTTTCCAAAGGCAGGGATGCCACTCACACTCTCCCAGCCAGTCTTCCATGTGTCCCCAGTGATGCTCCTGGCTACAGCTAGGGCTCAGTCTAATGTGAAAACAGAGTGACATTAGTTGTCGCATATACACAAAGGTCAAACTTGTGATCCTTTGAGCACAGTGCTCTGGAAACTTGAGCTAACTGGCCCTGAGAACCTTTGAGACAAGGCTTTCGGTTAATTTCTGCTAAACAGATAGAACCAGACTCAGCCCTGGGGATACTCATGGCTCTTGGATAGTAGATCTGGTTCCCTTAAATCTCCAGTCTTCCTTAGACCCATCCAGATCCCCCAAGTCTGGGCTCTAGGTGAGTCACCATTAATATTTTAATTTCCTATATACTGACCCACTTTTTTCTTTAAAAGTATATCCTATTGATTCCTTGGGATTTTTTCTTAGGAATTCAATTTCTCTCATATTAAATACCCTTATGAAATAAAGGAATTGGGGCCGGACGCAGTGGCTCACGCCTGTAATCCCAACACTTTGGGAGGCTGAGGCAGGTGGATCATCTGCAGTCGGGAGTTCGAGACCAACATGGAGAAACCCCGTCTCTACCAAAAATACAGAATTAGCCGGGCGTGGTGGCGCATGCCTGTAATCCCAGCTACTCGGGTGGCTGAGGCAGGAGAATTGATTAAAACCGGGAGTAGGAGTTTGCGGTGAGCCAAGATTGCGCCATTGCCCTCCAGCCTGGGCAACAAGAGCGAAACTCCGTCTCAAAATAAATAAATAAATAAAGGAATTGGAATCCAATGAGATTGAGTGGTTTGCACTGAATGGTCATAAGAACTTTATAGCACAGCAGTGATTAGAGCCCCACAGTCTCTGCCTCTGTCAGCTGGCCCATCCTCCACCTGCTGACCTCTGGTTTGTGCCAGACTAAGACCCAAACCACTTATGACCACAGGTGTGGACCCCTTCTATGTGACAGTCTGGACATCACTGTGTCGGGTAATGGTCATCACTACACTGGGGGAACTTTCTGACAGATTCCTTTCTGTGATAAGCCCAACCGGGTGGAATTCTATTGTGCCCAGAGATAATTGTCCTGCAGTCAGAGCATTCTATGTTTTTCTCTGTCGTTGATTAATCAAGAAGGTTTCAGGCTTCCCTGTAGGCAAAATGTCTAAAGCATAAAAATGGTGAGATCTGTGTTCTGAATTCCATTAGTTTTTCTGTGGCTACAACTGGGACTTACTCATTTATCAGATTAAATGCAATAGTGTTGGAAACAGGCTGGGTGCAGTGGTTCACGCCTGTAATCCCAGCACTTTGGGAGGCCAAGATAGGCAGATCACTTGAGGTCAGGAGTTCAAGACCAGCCTAGCCAACAATGGCAAAACCCCATCTCTGCTAAAAATACAAAAATTAGTCAGCATGGTGGCACGTCCTGTAGTCTCAGCTGCTTGGGAGGTTGAGGCAGGAGAATCACTTGAACCCAGGAGGCAGAGGTTGCAGTGAGCCAGGATCACACCACTGCACTCCAGCCTGGGTGACAGAGCAGGATTTCTTAACCTTTAAAGGTTATCCACATTTTTGAGACTCTTTGAAATCTAAGGACACATACCCCAGAAAAATTCACAAGATGCTTATATACAAAATGTTGCTTATAAGAGTGTGAGGAGGGGCTGCAAGTTTGTAAACCCTATAAAGCCCATTGATGGAGCCTGGGGGATTTGTAGATCTCTGTTTAAAGATGCCTTAAACTACTCTAAGCCAATTCAAGCTCAAGCACAATGCTGATGGAACAAGGTTGGTAGTTTTGGTCCCTATGTGGTTGAGCTAACTTTGTACACAGGAGCTCTTATCTTAGAACCACAGAGTAATCTCAAAAGTTCAGATCTAGAAGGAGGTTTAGCATGTGCTTAGTTCAGCCACCTCGTTTTACAGATTAAACAGGAAAAAAAAAGAAGCAAGGGAATATTAGTCATTTACTTGAGGTCACATGGATAATTACTGGCAGGGTCAGGACTAGAGCCTATGTCACACCACATATGCAAAGTAAATGTTCTTTTAATGGTGAATCAGGAATATCAACTTTATATATGGAAGAAAGCACATGATTATAATATCTCCATTTTTAAAGATATGAACCAAGATAGGCAGCCAGTATTTACTGTCTATCATACACTTGTTCATTTATTCATTTATCAAAAAAACATTTAACATCCACTATGCACCAAGCACTGTGTTAGGTACTATTTATCATAAGGCTCAAATCTTCCTTAAGAAATTACTAACAAAAACTGACCAGGCACAGTGGCTCATGCCTATAATCCCAGCACTTAGGGAGGCCGAGGCGGATGGATCACCTGAGGTCAGGAGTTCAAGATCAGCCTGGCCAACATGGTGAAACCTTGTCTCTACCAAAAAAAAAAAAAAATACAAAAATTAGCCGGGTGCAGTGGCTTGCACCTGTAACCCCAGCTACTCGGGAGGCTGAGGCAGGAGAATCGCTTGAAGCCAGGAGGCAGAGATTGCGGTGAACTGAGATCATGCCACTGCACTCCAGCCTGGGCAACAGAGCAAGACTCTGTGTCAAAAAAAAAAGAAGTTACTAACAAAAGCAAACACATACAGACACAATTTGGTGCCAGCATCTTCTCCTGTGGCAATATATTTATCTCATTCTGCATGGATGTAAATTCAGATGCTCTCTATACTCAGGGATCCCATTGGCCACAGCATCAAGATCTCTTCATGTCATAAATCAAGTTGGAGGGAGCCAATTTTAAGGTCCTCTACCATCTATGGCCACTTCAATTTCAGACTCATCTTTGGTGGGCATGTGACTCTGGAATAGGGCAACTCTAAAAGTTTGAGTAAATACTAGAACTAAACAATTAAACAAGGGAGCCAGGATTCCACACTAAATCCAGACAAAACTGTTTTAGGTACCTAAGCAAGCTCCCGGCCCTGTTCTGACTCTACCCTGTGTACCCCATCATCTTGCTGCTTCTTTTCCTCAATCCCTGACATTCTTTGCTTTTGTTTGTTTGTTTGTTTGTTTTTGAGACAGGGTCTCGCTCTATCATCCGGGCTGTAGTATGGTGGTGTGGTGGTGCAATCATAGCTCACTGCAGCCTCAAACTCCTGGGCTCAAGCGACTCCCTAATAATTGAGCTAACTTTGCACACAGGAGCTCTACAGGCTAGGCACAGTGGCTCACACCTGTAATCCCAGCACTTTGGGAGGCCAAGGTGGGAAGTTCACTTGAGATCAGGAGTTTGAGACCATCCTGGCCAACATGGTGAAACCCCGTCTCTACTAAAAATACAAAAAAGGCCATCGCAGTGGCTCACCTCATGCCTATAATCCCAGCACTTTGGGAGGCTGAGGTAGGAGGATCACTTGAGGCCAGGAGTTTGAGGCCAGCCTGGCCAACATGGTGAAACCCTGTCTCTATTAAAAATAAAAAAATTAGCCAGGCATAGTGGTAGATGTCTGTAATCCCAGCTACTCAGGAAGCTGAGGCAGGAGAATTGCTTGCACCTGGGAGGTGGAGGTTGCAGTGAGCCGAGTTCATGCCACTGCACTCGCAGAGTAAGACTCTGTCTCAAAAAAAAACAAAAAAAAATTAGCCAGGCGTGGTGACGCACACCTGTAATCCTAGCTACTTGGGATGCCGAGGCAGGAGGATCGCTTGAGCCCGAGAGGTGTAGGTTGCAGTGAGTCGAGATCGTGCCACTGCACCACTCCAGCCTGGGCAACAGTGAAACTCTGTCTCAAAGAAAAAAAAAAAGAGAGAGAGAGAAGAGAATACTACAGACACATGCCAATGCACCCAGCTTTTTTTTTTTTTTTTTTTTTGGTAGACGTGAGGTCTTGCTATGTTCCTCAGGGCACCATGGTCAGCTAATTTTTTTTTATTTTTTTCAGAGACAAGGTCTCAGGGGCTCTCTATGTTGCCCAAGTTAGTCTCAAACTCCTGGCCTCAAGTGATCCTCTCACTTTCACTGTAATACTGAGTGTCAACTTGATTGGATTGAAGGATGCAAAGTATTGATCCTGGGTGTGTCTGTGAGGGTGTTGCCAAAGGAGATTAACGTTTGGGTCAGGGCCGGGTGCGGTGGCTCACGCCTGTAATCCCAGCACTTTGGGAGGCCGAGGCAGGCAGATCACGAGGTCAGAAGATTGAAGCCATCCTGGCTTAAGTGGTGAAACCCTGTCTCTACTAAAAATACAAAAAATTAGCCGGGCGTAGTGGCAGGTGCCTGTAGTCCCCGCTACTCGGGAGGCTGAGGCAGGAGAATGGCGTGAACCTGGGAGGCGGAGCTTGCAGTGAGCTGAGATCGCGCCACTGCACTCCAGCCTGGGCAACAAAGCGAGACTCCATCTCAAAAAAAAAAAAAAATTGGGGTCAGTGGGCTGGGAAAGGCAGATCCACCCTTAATCTGGGTGGGAACCATCTAATCAGCTGCCAGCATGGCTGGAATATAAAGCAGGAAGAAAAGCATGAGAAGACTAGACTTGCCCTAGCCTCCCAGCCTGCATCTTTATCCCATGCTGCATGCTTCCTGCCCTCGAACATTGGTCTCAAAGTTCTTCAGCTTTGGGACTCAGATTAGCTCTCCTTGCTCGTTAGCTTGCAGACAGCCTATTGTGGGACCTTGTGATCGTGTTAGTTAATAAACTCCCCTTTATATATCTCTGTATCCCATTAGTTCTGTCCCTTTAGAGAACCCTGACTAATACATCCACCTCCCAAAGTGCTTCAATTACAGGCCTGAGCCACCGCACCCAGCCCCTGACACTCCTTGATTTGCATGTAGTCCTCATCCTGCCCTGACTCCATCTGCACCTAGATTTTTCTCCTGGAAAAGCAGAGATTACCTGTAGGCCAGGAGGACAATGGTATGCTCTAGGTAGGATGCCCAGTCCTACCTAGACATGGACTTAGACTTTGAATTGAGTGATCTGGCACTAAGCCAGGGTCATACTGGACTTGGCCAGCTGTATTGAACCCTCCCTAATCTGGAGTCATTCCCACAGCTGGGTTTCCTGGAAGGTCAGGGTGGGAAGGGATCATTATAGAGCACCAACTATGTGTTAGGCACTATGCTAAATACTTTACATGGATAATTTCACTTTATCTTTACAACAAAGATGCAAGGCAATACTTTTATTATCCCCATCCTAAAGATCAGGAAACTGAGGCTTAGAGAGGTTGAGTAACTTCCCTAAAGCTTGCAAGCGGTGAAGACAGGACTGAACCTAGACAGTCTGGCTCCACCATGCCCCTCTGAGAGCTGAGTTAGCAGGAAGTCATGGGGTGAGCAAGCTCTAGTCACAGCCTCTGCCTGCTTTCCTCCGGCCTGCAATATGCCCAGAGACAGCCATCCTCTGGTGTCTCTATTATTCGTTTGGATGTGGATTACACTCGTTTTTCCTATGTATGTGGCTTATTATTTTTTAAAATATATATTGTGAGCTCCTTAAGGACAGGGACTGTGTTTCACTATAGTACTGCACACATACCAAGCAAACAGCTCGGGAAATATGTATTCACTGGGAATCCAAATTGCCTGAAGACAGAGA
Source organism: Pongo abelii (assembly GCF_028885655.2). NCBI lineage: Eukaryota > Metazoa > Chordata > Mammalia > Primates > Hominidae > Pongo > Pongo abelii. Next base: position 37,320,542 of record NC_071985.2, on the reverse strand, counting down.
TTCAGCATAGAGAACCACAACTGGATCTCAAAGATCTTCTAGACTTCAGAGTCTCATTTTACAGTTGAGGAAACTGAGGCCTATAAAATAGAATCAGGGCCTTTCTTCAAGACAGAGCCCTCCCAAATCATTCTCTTCCCCACAGCCCTGGGACCATTGCCAGAACTTTGTGCTTATCAACCGAATCATGTGAAGACCTTGATATCCAAAGACTGTAAAATAATTTAAAGCCAGTGTCATTTCAGACCAACCAGAAACTAATAGCCAGAAGTAAAGAAACCTTAGAAATTGCCCTGTTCAGCTGGGCGCGGTGGCTCACACCTGTAATCCCAGCACTTTGGGAGGCCGAGGCGTGCGGATCACGAGGTCAAGAGATCAAGATCATCCTGGCCAACACGGTGAAACCCCGTCTCTATTGAAAAAAATACAAAAAATCAGCCAGGTGTGGTGGCGGGCGCCTGTAGTCCCAGCTACTCGGGAGGCTGAGGCAGGAGAATGGCATGAACCCCAGGAAGTGGAACTTGCAGTGAGCCGAGATCGCGCCACTGCACTCAAGCCTGGGCGACAGAGCGAGACTCCGTCTCAAAAAAAAAAAAAAAATTACCCTGTTCAACTTTCAGGTTGTAAATGAGGAACGGGCCCAGAGATGACAAGTCACCTCCCCATCCTTGTCAGTTGGCCAGTGACTTCTTATTAAATGGGGTTGCCCCTGGCCAGAGGTAACAGAGGCATGCAGGATGCATAGGGCAGCCTTTCCCTGGTTGGGGTGTGTATGTCCAGGTGGGAGTGGGGGTGACTGGCTCCTTCCCCAAGGCCAGCCTGCTTGGAGAACAGTGTCCACCCTCCAGCAGAGCCACCCTCCCATGTTCGCCCTCACTCCTCTGTCTCCCGAGCAGTAGAGGCATGGCTGGAGCCTGTGGCTGAGCTGGAACCTGATGCCACCACTCCTTCCATCCTCCTCCCCAAGACTTTCCCTTCCAAGCACCAGCTGTGGCCCAGAGACCAGGTTAGGAATGTCGCATATTCACAGATTCTTTTTTTTTTTTTTGAGACGGAGTCTTGCTCTGTCACCCAGGCTGGAGTGCAGTGGCGCGATCTCGGCTCACTGCAACCTCCACCTCCCGAGTTCACGCCATTCTCCTGCCTCAGCCTCCCGAGTAGCTGGGACTACAGGCGCCCACCACCACGCCCGGCTAATTTTTTTGTATTTTTAGTAGAGACGGGGTTTCACCGTGTTAGCCAGGATGGTCTCGATCTCCTGACCTCATGATCCGCCTGCCTCGGCCTCCCAAAGTGCTGGGATTACAGGCATGAGCCACTGCGCCGGGCCACACATTCACAAATTCAAAATTGGCTGCCCTGTGTCTCTTTGGGTAAAAAATACAGAGCTGAGGAAAATAAGTGTCTCCATTCTATTTTGCTTCCCGCAGAAGCCAAGGGCCATAGGAAAGAGAAGTCCTGTTGCTTCTTATGGGCTGTATTGGAGTATCATGTGAGCTGGGAGCATTAAAGAAGGCTGTTTTGTCCTCACTAGACATTAATAGTGACCTTCCTCAGGGGGTCACCCCTGGCCCTCCCGTGCATTCCCAAGCACAGTATGGATCAAGAAAAAAGACCTTTCTGAAGGCTGAAAAGGATTGTTCCTGACAGGCCTGCAAAAACAGCAAACAGCATATGGGGGTACTGAGCTCTACATGGGGAATCTGTCAGGCTTAACAAAGGGCGGGCTCTCCCAGGGACAGGAAGTTAGAAGGTGAACTGCAGGGAACCTCCTTTCATGGGGATGGAGAACCGCCCTCTCCCACTTTCCTCTGGCTGTGCCTCCACAGAAGAGCTGAGCGGCTGGCTCTCTCCAACTATCTACCCAGGCCTTGAAGCAGTGCAGGGAAATTCTCTCTCCTCTCTGGCTAAATCCCACCCTCAGATGAAGGAAACTATTTTCTTCCTTCTTTCCTGCAACCAAATACTTTTTTTTTTTTTTTTTTTTTGAGATATAGTTTTACTCTTGTTGCCCAGGCTGGAATGCAATGGCGCGATCTCGGCTCACCACAACCTCTGCCTCCCGGTTCAAGCGATTCTCCTGCCTCAGCCACCCGAGTAGCTGGGATTACAAGCATGCACCATCATGCCTGGCTAATTTTTTGTATTTTTAGTAGAGACAGGGTTTCCCCGTGTTGGTCAGGCTGATCTCGAACTCCCGACCTCAGGTGATCCACCCGCCTCAGCCTCCCAAAGTGCTGGGATTACAGGCGTGAGCCACCGCACCCAGCTTCCAAATACTTTTTTTTTTTTTCAGACAGAGTCTCGCTCTGTCATCCAGGCTGGAGTGCAGTGGCACAACCTCAACTCACGGCACCCTCCACCTCCCAGGTTCAAGCAAGTCTCTTGACTCAGCCTGCTAAGTAGCTGTGATTACAGGCGTGCACCACCACACCTGGCTGATTTTTGTATTTTTAGTAGAGACAGAGGTTTCACCGTGTTGGCCAGGCTGGTCTTGAACTCCTGACCTCAAGTGATCCACCTGCCTCGGCCTCCCAAAGTGCTGGGATTACAGGCATGAGCCACCATGCCTGGCCTAAGGCAACCAAATACTACCAGAGAAAGTCACCATAAGGTAGATGGGTTTCTCTATAATCCAGAATCACCAATTCCACATGGGACCAAAGGATGCTCGAAAGTATGACTACTGTGCTCTGAAAATGTAGTACTATAGCTCACTATTCCTACTATAATCAACTATTTCAAATTTTCTGCACTCTCCCGATACCTCTGACACTCCCCCACCCCCCACTCTCCACAGATGTCATAATCTTTGAGTTCTTCCTTGTGTTACCAAATGCTTAGACCCACCCACACCTGCACCCCTCCATCTTGCCTCCTGTTGCAATTGAAGAGTTTCTCTTCTGACTGTCTAATCAAGAGCAGCTCCACCACTTGTGTTTTACATCCCATTTTCTCCCACCTTTTCATCAACCTTCTCTCTAAATTACCCAGTTCCTCTCTCGTGCATTTTATCATTCCCTCTCTGTTGGATCCATCTCATGGTTATTTAAAGAAGCTGATATCCCTGTTAAAAAAAAAAAAAAATCCTCTGCCTCTACACACTCTAATTCTTCAAAATAGTTCTACACTCTCTAGTTCCATTTCTCACCTCCCATTCGCCCTTCAACCCTCAACCCGCTCCAATCTGACTTTTGCTCTCATTATTCTACTGGAACAGCTCTTGCAACAGTCATCAGTGACATTCGTGTTGTTTCATACAGTGGTCACCTTTCAGGCCTCATCTTGGCTCTTCATCATTTGACACTGTTGAATGATTGATCATTTGGTCTTTCTTATTTAAAGAAAAAAAAAACTTTCCTTGTCTTCTGTGATGAAACACTCTTCCTGCTTAATTCCCATGTCTTTGACCACTCTTGCTCAGTCTCATTTGCAGGTTCATTTTCTCTACCTAGTCATTAATTGTTAGAGTTCAAGTTATGGCATTCTCAAGTCTGTTTATGCTAAAGTGCTCTTGCACACCACACTGTACTGCTCCATTAAAATGTTTAAATCTGCCAAGCGTGGTGGCTCACGCCTGTAATCCCAACCCCAGCACTTGGGGAGGCTTAGGTGGGAGGATCACTTGAGGCCGGATGTTTGAGACCAAACTGGGCAACGTAGTGAGACCCTCCTGTCTCTACAAAAAGAAATATTTGTAATTAGCCAGGCATGGTGGCACACACCTGTAGTCCCAGCTTCTCAGAAGGCTGAGGTAGTAGGATCACTTGAGCCCCAGTTTGAGGCTGCAGTGAGCTATGATTGTGCCACTGTACTCTAGCCTGGGTGACAGTAAGACCCCATCTCTTAAAAAAAAAGTTTAAATCTGCAACATATTACAAACATCTCCCATATCTGCAAAACTATTTTACTAAGTGCATACTATGGATTTGTCATAACTTATTTACTTAGTCCTCCATTGTTGGTTATTTAGGTAGTTTCTAATATTTTTACCTTTATAAATAGAATTGCAACAAACGTCCTCATTTGGTTCTTTTTACATATGATTTGACAGGATGAATAATGCCAACATTAATTACTACTATCCAGTCAGTAATAAATTACTATAGGGAAACTGGGAATGTTTGGAATGTACACTTAATCTTTTGAGGTCAATAACATGGAGTGCAACTACTAAGCAACCACACCAGAACATTGTCCAGGACGGAATCTGAGGCAAAAAAAAAAAAAAAAACTACTTGCTCTGTCTAGAGTGATATATCTGCCTTTTCCTGTTCTTTGGAGCTGTCAACGTGAGAGGCATCACCACGGACTGGCAAGGGCTTCCAGCCAAGTCTCTGCTCACTCTGGAAGTCACAGGCCATTTGCCTTATTCCCAGGCTATACTTTGGCGGAAAACCAGTCCTGATGGAGTCCATTTCCAAGGCCCGGAACCAGCCCTGGAACTGATCGGTCAGGCCTGGATCTGGATGGCCACAGAACAAAGCAGGTCAGCAGAAGTCAGTGCCAGAAAGGTGGCAAGAGAAGGCTGACTGAGCAGACAGGGTGGGTAGAATCATGGGTGTAAGAGACAATGGGTGGGGAGAGTCGGCACAAACAGCTCAAGAGCTCCTCTTCATCTCTCCAAATAACTTAATATTAGAGCGCCCAGGGCTCAGTGCTTGGCTTTATCTTTTCTATCTTTTTTCTCTACATTTACTTTCTTATTGAGCTCATCCAGACTCAGCCTCAAATACCAGCTGTACACAGACAATTCCCGATTTTATGTTTCTAGCCTGGCCTCCAGCCTGAATGCCTGGCCTGTATATCCAACTGCAAAGCTGACATCTCCACTGGGATGTTTAACACGCATCTCAAATTTAACATGTTTAAAACTGAGTTCCTAATTTTACCCACCCTCACAACCCCAAATGTGATCTAACCTCAGGTAATAGCCATGCCTCTCTCCCAGTTTCAGGCCAAAAGCTTGAAGTCATCCTTAGTGTCTTTCTTCTTCTTACAACCTACATTCAACTCATAGTCAAATCCTGTTGGCTTTATTTATTTATTTATTTATTTTTTCAGACAGACTCTCGCTCTGTCACCCAGGTTGGAGTGCAGTGATGCCATCTTGGCTCACTGCAACCTCCGCCTCCTGGGTTCAAGCAATTCTCCCACCTCAGCCTCCCGAGTTGCTGGGACTATAGGTGTGCACCACCACACCTGTCTAATTTTTGTATTTTTTGTAGAGACGAGGTTTCACCATGTTGACCAGGCTGGTCTCAAACTCCTGACCCTAAGTGATCCACAGGCCTTGGCCTCCCAAAGTGCTAGGATTACAGGCATGAGCCACTGCGCCCAGCCCTACTGGCTTTATTTTCACAATATATTCAGACTCTGCTTCCACTTATGGAGAAATAACTGAAACAGGAGTTACTTTCTCCTGCTAGACAACTCAGAAGCTGGATCAAACACACAAAACAGCTATTTCCAGATATAGACAAAAGGCAGTACAGGGCTGTGACCACTCAGGGAAGGGAACAAATGAGGTGAACCCACAGTTGTGGAGGTAATTTCCAGATTTCAATACAGGAAAGGAGAACTCAGAAAGAGCCTCATGGTCTTCCTGAGTTGAGGAGTCAGAGACTGGAGTATGGGGAAGCCAAATCAGCTAGAATTTGCTAGATAAAATACCAGCGAGGAGGGAGCTACACAGAGAAAGAGCTCCGTATAAAACATTGAATCTCTAGCTGAATACCAGTAATGCATGCATAGGGTGACACTCCACAAGGCCAGGCCAAAGAACAACTGCTGGGGAAAGAACAATGACTGAGGAGATGGAAGCCAAACATCCTTAGAGCTCATGCAGGGCTTGGATCATTCAAGTTCTGACCAGTCAGAGTAGAGAGACCTTGTGACAGATTGTATTTCCCAAAGATGGACCAATAGTTCCAATCTTGCAAACTTGCTAGTCCCACATCAAGAGGTGGAGTCTAATTCCATCCTCCTTTAATCTGGGAAAATTTATAATTGTTTCTACCAATTGAATATGGTAATGAAGCTGTGTTGACTTTGAGCCTAGGTTGGAAAGGCAGTGTAGCTTCCAGACACCAATGTCATCTACCACCTCTCCTGCAGCTCGCACTTGTGACCACCTGGGTGGTCCCTTAGGATTAGCTGATAGAGGAGGAAAAAGCACCAGCCTTGGTTCACAGATGGGTCCAGCCACAAATGGTGCTGCCTCTCAGCCCACTTCAGGGCAGCTCTGAAAGAGAGTGGTGAGGGGAAGTCTTCCCTGTAGACAGTGCTCCTATGCATCTGTCATTCATTGATGAGGAAAGAGAAGTTGCATGAGGTAAAAAGTACAAAGATTCATAGGTTGTGGTGAATGGCTTGACTGTATTGGCCAGGGTCCTGGAAGGTAAAAGATTGGATTAGGGGCAAGGAGGTCTGAGAGGTGTGTGTGTGTGTGTGTGTGTGTGTGTGTGTGTGAAGACACAGTTACAAAGTGTGAAGATCTTTGTACCACAAGTTAATTCCCACAAGAAAGCATCAGCCAAGCAGGCAGAATGACTCAGCCAGCTGATGTCAGATAGCCTCTGTCATGGGCCCCATTAGTGCCACTCTCAAAGACTGGTCTAGCTATTGCTGCTGCAAATGCCCAACCTGCCAGAAACAGAAACTGTTACTCAGTCTCAATACAGCACCATCCTTTGAGGAGACAATCCAATCATTTGGTGGCAAGTTGATTACATTGGGACTTCTTCACTCTATAAGAGGTAACAGTTTACCTTGACTGGGGATTAAAACCTATTCCATGAACTCAAAATGAATCACAGATATACACGTAAAATATGAAGTTATATAACTTTTAGAAAAAACAGAGGAGACTGCCAGGCACGGTGGCTCCCACCTGTAATCCCTGTACTTTGGGAGTCCGAGGCGGGTGGATCACCTGAGGTTGGGAGTTCAAGACCAGCCTGATCAACATGGGGAAACCCCATCTCTATTTTAAAAATGCAAAAATTAGCTGGGTGTCTTGGTGCATGCCTGTAATCCCAGCTACTCAGGAGGCTGGGGTAGGAGAATCACTTGAACCAGGGAGGTGGAGATTGTAGTGAGCCGAGATCGTGCCACTGCACTCCACCCTGGGCAACAGAGCAAGACTCCATCTGAAAAAAAAAAAGAAAAGAAAAAACAGAGGAGAATATCTTTGGGCTCTGCCAAGAGTTAGTGAAAGAGTTCTTAGACTTGATGCTAAAAGCATAATCCATAAAAGGAAAATTTGATAAATTTGTCCTCATCAAAACTGAAAACTTGCTCTGTGAAAGACCCTGTGGAAAGGATGAAAAGACAAGCTACAACTGGAAGAAAATATTTGCAAAGCACATATCCAACAAAAGACTGGTATCTAAAATGCATAAAGAACTCTTAAAACTCAACAGTTAAAAAAAATTGAATTAGAAAATGGGCAAAAGATATCTACAGACATTTTGCTGAAGAGAATATGTAGACAGCAAATAAGCACATGAAGAGAGATATTTCAGTATCACTAGTCATTAAATAAATACAAATTAAAGCAATAATGACATATCACTACACACAAAATTAAAAAATAATGACAACATCAAAGGCTGGCAGGGATTTGGAGAAACTGGATCAGTCATACATTGCTGGTGCGAATGTAAAATGGTACAGAAACTCTGGAAAACAGTTTGGCAGTTTTTAATAAAACCAAATGTGCAATTACCATATGACCCAGCAAGTGTACTCTTGGGCATTTATCCCAGAGACATGAAGACTTATGTTCACAAAAAAACCTGTATACAAATGTTCATAGAAGCTTTATTCATAACAGCCAAAAAACTGGAGACGGCCCAGATGTCCTTCAGTGGGCGACTGGTTAAACAAACTGGTACATTCATACCATGGGATACTCAGCAATAAAAAGGAATGAACTATTGATGAGCGCAACAACTTGGATGAATCTTCAGGCATTACGCTGAATAAAAAGAGTCAATTCCGTACTGTATGGCTCCAACATTTCATAAAAATGTTTTTTAAAAAAGTTCAACATTGGGCCAGGCGCAGTGGCTCACACCTATAATCCCAGCATTATGGGAGTCCGAGGTAGGTGGCTCACAAAGTCAGGGGTTCAATACCAGCCTGACCAACATGATGAAACCCTGTCTCTACTACAGATACAAAAATTAGCCAGGCATGGTGGTATGCACCTATAATCCCAGCTACCCAGGAGGCTGAGGCAGGAGAATTGCTTGAACCCAGAAGGCGGAGGTTGCAGGGAGCAGAGATCATGCCACTACACTCCAGCCTGGGTGACAGAGCGAGACTCTGTCTCAAACAAAAAAAAAAAGCTCAACATCACTTGTTATTAGAAAAATGTAAATCAAAACCACAATGAAATACCATCTCACACCATTCAGAATGGCTATTAAAAAGTTAAAAAATAGGCCAGGCACAGTGGCTCACACCTGTAATCCCAGCACTTTGGGAGGCCGAGATGGGCAGATTACCTGAGGTCAGAAGTTTGAGACCAGCCTGACCAACATGGAGAAACCCTGTCTCTACTAAAAATACAAAATTAGCCAGGTGTGGTGGTGCATGCCTGTAATCCCAGCTACTCGAGCAGCTGAGGCAGGAGAATTGCTTGAACCCAGGAGGTGGAGGTTGCAATGAGCCAAGATTGCGCCATTGCACATTAGCCTGGGCAACAGAGTGGAACTCCATCTCAAAAAAAAAAAAAAGAGTAAAAAAATAACAGATGCTGGCAGGATTGCAGAGAGCAGAGAAAAAGGAACAAATGCTTATACACTGTTCATGGTAGTGTAAATTAGTTCAACCATTGTGGAAAGCAATGTGGTGATTCCTCAAGGAGCTAGAAACAGAACTACCATTCAACCCAGGAATCCCGTTACTTGGTATATACCCAAAGGAACATAAAGCATTCTCACATGCACACATATGTTCATTGCAGCACTATTCACAATAGCAAAGACATGGAATCAACCCAAATGTCCATCAATGCTAGACTGGATAAAGAAAATGTGGTACATATACACCATGGAATACTATGTAGCCATAAAAAAGAATGAGATAATTTCATTTGCAGGAACATGGATGAAGCTGGAAGCCATTATCCTTAGCAAACGAATGCAGGAACAGAAAACCGAATACCACGTGTTCTCACTGATAAGTGAGAGCTAAATGATAAGAACTCATGGACACAAAGAGGGGAACAAAAGACACTGAGGCCTACCTGAGGGTGAAGGCTGAGAAGAAGGAGAGGATCAGGAAAAATAACTAACAGGTTCTAGGCTTAATATCTGGGTGACAAAATAATCTGTGCAATAAACCTCTGTGACATGAGTTTACCTATATAACAAGCCTGCATATGTACCCCTGAACTTAAAATTTTTTAAGTCTTTTCTAAAACATTTTTGAAATGACAAAATTGTAGAAATGGAGAACAGATTAGTGGTTGTCAAGGGTTAGGGACAGGGAAAGGGAGGGAGAGATGAGTGTGATTATAAAAGGCAAACACAGGGATCCTTGTGGGAAGGGAACTGTTCTGTACCTTGACGGCGGTGGTGGATATACAAGCCTACCATGTGATAAAATTTGATAGAACTAAACACATGCACATACACACACGAGTGCAAGTAAAACTGGAGCAATCTGAATAAGTTTGGGTAGTTGTATCAATGCCCATATCCTGGTTGTGATATTGTACTACAGTTTTGCAAGCTGTTACCTTTGGGGGAAACTGGATAAAGGGTATGTGTAGTATTTCTTACAACTACATGTGCATTTACAATTATCTCAAAAATAAAAGTTTAATTTTAAAACAACATATTCCACATTGATCTTCCAAATTTGAATTTGCCTTTCTTACCAGTAGAGCCTCAGCGAACACCAGTATCCAGAGAACATTTGCTCCACTGACATGAGATTGAGTATAACCTTGGCTTGGACCAAGGGCCTTACTTTTCAGTAAAAGGTGTGTGGAAGTGGGCACATGACCATGGTATGCACTAGTTCTATCTCATACCCCAAAGCTACTGGCCTGATAGAGTGATGGAGTGGTTGCTTAAAGATGCAGCTGAAAAAAAAAACTATTAGAACTGATAAACAAATTCTGTAAAGTTGCAAGATACAAAATGAATCTGCAAAAATCAGTAGCATTTCTATATGCCAACAGTGAACAACCTGGAAAAGAAATCAAGAAAGTAATCCAATTTGCAATAGCTATGAATAAAATAAAATACCTAGGAATAAACTTAACCAAAGAAATGAAAGATCCCTACAAATGCAAACTATAAGACATTGATGCAAGAGATTGAAGAGGCCACAAGAAAAGGAAAGAAATTCCATGTTCATGGATTGGAAGAATTAATGTTGTTAAAATGTTCATTCTACCCAAAGCAATCTACAGATTTAATGAACTCTCTATATCTGTATCAAAATATCAATGACATTCTTCACAGAAAGAGGAAAAGCAATCCTAAAATTTATATGGAACCACAAAAGACCCTGAATAGCCAAAGCCATCCTGAGCAAAAAGAACAAAGTGGGAGGAATCACATTACCCAACTTCTTATACTATAGAACTATCATAACCAAAACAGCATGGTACTTGCATAAAACCAGACACACAGACCAATGGAACAGAGTAAAGAACCCAGAAATAAATCCATACATCTACAGTGAACTCAGTTTTGACAAAGGTGCCAAGAACATACATGGGGCAAAGGATAATATCTTCAATAAATGGTGCTGGGGAAATTGGATATCCATATTCAGGATGAAACTATATCCCTATCTCTCACCATATACAAAAATCAAATCAAAATTGATTAAAGACTTAAATCTGGCCAGGTGCAGTGGGTCACGCCTGTAATCCCAGCACTTTGGGAGGCTGAGGTGGGCGGAATTCCTGAGCTCAGGAGTTCAAGACCAGCCTGGGCAACACGATGAAACCCCGTCTCTACTAAAATACAAAAAAAAAATTAGCCGGGTGCTGCAGCGTGCACCTGTAATCTCAGCTACTGTGGAGGCTGAGGCAGTAGAATCGCTTGAACCTAGAAGGCAGAAGTTGCAGTGAGCTGAGATTGTGCCACAGCACTCTAGCCTGGGCGACAGAGCAAGACTGTCTCAAAAAAAAAAAAAAAAAAAAAAAAAAAGACTTAAATCTAATACCTCAAACTATGAAACTACTACATTAGGGAAACTCTCCAGGACAGTGGTCAGAGCAAAGATTTCTTAATACTCCAAAAGCACAGGCAACCAAAGCAAAAATGGACAAATGGGATCACCTCAAATTAAAAACTTCTGCACAGGGCTGGTGTAGTGGCTCATGCCTGTAATCTCAGCACTTTGGGAGGCTAAGATGGAAGGATCACTTGAGGTCAGGAGTTCAAGACCAGCCTAGTCAACATAATGAGACCCCCATCTCTAAAAAACAAAAAACAAATTAAAAAAAAAACACTTCTGCATGGCAAGGGAAACAATCAACAAAGTGAAGAGACAGCTCACAGAATGGAGAAAATATTTGCAAACTACCCATCAGAGAAGGGATTAATAACAAGAATATATAAGGAGCTCAAACAACTCAATAGGGAAAAATCTAATAATCTAATTAAAAATAAGCAAAAGATCTAAATAGACATTTCTTAAAAGAAACATACAAATGGCAAACAGGTATATGAAAAGGTGCTCAACATGATTGATTATCAGAAAAGTGCAAATAAAAACTACAAGGAGATATCATCTCATCCCGGTTAAAATGGCTTTTATCCAAAAGATGCAATAGGAATTTTTGGCAAGGATGTGGAGAAAAGGGAACCCTCGTACACTGTTGGTGGCAATGTAAATTAGTACAACCACTATGGAGAACAGTTTGGAGGTTCCTCAAAAAGTTAAAAATAGAACTACCATATGATCCAGCAATCCCACTGCTAAGTATACACCCAATAGAAAGGAAATCAGTATATCAAAGAGATATCTGCACTCCCATGTTTATTGCAGCACTATGCACAATAGCCAAGATTTGGAATCAACCTAAGTGTCCATCAACAGATGAATGGCTAAAGTAAATGTGGTACATATGCATAATGGAATACTATTCGACCATAAAAAAGAATGAGATCCTGTCATTTGCAACAACATGGTTGGAACTGGAGGACATTATGTTAAGTGAAATAAGCCAGGCAGAGAAAGACAAACTTCACATGTTCTCACTGATTTGTGGAAGCTAAAAATTAAAACAACTGAACTCATGGAGACAGAGAATAGAAGGGTGATTACCAGAAGCTGGGAAAGGTAGTGGGGAAAGCTGTGGCAGGAGGGGGAGAGGGAAATGATTGTTAATGGGTACAAAAATATGGTTAGATACAATGAATAAGATCTAGTATTTGATAGCACAAGGTTACTACAGTCAGCAATAATTTGTTGTACATTTTAGATTAACTGAGTACAATTGGAATGTTCATAACACAAAGAAATGATGAATGCTTAAAGTGATAGATACTCCATTTTTTAAAACCTTTCCTGTGGTGCTGAGATACCCCATTTATCCTGATGTGAATATTACACATTGTATGCTTGTTTCAAAATATCTCATGTGCCCCATAAATATATACTATGCATCCACAAAATTAAAAATTAAAAAACAATTTTAAAAAGTTGCAGCTGAGGTGCCAAACTGGAGTTGATATCCCACAAAGTTGAGGTGTCATCCTCCAGGGTATCATCCTAAATCAACAACCATGATATGATACTGTGTCCCCAGTGGGCAGAATACATAGGTCCAGGAACGATGGTGTAGACCCACTTAACATCACTCCAGTGACCTCCTGGAGGAATATGTGTGTCCTTTCTCTGCAGCTTTGGCTTCTGTGGCTCTGGAAGTCCTAGTTTCCAAAGGGAGAATGCTTCCACCAGGAGGAGGTATAGTGGTTTCAGTAAACTAAGCTATGGCCGCTGCCTGGTCACTAGGCTCCTCATGCCAAGAGACCAGCACACAAGGAAGGGAGTGACCACACAGGCTGACGTAATTGACCCTGATCATAAGGCGATAAGGCTGTGTTATGCTGTGAGGGCAGAGAAGAATTTCAAATTCATGTAATCCACTGAGATATCTCCTGACACTTCCTTTCCTAATTATAGAGGTAAGTGGAGAAGTGCAGCCTTGATCGGAGAAGGGCAAGGTGACCCACAGCTAAGACTTCTTAGGGATGAAGGTCTGGGTCATATCACACACAAGGTAAGCCACTTGGAATAGCAGAAGTGCTAGCGAAGGGTGAGGGGACTCTAGAATGGGTAGTAGAGGGAGATGATGAATGTTGATGTGGCCTTAAGACTAGCTGCAGCAGAGGGGACGGAGGGAGGGGTGGCTAGTTCATCCCGCTAACCTTCAAGTCCCCCAAGGAAATGAATAGACCAAGCAGAATCCTAGAGAAGTTATTCCCAGATGGAGTGAATTTATTATAAGAAGCAAATGGATTTGAACGGTGAAAGGAGTGGTTTGTGGTTTGTAGTGGACTCTGTGATAGAACATCCAAATTCCCGCTTCAGAACTAAGACAGTCATCTCCTCAGCATCCAAGAGTGTTGACTATTGATGGCTCACAGCTGTGTCCCTCTCCGGGCAATTGCTGGCAGCTGAAGGGAGCTTCCTTGGCTCAATGCTACACCCCCTCACTGGGGGCAGCCCACATCCAAAGACTGGTCTATATGGGGTTACGAAGCCTTGCCCAGTGCCTTAGATTGAGGCAATTCAGTCTAAAAAGCATCTCAAAGTTAACTTATTCACAGCCAAGTCTCTCCCTCTAAACCTAAACCCATTTCAGTACATGCCAATTCCATTCTTCCTGTCCAGTCTGAAACTTTGCAGTCTTCCTTGACTTTTCTCTTTCTCTGGTTCCCCACATCTAATTTGCCAGCAAATCCTGTTGGCTCTACTTCATCTCCACAATTTGACCGTCTCTCAGCACACCACTGCTAACCCTCTGGTCCAAATCCCTATGAACTCTCACCTGGAACACACTATAGCCTCCCAACTGGCCTCCTTGCTTCTGCACTTGCCCCACCCAATCTATTCCAAGCAAGCAGCCAAAGTGATCCTGTTAAGAGCTAAGTCTGTTCATGTCACTTCTCTAACAAATTCCTTTAGTGGCTTCTCATCACACTCAGACTACAAACTAAAATCTTTACAAGAGCCTCCAAAGCCCTCCATGTCCTGGCGCTGGGCCACCTGTCTGACCTCCTCCCCTGCCACTCTTCCACCGGCCCAGTTCCAGCCTCTGGCCTCCATGCTGCTCCTCAGGTGCACCAAGGACACTCCTGCCACAGACCCTGTGCACTTGCCTTTCCTTCCGCCTGGAAAGCTTTTCTCCCAGATAGCCACATGCCTCCATCCCTCACTTACTTTGGGACTTTGCTCAAATATCACCTTGACACAGAGATGTTTCCAGACCATCTCATAAGTCATAACAAATTCTACTCCCATCTTTTTTTTTTTTTTAACAGGGTCTTGCTCTATCACCCAGGCTGGAGTAGAGTGGCACGATCTCGGCTCACTGCAACCTCCACCTCCCGGGTTCAAGCAATTATTGTGCCTCAGCCTGCTAAGTAGCTGGGACTACAGGTGTGCGCCAGCATGGCCCGGCTAATTTTTGTATTTTTAGTAGAGACGGGTTTTCACCATGTTGGCCAGGCTGGTCTTGAACTCCTGACCTCAGGTGATCCACCCGCCTTGGCCTCCCAAAGTGCTGGGATTACAGGCGTGAGCCACCACACCTGGCCCTCTACTCCCATCTTATCACCCACACCCTCTACTCCCCTTTGCCCTGCTTTAGCACTTACCACCTGCTGTCAATTTTCGTGTACTATCTATCTGCCTCCACTAGAACGTAACGTGCGTGAGGACAGGGACTTTGTCTTTTTATTTATTGCAAAATATCTGCAGTTCCTGTAACAGTGCTTGGCGTAGATATGCAAAAGAATTTGTTGAATGAACAGGTAAAGTTTCAGGGACTTCATAGTCTAGGAATTCACACTACCCTACTCCACTCCAAAACAGCTACCTCCTGAAATGCAGATGCACCAAAACAACCATAGAAACACTCATAGATAGAAAAAGAAACATAGCACGGCCAGACAGCCATGGGAAACAACACAGTCACTGACCTGAGGGGAAAAAGGCTCCCTCAGTTGTGAATTCACTCTCCTGAACCACCTGGATTGCAACGGGACTCAAAGATGTAGGAAGAAAGAAAAGACCTGAGCCTGCAGGAGTAACTTGTGGCCTGACACCAAAGCTGATTTGTCCATTAGGCAGAGGAAACTTAGCACGAAGGGCTCCTGACACTTTTAGGGGCCCATGAAAATATTTCAATTTCTTTTGGAATCAGAAGAAAAATGAGCATAATAATTAATATGAGGTAATAAACCCAGTTGGGATTATCATCATCTTTATACTAATGCAGTCATAAAATATAGTTTTTCTTTTATTTTTGGTTTTTTTTTTTTTTTTTTTTTTTGGAGAAAGCAACCAGGAAGGCAAAAGGGACCCATGAAAATGACAATGTGGCCCTGACTAAGCTACCCTTTAAGGCTGTAAGAGCTGGTTAGGACAGGGAGATGGAGGGAAACTGATACTCAGTGTGTTTTCCCACTTATTTGTCACCCCAACCCAGCTTTTTGGTCCCATGTTATAAAAGGGGAAATGGGAGCTTGGAAAAGTTAAATGATTTTGCCAGAGCCAAAGATAGTAAATGGCCATGCTAAAATTTGAGCCTAGGATGTCAGAGACCAAGCCACAGATGATCTTAGCGCACTGCAGCTGCCAAATGGTGCCTGCAAAGTTACAGGCACAAATGTGCGGTTAGACATTTTCCTCAGATCTGCCTCTGCCTGCCAAAGGCAGCCCCACTGAGTCAGCCCAGCTCCGCCCTGCCCTTCATGAGCCCAAATGTGCCTTGTCTACCCCATCCCCAGTGCCAAGGCCCTGCCCCACCCCTAGCTCCAGGTCTTAATCATGAAACTTTGGGGAAATAAGGTAAAGTGGTAACACCCCACCCTATGAATAGGCAGATCTGGCTGCCCTCTCCTGCCTGTCAGTCCTTGCTGAGAGCATGAACTCGTTCCTGAGAAAGAAAAGAGCAGCCTGGGAAGAACTTGTCCTTGTTATTCCCATTGAAGCTGGGTGCCAAGGCCTCTCTCTTTGTGCCAATGCAAAGACTCTCAGGTCCTCTCCTGTCTGCATCCTAATCCTCCTCAGCATGCACTCAGGGTTAACTTCTTTCTTGAGGCCTAAGCAAAAATTCTCTCAGATTTCCTCGTGAATCTCCCCTCTATCTCCCGCCCCTATTTGGTAAACCCTCACATAGGAGCAATTGGGCAGTATTCAATATCCAAGAAGGCAAGAAAACCTAGCATGAACTTGGGAACAGAAGGGCTTAGTTGAATTCCAGCTCTGCAGATAAATAATTTAACCTCTCCAAACTGAACTAAAACTCCGCTAAACAAACAAAAAGAGAGAGAGAGAGAAAACAAAAGGTTCATAAACTGCTTAGCACAGAATCTGGAACAAAGTTGTGCCAATCAATGTTAGTGATATTTGTGCCTGGTGATGTTTCCACTCTAATTTGCCTGGTTTTATGGTGGTTATATTCTGGGTTCCTCATTAATTCAGTCATTAATTGCACATTTATTGAACACTTACTATGTGCTGGCCACTATGTAAGCATTAGAGACACAAAGTTGGAAATAAGACATCTTTGCCTTTGAGGATCTTGTGCTCTGATAAGGATGAAGAGAAGTGGATAGTCAACTACAATACAATGTGGTAATTGTCCAGCTCTGCATCTCAGTTGATGGTGTTGCCATTGGGAAACCAAAAAGTCAGGGGTTAGAGAAGCATTTAGCCTTCACAGAGGAGATTAACAACAAGAAACCAAAGTATATATAAGATGGACCAGGAGAGAGAAAAATGGGACCCTAAGACCTGGCCTTTGGCAATTTTATACAATAGAAGGTAGAAAACTAGCTGTTCCTGGCTATTTCCCCTAAGAGAAGCCTCTATTAGGGTCCTGGGGATTTAGCTCTAGGAGGTTTCTAAAATGATAATAGATTATTTTTATCAGGGCTGACTTTATGAGTAAGTGGAGTAGGTTGCTACCTACGTGTGTGTTCTGAGAGACATGGGGAGGTGCCTCAGCCACATACAAAAATGGCTCCTCACATCACTGTTCCTGAAGATCTATTATTAGAGTCAGTCCTTAGGGACTCATTTAGCCCCCAGAATCTCCATTGAAAGGCACATAATCCAGGGACAATGAGCCTTTGCCCTAGCTGTCTTCTGCTTAGGTTGCTCTTTTCCATATATTCAAATCCTAGCTGTCAATCAGGGCCCAGTGCACTCCCTCAATGGTTTTGTTCCAGCCTACGCTGCTCTGATGCCCTATTCTTTGAGCTCTGTATTGCTGGTACATGTATTTGATCTAGCACCTATGGCCTGTGTGGCTTCTTGGCTGGATTCTCTGTGTGTGTGTCCCCTCTCTTCCTGATTAGTCTATCAATTATCTACTGTTGTATGAAAAACCACCCCTAAACTTAGTAGCAACTATTGATTTACTCCTGACTAGGCTGGGATCAGTTGGGTGGTTCTTCTGCTGGTTGGCTTGATGTTTCTCATGCAGCTTCAGTCATCTGGAGTCTCCGCAGTGGTGGGAGGATCCCAGAGGGCTTCATTCACCTGTCTGACACCTCAGCTGAGGAGGTTAGAACAGGGAGGGGCTGATTGTCCCATCTCTCCATGTGGGGTCTCATCTTCCAGGCCCTCTCTACATGAGCCTCTGTCTCCAGCAGGGTAGCCTGGACTTTTTTACAACATGGTGGCCGAATTCCAAAAGAGAGTATTTCAAGAAGTTGAGCCTCCATATGCAAGAACTTATCTACTTGTTTCATGTTTGTTAGTATCTCATTAGCCAAAGAAGTCACACAACAAATCCCCAAGTCATGGCCGGGCATGGTGGCTCACGCCTGTAATCCCAACACTTTGGGAGGCTGAGGCAGACGGATCACAAGGTCAGGAGTTTGAGACCAGCCTGGCCAACATGGTGAAACCCAGTCTCTACTAAAAATACAAAAATCAGCGGGGTGTGGTGGCAGGCTTCTGTAATCCCAGCTACTTGGGAGGCTGAGGCAGGAGAATCGCTTGAAACAGGAAGGTGGAGGTTGCAGTGAGCTGAGATCGCGCCATTGCACTCCAGCCTGGACAACAAGGGCAAAACTCCATCTCAAAAAAAAAAAAAAAAAAAAAAAATCCCCAAGTCAATGTAGGAAAGTTCTTCAAAAGGGTATGACTAGCAGAAGATGTGTTTTATTGGGGGCCATCAGTGTTGACCACAGTTTATAAACACTTAGGGTAGAGATTGCATCTTCTATTTTGGAAACGTTCACATTTACTAGCATTGTCTAGAGTATATTGGTAGGCACTCAATCAATATTTGTTGACTAAATAAATGAATGGTGGCCAGATGCAGTGGCTCACGCCTGTAATCCCAGCACTTTGGGAGGCCAAGGCAGGCAGATCAGAAGGTCAGGAGATTGAGACCATCCTGGCTAACAGGGTGAAACCCCGTCTCTACTAAAAATACAAAAAATTAGCCGGGCGTGGTGGCGGGCGCCTGTAGTCCCAGCTACTCGGGAGGCTGAGGCAGGAGAATGGCGTGAACCCAGGAGGCAGAGCTTGCAGTGAGCCGAGATCACGCCATTGCACTCCAGCCTGGGTGACAGAGTGAGACTCTGCCTCAAAAAATAAATAAATAAATAAATAAATAAATGGCAAGTAGAGTTAACAGAAAGAAAAGCTCTGTAGGATGAGCCTTGCAGGCAAGAGCTGAAGGTTGCTCCATGAGGAAAGCAGAGGCCTGAGAGGAAAGGTGGTTGAACATCAAAAACCAATAGGTATGTTTTAGTGAATTTAACTAACGCCTTCCCCATTGATTTTGAGACTAGAAGAATGTAAGCAATAAATATCCTAAGAAACCAGAGTATGCTCAGCTCAGCACTGTATTAGGCCTCAGGCTGGATATGGAAGAAAACAAGGCCATCGAGTTTATTGAAGAAACCAGTAAAAGGACAGGAAAACTTAAATATTACAAGGTCTTGGTCCGGTGCAGTGGCTCACGCCTGTAATCCCAGCACTTTGGAAGGCTGAAGCGGGTAGATCATCTGAGGTCAGGAGTTTGAGACCAGCCTGGCTGGTGAAACCTCGTCTCTACTAAAAATACAAAAATTAGCCAGGCGTGGTGGAGCATGCCTGTAATCCAGCTACTCGGGAGGCTGAGGCAGGATAATCACTTGAACCCGGGAGGTAGAGATTGCAGTGAACCAAGATCGTGCCACTGCACTCCAGCATAAGCTACAGAGTGAGACTCTGTCTCAAAAAAAAAAAAAGTATATATATATAATGTATATTACAAGGCCTCATAATGTACTTAACATAGTGCATGGCACATAAAAGACACTCAAAAAATATTCTGGAAAGAAGGAAAATGATGTGGTCAGGAAATAAAAGATAGGTTACTTCAGGGTTCAGCAAACAGTAAACCACAGGCCAAATCTGGCTTTCCATCTGTTTTTGTTTTTGTTTTTTAGATGGAGTCACACTCTGTCACCCAGGCTGGAGTGCAGTGGCGTGATCTCAGCTCACTCTAACCTCTGCCTCCTGGGTTCAAGTGATTCTTGTGTCTCAGCCTCCCGAGTAGCTGGGATTACAGGTGCACACCCCCACCACGCCTGGCTAATTTTTGTATTTTTAGTAGAGAGAGGGTTTCACCATGTTGGCCAGACTGGTCTCGAACTCCTGACCTCAAGTGATCCACCTTCCTCAGCCTCCCAAAGTGCTGGGATTAGAGGCATGAGCCACCGCGCCTGGCCCCTCCATCTGTTTTTTTTGTTTGTTTTTTGTTTTTGAGACGGAGTCTCGCTGTGTCACCAGGCTGGAGTACAATGGTGCAATCTCGGCTCACTGCAACCTCCGCCTCCCAGGTTCAAGCGATTCTCCTGCCTCAGTATCTTGAGTAGCTGGGACTACAGGTGCCCACCACCATGCCTAGCTGATTTTTGTATTTTTAGTAGAGACGGGGTTTCACCATGTTGGCCAGGATGGTCTCAATCTCTTGACCTCGTGATCTGCCAGCCTCAGCCTCCCAAAGTGCTGGGATTACAGGCATGAGCCACCGCACCAGGCCCCATCTGTTTTTTAAAAGAAAGTTTTATTGAAGCATAGCCATGCCCATTTATTTGCATATTGTCTATGGCTGCTTGTCCACTCTAACAGCAGAGTTAAGTAGTTACAACAAAGACCATAAGGCCTGCAAAGTCTAAAATATGTACTATCTGGCCCTTTACAGAAAAAGTTGCCAACCTCTAGGTTAGTCTAAAATTACTCGATCAGTGCTTCCTAGACTCAGTAGAGTTGACACAGTTTTCCTTGATGGAGGAGAAGGGAGGTGAGTACAAGGTTAGATGGAAGATGAAATACTTTGTGCTCAAAATGGTGAATAGTTCTGGTCCTAGTGAAAAAATGTTTTTTGGGACCCCAGCAACGAAAAATTTGTGTTGATATGCAATAATGTCAGATCCTGGGCCCCTGTTTAGATCAGTGGTCCAGGTAATTCCTCTCAACTTTCTCCCCATTCATTACCCTGTTTGCACAACCCCATCCACATTTTTGTTCTGATGTGGAGCAAGGTATCCAGATATTGCAGTTGGATAACAGGCAACCACTGACAAGGCAGATGCACTTTACATTCGAACATACATCTGGGTCCATAGGAGGAAATGGGAGCATCTAACTATGAAGAGAAACAGCTTGATACCTTGAACCCTTCACCTTACATGGGTCTCAAAAGGTCATCTTGATCACTCCCCTCTAACTAGACTGAACTGATTTTATTTTTTTCTTAATTCTATTTTTTTTTAACATGGAGTCTCACTCTGTCACCCAGGCTGGAGTACAGTGGTACAATCTCATCTCACTGCAACCTCCGCCTCCCAGGTTCAAGCGATTCTTCTGCCTCAGTCTCCTGAGTAGCAGGATTACAGGCTTCTGCCACCACACCCGGTTAATTTTTGTATTTTTAGTGGAGATGGGGTTTCACCATGTTGGCCAGGCTGGTCGCGAACTCTTGATCTCAAGTGATCCGCCTGCCTCGGCCTCCCAAAGTGCTAGGATTGTAGGTGTGAGCCACTACACCTGGCCTAGACTGGACTGATTTCAAATCATCTCCCAGATCTCTCTCTCTCTCACACACACACACACCCCTCCTACTGTACCCCACACCCACAGGCTTAAAAATAGCATAGCCTCTCTCCAGGGCTGACCTATCCATAGGCTCAGTGGGCACAGCGTGGAGAATATTTTAGGGGCCAATAAAAATGTTTTAATTTTGATTTCAAATCAGGAAAATACAAAAGATGTAATAAGAATGGATAGATAATAATGAATCCAGCTTGGATCATACTCATCTTTATACCAGTTATGTAAAATATAATTTAATATTTTCTTATGGAGGAAGGACTCATAAAAGGCATAAGTGCCAAGGGCTAGCAGAAGTTACAATGCAGCCCTGACTTCCTTAAGTAACAGGTTTCAGGGTCCACAAACTTCCCGGAGACAGGATTTTTTTTTTCCCCAAGGTCTCAGAATCCCTGCTTTGACCATGTCCTCCCTTGGCCCAGTACTTTGGAGAAGTGAACACAGCTGCCTTTATCCTTTGAGTCAGGATAAAAAACAACAGCTCTGCGGGAAGGAAGCGGAGGCCTGCAGGTAGGAAAGAAGAGTGCTGGTGTCATTTCAACTGGCCCCAGGGCCTGGCGAGGAGGGACTGCACAGCCCAGTTCTGGACAGAGCAGAACCTAACTCAGATCCTCCTGAATAAATATTGCTTCAGGCCCAAGTGTGTTGACTTAAGAAACTGTGGTTCCTTCACCCTTCCCCTTCCCTGGCAGTGCAGATTAATCTAGGGGAGCCGCCTCCAGCTGAGAGCTCTCCATGGAGTAAGTGCTGCTAGAGTTTGCTTTCAAGCTTTGGTCACTACTGATTTGCCACTCGGGCTCTAAAAAGCTTCGTCTCTCAGGAGCCAAGGAGTTTGTTTGTTCATTAACCAGCTGCTTCAATTTGCCTCTAAAACTCAACTCCCCACCACACCCCCGCCCCACCCCAGTTCCCCTTGTTTCTGCCTCACAGTGTTTTTTTTTTTTTTTTTGAGACGGGTTCTCACGCTGACACCGGGCTGAAGTGCAGTGGTGTGATCTCAGCTCACTGCAACCTCCACCTCCTGGGTTCAAGCGATTCTCCTGCTTCAGCCTCCCAAGTAGCTGGGACTACAGGCGTGTGCTGCCACGCCTGGCTAATTTTTTGTATTTTTAGTAGACGCGGGGGTTTCACCATGTTAGCCAGGATGGTCTCGATTTCCTGACCTTGTGATCCGCCCACCTCGGCCTCCCAAAGTGCTGGGATTACAGGCATGAGCCACCGAACCCAGCCTACAGTGTTTCTTCTTAGAAGGGTAGGGAGAAATTTGTTTTCCTTAAAGTCAGAGCATGTGGTATTAATTAAAATGCAACTTAAAATTTACCTCATCTTTGTTATGGGTTAAAATGTGTTCCCCCAACAAAAGATATGTTGAAGTCCTAACCTCTAGTACCTCAGAATGTGACCTTATCTGGGAATAGGGGCATTGCAGATGAATTCAAGTTAAGATGAGGTCATATTGGGGTAGGGTGGGCCCCATAATCCAGTACAACCAGTGTCCTTATAAAAAGAACAGGCAGGGCTGTTCTTTGGGAGGCCGAGGTGGGTGGATCACCTGAGGTCAGGAGTTCGAGACCAGCCTGACCAATATGGTGAAACCCTGTCTCTACTAAAAATACAAAAAAATTAGCCGGGTGTGGTGGCGTGCGCCTGTAGTCCCAGCAACTCGGGAGGCTGAGACAGGAGAATTGCTTGAGTCCGGGAGGCGGAGCTTGCAGTGAGCCGAGATTGTGCCACTGCACTCCAGCCTGGGCGACAGAGCAAGACTCTGTCTCAAAAAAAAAAAAGAAAACAGGTAGACACACAGGGAGAAGGCAACCCCTGAAGACACAGGCAGAGATTAGAGCCATAACATGCCTGCGGCCACCAGAAGCTAGGACAAGGCAGGGAAGTATCCGCTACAGTCTTCTAAGGGAGTGTGGCCCTGCCAACACCTTCTAGCCTCCAGAACTCTGAGAGAATACGTCTCTGGTGCTTTAAGTCATCTGGTTTGTGGAACTTTGTTTGGAGATCCCTAGGAAACTAATAGAACCTTCAAAACAAATAATCTGCACACAGCGGGAGCCTCAAAAATGGATGGACTGACCTATAATAATCACACCAAGCTCTTGTACAATGTAAAAACTTTACTTCTCAAAGTCCTTTTGTTAGCAATGGCTAATCTGTACAGGTTGCAGCAACCTCAATTCTTGCCTCCTCAGAAGAAAGAGTTCCACCAACGGGCGTAAGACAGAGGGAGAAACTGAGGCAAGTTTTAGCATAGGAGTGAAAGTTTAAGTTTCAGAGCAGAGGCCGGGCGCAGTGGCTCACGCCTGTAATCCCAGCACTTTGGGAGGCCGAGACGGGTGGATCACGAGGTCAGGAGTTAGAGACCATCCTGGCTAACACAGTGAAACCCCGTCTCTACTAAAAAGACAAAAAAATTAGCTGGGCATGGTGGTGGGCACCTGTAGTCCCAGCTACTCCAGAGGCATATGCAGGAGAATGGTGTGAACCCGGGAGGTGGTGCTTGCCCTGAGCCGAGATCGTGCCACTGTACTCCAGCCTGGGCGACGGAGTGAGACTCCATCTCAAAAATAAATAAATAAATAAATAAATAATTAAAAAAAAGTTTCAGAGCAGAAACAAAAGGAAGTACACTTGGAAGAGGGCCAAGCGGGTGACTTGAGAGATCCAAGTGCATGGTTTGACCTTTGACTTGGGATTTTATACCTTGGCATGCTTCTGGGGGCCTTGTCCCCTGATTCTTCCTTTGGGGTGGCTGTCTGCATGTGTAGTGGCCTGCTAGCACTTGGGAGGGCCACATGTGTAGTGTGTTTACTGGAGCTGTACACATGCTCACTTGAGCATTCTTCCCTTACCAATCAAGTGTTCTCAGAGAAAGGTCATATGCCAGTTGAACTTTGCCATTTTGGCTAGGTGTAGTGGCTCACACACCTAGTTGCAGAGGCCGGGCGCAGTGGCTCACACCTGTAATCCCAGCACTTTGGGAGGCCAAGACAGGTGGATCACCTGAGGTCAGGAGTTCAAGACCAGCCTGGCCAACATGGTGAAACCCCGTCTCTACTAAAAATAAAAAAAAATTGGCCAGGCACGGTGGCTCACGCATGTAATCCCAGCACTTTGGGAGGCCAAGGCGGGCAGATCATGAGGCCAGGAGATCGAGACCCTCCTGGCTAACATGGTGAAACCCCATCTCTACTAAAAATACAAAAAATTAGCCAGGCATGGTGTCAGGTGCCTGTAGTCCCAGCTACTCGGGAGGCTGAGGCAGGAGAATGGCATAAACCTGGGAGGCAGAGCTTGCAGTGAGCTGAGATCACACTACTGCACTCCAGCCTGGGCAACAGAGCGAGACTCCGTCTCAAAAAAATTTTTTTTAAATAAATAAATAAATAAATAAATTAGGCCAGGTGCAGTGGCTCACTCCTGTAATCCCAGCACTTTGGGAGGCAGAGGCGGGTGGATCATGAGGTCAGGGGATCACGACCATCCTGGCCAACATGGTGAAACCCGTTTCTACTAAAAATACAAAAATTAGCCAGGCGCGGTGGTGTGTGCCTGTAATCCCAGCTACTCAGGAGGCTGAGACAGGAGAATAGCTTGAACCAGGGAGTCGGAGGTTGCAGTGAGCAGAGATCGAGCCATTGCACCCTAGCCTGGCAACAGAGCAAGACTCTGTCTCAAAAATAATAATAATAATAATAATTAGCTGGACATGGTGGCAGGTTCCTATAGTCCCAGCCACTTGGGAGGCTGAGGCAGGAGAATTGCTTGAACCTGGGAGACGGAGGTTGCCGTGAGCCCAGATCACACCACTGCACTCCAGCCTGGGTGACAGAGCAAGACTCCCTCTGAAAAAAAAAAAAAAACTCCATCAATTTGCCTCTTAGTGCTCATGCTTGAGCCCACTCACCCACCTCCTGAGATCTTATCGGGAAGCTGCTGATCACCAGTTTCAGGTATTTCTATCTATTGGGAGACTGCCCTTCCCTGGTGCCGGCTGCGACCAATTATCATCTGAGAGAGACAGCTAAACACCTGCCTGACCATCACCTGATGATCACCTGACTTTCCTGGTGGGGGTGGGGGACAGTTCTCCTGCCTGCTCATGTCTGCTTGGCTACCTACTGTAACACTTTCATCTCCATTATCTCATTTTAGCCTCGTGATTACTTGGTGACGCAGGGCAGATTTCATGATCCCTCATTTTACGGAAGCAAAATGTGAAGCTCAGGATATAAAATCACTTACCCCAATCATACCTTTAGTATCTCTGTGGCTTAGAAGAACACAACTAGTAACAGAAATTCAAATCTAGCTTTGTTCCTGACTAGATGTATATGGTCTTTAGTGAGTTACCTAAACCTATAGTATCCAAACTTTGTGATTTCAAGTATAGTTATTATTTTATTTTATTTTATTTTTTTTTTGAGACAGAGTCTCACTCTGTCATCCAGGCTGGAGTATGGTGGCGCCATCTGGGCTCACTGCAACCTCCGCCTTCCAGGCTCCAGTGATTCTCCTGCCTCAGCCTCCCGAGTAGCTGGGACTACAGGTGCAGGCCACCACGCCTGGCTAATTTTTGTATTTTTAGTAGAGAGGGGGTTTAGTCATTACTTTCTTTACAAAGAGCTTTAGGCCAGGCACAGTGGCTCATGCCTGTAATCCCAGCACTTTGGAAGGCCAAGGTGGGTGGATCATCTGAGGTCAGAAGTTTGCCACCAGCCAGGCCAACATGGTGAAACCGTGTCTCTACCAAAAATACAAAAATTATCTGGGCCTGGTGGCGGGTGCCTGTAATCCCAGCTACTCGGAAGGCTGAGGCAGGAGAATCGCTTGGACCCGGGAGGCGGAGGTTGCAGTGAGCCAATATCGCACCACTGCACTCCAGCCTGGGAGCTAAGAGCGAGACTCCATCTCCAAAAAAAAAAAAAAGAGAGAGAGCTTTAAAAATCAGCTACCATCTATGATCAACATCACTGCACAAAAGAAATGGCATTTTAATATTAAGAACAAGGAAGACCATGATATCAAAATTAAGAGCTCATCTTTTAAATTAAATAAATTCCATTTGTTTTATTCAGTTTATTCTAAAAATAAAAAGAGACTACTTTGTCCTTATTTTCATTTTTTGGAAGACTGACAAATATTCCTGTTGATTTTCTTCTATTTATTAACATTTTATGATGATCTGACTCAAGCTCTGATTCTCTTTCCACTAACACAGCTGGAAATGGGAACCCATGGGTTTGGGTGGTAAAGGCCAGAATGCTCTAATTAGAGAAGCAGGCTGGATGAATGTCCAGGTTCTGTTCTGAAACCACACCATCTCCTGTGCCCTGATATATCAACCAACCGTTGTTTTGGTAGCCCCAGATAAGCGGCGGGAAGAGCTGACTTCCTCTTAGAAAATGACTCTTTTGTATTTCTGGCAAAACAGCTTGGGATTTGATGTGCAAACTGCAGCCTGTTCTGCAGCCTGTTCTCTCCCGGTACCTTCTGCTATCAGGCCAGTCATGACTGGCTTGGCTTTCACCCCGAGTGAAGAGCTACTGGGTCCATCGGGCTGTTTGCTCCCTGCCTACTGCTGTTCCAGGTCACAGTTTGGAAAAATAGCTTGGAGAATCCAATGCTTCTACAAGAGGCTCCCTGCCACTGGGCTCAACCAGGAGCTTGCGTGTGAACTACAGCTAGTCAATGACTTTACTATTATGAATGATAACAATAAACATCTTTTGCACATTTTTTAAAGTAGTTTTTAAAACCCACTATCTTTTTAGGATAACATCAATGCTCAGGAAAATCTTCATGAAAGAATAAGAGATAGAACTGGTTTACCCTGAAAAATGAATGGTATTTGGAAGGGAGTTGGGATGGGAGGATGGGAATAGGGTGTGGAGGGCAGAAGGTGCAGGGACACACAGGAGCTGAGGAAAGGCATGAAGGGTGGAATACTGAATTCTCATGAGGAGAAGAGGGGGCAAGGTGCAATGGCTCATGCCTGTAATCTGAACACTTTGGGAGGCCGAGGCAGGAGGATCACTGGAGGCTGGAGTTTAAGACCAGCCTGGCCAACATAGCAAGACCTTGTCTCTAAAAAATAAAAATTACCTGGGTGTGGTAGCACACTCCTATAGTCTTAGCTACTCAGGAGGCTGAGATGAGAGGATTGCTTGAGCCCAGGAGCTCTAGGCTGCAGTTAGCCATGATCGCACCACTGCACTCCAGCCTGGGCAATGGACAGACTCTGTCTCTAAAAAAGGGGGGTTAAAAAAAAGGAGAAGAGAGAATGAACTGGTATGGGCCAGATGTGTGGAGATCTCTCAAGCTTTTGAGGAGGACAGACTTGGTCAAACCCTAGCTCAGCCACTTACTGGTGCTATTACCTCCACCCTCCACCTCCTGCCCCTCATTGTGAGGGAAAGCTCTTTGAGGCCAGAAAAGTTAAGTGATCATGAGGAGTAGGGAAACGCCAGAAACATAATGAGTCTGACAGGGATTCTTCCTATTAAAAAGCTATTCAGGGAAATAGAAATAGTCAAACTACCTCCACCCTCTCTGTCCTTTGATCTGGGTGTTTCTATCCCCTCCTTTTCCTTGAGAGAGGTTTCAAGGTTTAAAAAAAAAAAATCCATGGACATCAATAGGTCTTCAGACAAATTTGATCCCTCTAAGGCAGTTTGATGAAACCACCAAGCCAAGAAACAGTCCCTCTCCCTTGCTCTCAGGCAGGGACATAATAAGGACTAAGGAAGTGACCTCCTTTCAGGAAGTAGGTGGACATATGACCTAAAATTCAACCCTTCTCTTCTTGGAAGGAACTTCTCATCTAAAGGAGAAAAGCTTTAAAATGTGCTCTCTTTTCAGTGCAGAAGGAAAGAAGGAGTGGGAGAAAGAATTTACTGTCCTGCAGTAGTATTTAGAATATAGAGGAAAAATATTTTCTAAAAATGGACAAACTGAGTGAAGAGTTTGTAGCTTTAAAGATACCTTTCCCTGGAAGTTTTAGCCTCTACTTTTTTAATTGTCCCAGTTGGAAACCTGGGGAGATTTTTATCATCTGTGAGGTTGAGCTGTTTATTTATTTACGATATTTTTCCCATCACCTCCTGTTGCAACTGCTGCAATTCATACTGGGTGGTGTGTGAGGAGATGAGGCTGGGATTAAGAGGGGAAAGATTGGCAAGGAAGCCAAGCTATGAAACAGAGAAAGATTGGGGCACACTGCTAAATGAAAGTGTATTTGACTTTCCATGACTTTATTTAAATTTGCATTTTTTTATTATGAAAATAATATATGTGGCCAGAAAGGGTGCCTCAAACATGTAATCCCAGCAATTTGGGAGGCCAAGGTGGGTGGATCACTTGAGGTCAGGAGTTCGAGACCAGCCTGGGCAACATGGTGAAAGCTCATCTCTACTAAAAATACAAAAATTAGCTGGGTGAGTTGGTACACACCTGTAATCCCAGCTACTTAGGAGGCTGAGGCATGAGAATCGCTTGAACCCAGGAGTTGGAGGTTGCAGTGAGGTGAGATTGTGGCACTGCATTCCAGCCTGGGCAACAGAGCAAGACTCAGTCTAAAAAAAAAAGAAAACCTGAAAATAATATTTGCACCTATTCAAATTTCTATTTTGTGATGATTAATTTTATGGGTCAACTTGAATGGACCATGGGATGCCCAGATATTTGGTTGAATATTATTCTGGGTTTGTTTGTGAGGGTGTTTCTGGATGAGATTAACATTTGAGTCAGTACACTGAGTCGAGTAGGCTACCCTCCATCATGCAGGTGGGCCTTGTTTAATTAATGAAAGACCTGAATAGAACAAAAAGGCTGACCCTCTTGCAAGTCAGAGGGAATGCCTCTTGTTTGGCTGCTTGAACTGGAGCATCAGTCTTTTCCTGCTTTTGGACTTGAATTGAAATATTGGCTTTTCTTGAGTCTTGAGCATGCCAGCTTTTGGACTAGAATTATGTCATCAGCTTTCCTAGGGAATGTTATGGACTGAATTGTGTCCCCCCAAAATTCATACGTTGAAGATCTAATTCCCAATGTGACTGCACTTGGAGATAGGGCTCTTAGGAGGAGATTAAGATTAAATTAAGTCAGAGGGTGGGGTTCTAATTGGACAGGATTGGTGGCCTTATAAGAAGAAGGGAGAGAGTGAAGTCTCTCTCTCTCTCTCTCTCTCTCTGTCTCTCTCTGCCATGTGAAGACACAGCAAGAAGGTGGCTGTCTGTAAGCCAGGAAGAGAGCCCTCACCAGAAAACCATACTGGCACCCTAACCTCAGACTTCCAAACTCTAGAACTCTGAGAAAATTGTTCTGTTGTTTAAGCCACCCAGTCTGTTGTATCTTGTTATGGCAGCCCAAGCTGACTAATACACATTTTATTACCCAGTGTAATAAAAGTAATTTAAGTACCCAGTGTAAAATAAATATAAATGCCTAGTGTAGAATTGTTCTCCTCCTCAAATAAGACCATGGTAAGCAGCTCCTTGTACATTTTTATAAAAAGTATGTATGCATATATAAGAATGTATCTTTTCTGTAAAAACAAAACAAAACAATACAACACATACAGAATCATGCTATACATACTGTTATACATCTTGCTTTCTTCAACTAAAAATCTCCTTTGGCGATCACTCTTTATCAGTAGTATGATCATATGTCCCAGTTTGCCTGGGCCAGTCCTGGTTTACAGTTTTTGTCCCAGTATAATTATCAGTAGAATCCCTTCCCACTGTCAAAAGAATCTTGGTTTGGATAAATCTCATAGTCACTCTATTTATCAGGCAAAATGAATCTGCCTTTTTGCTTTTAGTAAGTTTCATGGAATGGCATATCACAGATACCTCAACTGTAACTAAATCATCTATTTATGAATAGTTATTCCTAATTTTTTTTTTTTTTTTTTTTGGATGGAGGCTTGCTCTCTCCCAGGCTGAAGTGCAGTGGCATGACCTCTGCAACCTCTGCCTCCCAGTTTCAAGTGATTCTCGTGCCTCAGCCTCCGGAGTAGCTGGGATTACAGGGGCCTGCCACTAGGCCCGGCTAATTTTTGTATTTTTAGTAGAGACGGGGTTTTGCCAGGTTGCCCAGGCTGGTCTCAAACTCTTGGGCTCAAGCGATCCACCCACCTCGGCCTCCCAAAGTGCTGGGATTACAGGCGTGAGCCACCATGCCCGGCCCTTAGTTTTTAACTATTACAAAGAATTCAGTGGGGAGCCTCCTTCCTCATTCCCTTGAACCCCTGTGAGAGCACATGTGGAAGGCAAATTATAACAGTGAAAATTTCTGGGTCAAAGAGTTTGTGCCTTTTACATTTTTCTGTAAAATAATATTATTTATTTATTTATTTATTTATTTATTTATTTATTTATTTATTGAGATAGAGTCTCACTCTGTTGCCCAGGCTGGAGTGCAGTGGCAAAATCTTGGCTCACTACAACCTTTGCCTCCTGGGTTCAGGCGATTCTCCTGCCTCAGCCCCTCAAGTAGCTGGGACCACAGGCGTGCGCCACCACGCCCTGCTAATTTTTTTTTATTTTTAGTAGAGATGGGTTTCCCCATGTTGGCCAGTCTGGTCTCGAACTCCCGACCTCAAATGATCCGTCCACCTTGGCCTCCCAAGTGCTGAGATTACAGTCATGAGCCACCACGCCAGGCCAAAATAATATTTTTATTTACTTTCTAATTGAAGTGTAATACGGCAGATCTTCAAACAATGTTGTTGTTTCGTTATAACATTGATGAGAATAAAATGGATTCCCTGCTAGGGCTGCTGTCTGTGTGGAATTTGCATGTTTCCCCCATGTCTGCGTGGTTTTCCTCCTACATCCCAAAGCTGTACCCGTGAGGCTCATTGGTGTGCCTCACTGGTCCCGGTCTGAGTGAGAGTGGGTGTGTATGTGAGTGTGTCCTGCGATAGGATGGTGTCCTGGCCAGGGTGGGTTCCTGCCTTGTACCCCAAGCTGCCAGGATGGGCTCTGGCAACCAGAGATCCTGAACTGGAATAAGCAGGTAAATAGTGATCTTACTTGATTTTATTAATCTTCCTTAAATGTACATATATGTAGCTTACATTTATTTAAACATTTCATATTAGAAGTGTTTTTGTCTTTATTTAGAAGCTGTTTCTGCAACCAGAAATATGCCGAAGGAACTTAACTCTTGTTTATACCCATTAGCCTATGGTAAAATCGGTTTCACCTAAAGTCTCGGTTTCCAAGAACCTACTGGGGAAGTTGTAAAGATTTACTGCATTTCATTGTATGATTATGCCAATTTATTCATCCACCGTTGACATTTTGAACTCTAGCCAAATTCCTCTTCATGTGGGAGGAACTTCAGGCAGAGGAGCCAACCCAGGTGAACCAACCCAGATAGCTCTGCACGCCTGCCTCACTCAGAGCCCAGGTCCTCCCACAGCTCTTTGGACGGATCAGGACATTGCCCTCCTCAACACAGTTCCAGTAGATTTCCTGCCTGGCTCCTTTCCTTCTCCTGAGGGTACCAAGCCCTCTTCCTCCAGAACGCATTGGCTGACTCTTCCACCACCATGCCTACTGCGGGAGGGACCTTCTGGGGATCCCCACAGCATTCCCTACTTCTCATGTCCCTGCACACATCACTTGGAATTGTAATCCCTTCTTTAATTCCCATATTTCCAGTTGGACTGTATTTATTTCCTATTGCTGCTATGAGAAGTTACCACAAAGTCAGTGGATTAGAACAGTATACATTTAATGTTCTATAGTTCTAGAGGTCAGAAGTCTGAAATGATTCTCACTGGGCTAAAATCATGGTGTCAGGTATTCCTTCTGGAGGCTCTAGGGGAGAAACTGTTTCTTGCCTTTTCCGGCCTCTAGAGACTGCCCTTGTTCCTAGGTTCCCCGGCCATCTTCAAAGCCATCAGTGGCTGATCAAGTCTTTCTCATATCACATCATTTTAACACTGAACTTCCATGTTTAAGGATCCTTCGATCCCACTGGGCCCACCTGGATAATCCAGGATAATCTCCTGATTTTTTTTTTTTTTTTTTTTTTTTTGAGGCAAGGTCTCACTCTATTGCCCAGGCTGGAGTGCTTGTGGCACAATTACGGCTCACTGAAGCCTTGACCTCCTGAGCTCAAGCAATCCTCCCATCTCAGCCTCTCAAGTAAGTGGGACTACAGGCACGTGCCACCATGCCTGGTTAATTTTTTAAAAAAATTTTGCAGAAACAAGGTCTCACTATGTTGCCTAGCTGGTCATGGAACTCCTGACCTCGAGGGATCCTCCCGCCTCAGCCTCCCAAAGTGCTGTGATTACAAGTATGAGCCACCACACCCAGCCAATCTCCCTATTTCAAAGTCAGTTAATTAGCAACCTTAGTTCTGTTTATAATCTAAATTCTCCCTTGCCATGTAGCATAGCAAAGTCATAGCATCTGAGGATAAGAACGTGTACGTCTCCAGGAGCCATTATTCTGCTTACCACAGACTCCAAGCTCTGTGAGGACAGAAATTATATCTCACTTTTTTTTAAGATGGAGTCTCACTCTGTTGCCCAGGGTGAAGTGCAGTGGAGCGATCTCAGCTCACTACGACCTCCACCTCCCAGGTTCAAGCAATTCTCCTGCCTCAGCCTCCCAAGTAGCTGGGATTACAGGTGTGCACCACCATGCCTGGCTAACTTTTGTATTTTTAGTAGAGGCGGGGTTTCACCATGTTGGCCAGACTTGTCTCGAACTCCTGACCTCAAGTGATCCACCTGCCTTGGCCTCCCAAAGTGCCGGCATTATAGGCGTGAGCCACTGCGTCTGGCCTATATCTCACTTCTGTTATACCTGCTTCATGTATGTGCGTTTCTTTCAGGTCAGGTAAAGAATCCCACCCTAGTTCTCTGCCAGACGGCACACTGCTATCTACTTATCAAAGCAGGCAAAGAAACCTCATTGTGGCTGTGAAAAGGGTGTTTTCCCGCAACCAGTCCTCTCCCCAACTGCAGACTCTTTTTCTAACAACATCATTTTTAGCCTGAGAATGCTGAAGACAGGGACAGTTACAGGTGTCTTTCAGGACAAGAACCATGTCATTCATCTGTGTGTTGCCTATCACAGGGCCTGGTACACTTTCAGAACTCAATGCATGTATGTTGAGTGGGTAAAGGTGGAACCAGAGTCCAACTGGGGTGGCCAAGCTGATAACAAGGTGACTAGTAGGTCATTGGGTCAGAGATCTAGAGCCCAGTTGGGATGGCTCCTGTGTGACCACAAACTTCTGGAGCATACAGTGCTGTCAATCAGACTACCAGGGAGCCAGGTGACCTTGGATTTGGTGAATCAGGCCAGGCAGGAAGTCAGCAGCAGGCAGACAAGGCAGTGCCCACATAGGCACCAAGAGAAGGGTTGGGGCCAAGTGGGTTCAAGAACCTGGTGTGAGTGGAAGCTGAGATGGAAGGGGGACATCAGAAACCTGCAGGAGAAGAGGAGCAACTTAACCAGAGGCAGCTTCCTGCACCATGACCCAGTACCGATATTGTCCTCTGCAGTGAGAATCAGCTCAGCTTAGCCACAGGCTCATGGGCCACAGCATGCAAGCATGAGCAACAGCTGTGAGGGTCTCTGGTAGGCAGACTCTGAAACCAGAGGTGAGCTGGGAACAGTCACTTCAACAAGCAACAGTCACAGTAGATACGAAACTGAATAGGACAGTCGCCACTCTTGGGAAGCTCATGATCTAGGGCAACAGTCAGGCACCAAAAAACGATCTCACATACGGTGGTAAATGAGAACAAAAGGCTACCAGACTGAAAGCTTTAAAAAAAAAAAAAAAAAAAGGCTGGGCACGGTGGCTCATGCCTGTAATCCCAGCACTTTGGGAGGCCAAGGCGGGCGGATCATGAGGTCAGGAGATCGAGACCATCCTGGCTAACACGGTGAAACCCCGTCTCTACTAAAAAATACAAAAAATTAGCGGGGTGGGGCAGCAGGCGCCTGTAGTCCCAGCTACACAGGAGGCTGAGGCAGGAGAATGGCGTGAACCCGGGAGGCGGAGCTTGCAGTGAGCCGAGATTGCGCCACTGCACTCCAGCCTGGGCGACAGAGCCAGACTCCGTCTCAAAAAAATGAATTAATTAATTAAAAAAGAGTCTCTCTTATCCTTTCCAATAATGCTTTGTGGTAGATATTATTTCTTCCACTTCATAGACAAGAAATGTGAGGCTCAGAGAGGATAAATAGCTTGCCCAAGGTCACACAGCTGTGTGTAGATCCAGTTTACAAACTCAAGTTTCTTTTACTCAAAAGTCCACACATCTCAGCTCTGAAGCTGAAGCTGTTTTTCTCTATCGCTGGGCGTGTAGTAGGTATTCAGCAAATGACTCCTTTGAAATAGATTTAGTTCTCATGCTCCTGTACTCTCCATGCACTTCTATTATAACTCTATTCTATTCCCAAGCACTTGGTAGAATAAATATATTTCATTCATTCCAAACAGGCCTTAAAATAGGATAATTTTGTGTTTCTGAGTGACAGGGACTATACCCTACCAACTTTTTTTTTTTTTTTGAGGCGAGTTTCATTCTTGTTGCCCAGGCTGGAGTGCAATGGCGCGATCTTGGCTCACTGCAACCTTTGCCTTCCAGGCTCAAGCGATTCTCCTGCCTCAGCCCCCCGAGTAGCTGGGATTACAGGCGCCGGCCACCGTGCCCTCTTGTTTTTGGTTGTTTGTTTGTTTGTTTGTTTGTTGTTTTTTTGTATTTTTAGTAGAGACAGGGTTTCGCCATGTTGGCCAGGCTTGTCTCGAACTCCCAACCTCAGGTGATACACCCGCCTCGACCTCCCAAAGTGCTGGGATTACAGGCGTGAGCCACCGCGCCCGGCCCCCTACCAACTTTTTACCCTAACATACAGTAAGTGTTAACACCTGTGAGTGTGAGTGTGTGAAGGTTAACCTGGCAGCATTGTGCTTGATGGCCTAGAAAGGGAACAAAGAAAATCTTGGCTGCAATGGTCAGGGCTATTTTATTCTTCCCAGTATTAGTAGTGCCTGGCACATTAGAAGTGCTCACACACATTGGCTGAATAAATGAAGAATCCTGCATTCATTCACCCTAGTTCTAGCTGTAACAATAGAATCCTATTCACTCTGGGTAGTTCTAGAGCCAGTTAGAGATAACTGTATTGCATTCTAGAGACCCTCCAAGTCCAAGAAATTTCACTGTGTCTACAGAAT
Organism: Pongo abelii; assembly: GCF_028885655.2. Taxonomy (NCBI): domain Eukaryota; kingdom Metazoa; phylum Chordata; class Mammalia; order Primates; family Hominidae; genus Pongo; species Pongo abelii. The sequence goes on along the minus strand of NC_071985.2, from coordinate 37,284,989 downwards.
ACCCTTGTCTCCAAAGAAACTACATTTCAGTTCCAAGTAGTTGTACCACAGTCATAAACACAACCACAAAGGAGGAATGGAAACAAACCACCAAACACTGTGACTGGGAGGCCCAACTCCTCTTAACCACTGAAGAGCAGTTTCTAAACAAACACAAAGGGGATTGCACCTGCTCTGGGTCCTGCCAAAAGAATAGAAAGCACACCCAAGAAAGTCAGACTGGCACCAAGTGAGAACCCAACAGGGCCAAATAGGAAGCTCACTGGGGGAGGAGAGATGCCAGGATTAGTGGTGGTAGGAGGTTGACCTAATTCCACTGTGTTCAGGGGATATTATTGCCTGGTCCAATGAGTCATACAGCTCAGGCATGTCATATCATTTTAACCACAGATAATAAGAATAACAACCCTCTTTTATTGAGTGATTACTAAGTACCGGCCCTATGCTAAGCACTCTTTACACATTAGCTCACTTTTGCTAAGACTGGGCAGGGAGGTAATCAAGTCGCGGGAGTCATCCAGGTAGGCAAAAGAAACGTGAAGGCAAGCGCAACACCAAGGCTGAGGACAGGAAATTTGGATGTTGACAGACAAGTGTCTGCCCCACCTCTAATTCGTTAAGCTGATGATTCCCAAACACACATCAGAGTAAACTGGGAAAGTTTTCAAAAGACAGCTGTCTGAGTCTCCCTCAGACTCACTGAATCAGAATTTCTAAGGACAAGGCCCAGAAATCCATATTTTTGTCTATATTTTTAAAATCTATATTTAAAAATCCCGATTTAAAAAAAAACCACCCTGAATTCACACTTGTGAATATCCCACATACACGTGGGCCCTTAAAGAAAGTGCAGATGCTAAAATAACCCAGGACCCTACATTGGCTTATTCCCAAACTGCTTTCATTTAGTCCCAGCTCTACTGGGTCTCAAATCCATGGCTCTAAAACCTTAGACATTCTTTGGGCCTGTGGACAAGGTGTTTCTCAGGCTTTGCATCTGAGTTAGTCCCCAAATCCTTAGGATTAACTTGACTCCTGGGCATTTTGTGCCACTATAGGTGGTTACGTCCTCCCACCCCAGACATTTGCATCTAAACAAGCAGTGCCAGAGCCCTGTTAGTGAGGATGAGTAGGGGACACCTGGACCCAGGATACCAGCAATGAGACCATCATACAGAAGGATGAGTGTCCTGCAAGACCTGGCCCAACTAAAAGCCTCATAGCTATTGCCTGTTAGGGGAGGAATGAGTCTCTTAGCAGTCCCTGAGCACACATTGAAAAAGGATGCAAGTGAGGTGGCGAATGAGGGGTCTGAGCTTGAAGGTAGACCTAGGACCATCTCAGCAGGCTCCCAGGTTCTGAATCCTGTTCACGAATCTTCCTTCTCCTGCGTCAAGAACCATCTCCACCAACCCCCATCTCTGGTCTTTACCACAGGAAAACACCTCTGCTCAATCCTGGCAACCATCCACCACCCACAGACAAAAATAGACCAGCTGGCCTCTGCAAGCACGTTGCTTTCACTGATGAGAAACAAACACCCATTTGGTTTACTTTCTCTTCAAAAGTCCAGGAAGCCTCTTGACAGAAGATACTGGGAAGGTTTAGTGAAGGCCAAGGGCTTAAGTTTTGAAACCTAAACCATTTGACAGGCCGTGTGAAGGTGAAACTTATGGTCATATTGAAGCTCTTACACTTCGAGTCTCATTTGCTAAATGTAGTAAGGCATTCATCGGGGTCTCTTAGATGCAGAAAAAAATGTAATGACAGTGAGGCATATGTGTGCTTCACGCAAGAAAGGACTTTTTTTTTTTCTCTTTTGAGACAGAGTTGTCCTCTTTTACTCAGGCTGGAGTGCAGTGGCACAATCTCAGCTCACTGCAACCTCCTCCTTTCAGGTTCAAGCAATTCTCCTGCCTCAGCCTCCCAAGTAGCTGGGATTACAGGCATGCTCCACAACACCCAGCTAATTTTTGTATTTTTTAGTAGCAATAGGGATTCACCATGTTGGCCAGGCTGGTCTTGAACTCCTAGCCTTGGTTGATTCACCCGCCTCAGCCTCCCAAAGTGCTGGGATTACAGACATGAGCCACTACACCCGACATGAAAGAACTTTCTAAAGGAGTTGACCATCAGAAGAAGAGTCTGCCTGGGAGATATGAGATCATTTCCATTGGATGTGACTCTAATTATCTATCGGCCATGCCATAGGTGTGAGGTTGGACCAAGAGAAACTTTAAGATATCTTCCAAGCTCTAACTCTATGACTCTGTAATCATTATCACCATAAACTGGGCACCTTTTCCACAAGGGGCTTGTGTAAAATGTGGAACAATCAACGCGGAAAAGGCCTATTCAAGAATCAGAACTTCTTGTGTTCTAAGGGATATTCCTACAAATCTCCGAGGACATAATAACTTACCAATATATAGTCTAGGAATATTTCTGAATGTTTCAGTCACTGAGAGTCCAGGAAGCCTCTCTTCTGGACAGTGTCTGCTAATCAGCTCCCTTGTTGAAATAGTCTGTATCCACCACCAAACACCCTGACAGTGCTATCCTTTCCTGATGGATAACATTATAGTTTATTTCCGAAATAGTTTATCTCTCAAATCTCTCTCTAACTCACACCTCTCCCCTGCTTAGATTGTTCCAATCAGCTGGACATTTTATTTGTATTTCAAACTACCTACACTTGAATATCTATTAGACATTTTAAACTGAAAATACCCCAAACTTGTCTTCTGCCACCAAACTTGCTCCTCCCACCAAACTTGCTCCTCCCACAGTCTTGCCCATTTCAATTAATGGCAACTCTACCCTTTCAATATGCTGGGACAAAAACCTTGGAGTCATTTGCAACTTATTTTACACCTTATAGCCAGTCTTTCAGAAAAACCTGTTGTTCCTACTTTCAAAATATATTCAGATTATGACCACTTCTTACCACCTGCACTGCTGCCACCTGGTCTAATGCCATGGTTATCTCTCACCGAGTTTACCACAGTAATGTTTTCAACTCATCTCTCTGCTTCCATCTTTCAGTCTTTCTCAGCACAAGATCCAGAGTAAGGTGACGGAAATGTACTATAAGGCTATTGTGGTGGTGGTTACATGACTCCATACATTTGTCAAAACTCATCAAATGGTACTCTTAAAATTGGCAAATTTTATTATATACAAATTATATTGCAAGGCCAGGCGTGGTCGCTCATGCCTATAATCCCAGCACTTTGGAAAGCCAAGGTGGAAGGATCGCTTGAGCCCAGGAGTCTGAGGCCAGCCTGGGCAATATAGTGAGACCCTGTCTCTACAAAAAGTAAAAAAATAAAAAATTAGCCAGATGTGGTGGTGTGTGCCTATAGTCCCAGCTACTTAGGGGGCTGAGGTGGGAGAATTGCTTGAGCCTAGGAGATCAAGGCTGCACTGAGATATGATTGTGCCACTGCACTCCAGCCTGGGCAACAGAGCAAGTCCCCGTCTCAAAAAACTTGTATTGCAATAAAGATTAAAAATGCAAATTAGATTATGTCATTTATTGGATCAAAACCATAAAAAAATGGATTCCCATTTCATTCAGAGTATAATCCAGAGTTCTTACAATGGCCTTCAAGGTCCTGTTTAATCTATTACCCCATTAGCTGGCTGACCTCACCTCCTTTTCACTCACTTAGCTCTACCACACTGGCCTACTCATTGTTCTTCTGTCATACCAGGAATGCACCCACCTCAGGATCTTGTATGTGTTTACCTGTCTAGAACACTCTTATTCTAGTTATTATCTGCATGCTTGATCCTTCTTCTTACAGTATTTTTTAAATTGTCACCTTCATAGCGAGGCTTTCCTAGACCATCCTATTTATCCACTCTGCCTTTTAATTATAGCATTAAGACCATTTATATTTAATGTAATTATTGATGCAGTTGATGTCCACTATCATGCTATTTATTTTCAATTTAGCCTATCTGTTCTCTGTTCCTCTTGCCTCTTTTCCTGCTTTCTTTTGTATAAAGCAAGAAGAAAATGTTCAGGGTTTCATTTTATCTCCTCTATTGACTCTTGAGCTAGTTCATGTGGTTTTTGTTTGTTTCAGTGGTCGCTCTGGAAGTTATAATATGCATCCAACACTTATCACAGGCATATCTTGAAGTAAGATTATACCACTTCATGTATAAGTTAAGAAACACAAAACAACATACTTATATTTATTCCCCTTCTGGTCTTTTTTCTATTGCTATAATGCCTTTTATTATTTCTACATATATTATAAACTCCACAAATTATTGTTAACTTTTGGTTAAAATTCAATTGTATAGACTCACGGATTCCTATTTTATTCAATGATATGATCTATTACTGTTATTTTTTTAGTCTTCAAATCATCCCAGATTTGGCCAATGAGAATCCCTTTAAGTTACTTCCTGTGTCTTTTTGATATGTCCCCCATCATTCTTTGAGGACTTTGTTACTTCTGGTAGCAGGTTCCAGGCTCATTTTATACTCCTCTGCCCTTCCCCTGAAATCAGCCATTTCTCAAAGGAGACTTGATTCTTTTTGTTTAAAGTGATATTCACAAAGCAGGATCTAGGTACTAGTGTGCTCATTGCTACTACAGTATCATTCATTACTTCTAGGCCCCTGTCCTCTCAGTGGACAGAGCTAGGAAATGTACATATGTATATACTCACATATATGTACACATGCACATCTGTATCTGTTTCTGTAACTATCTATTAAAAACCACGAGCCCTCACCAATGCCTCCAATTCCAATCCAACATCACAGGGTTTATTTTAGCCTTCCCCTTTCCATTTTTGTCTTTTTAATTTTAACTTTTATTTCCTTTGGTGCTCCTCAGCAGGACCCTTTCCATATTTGTAACTCCCTTCCTTCACAGTGAGAGAATCAGCTTTCGTTATCCTCTGTACATTTATGTATTTGCTCAATCTTCCTGGATGTAACCAGTATTCTGGCCACTCTGGAGCCAGTCCTTGGTTCTGCTGCCCCACTGATTCCCACCAGTGACATCAGGACTAAATTCTTCCCTCACTAATTGCTGCTGGCCATGCTGGAGCCAAAGCCTAGACCCTGATGAAGGGCCCAGCAGCCTTGGTGAAGAAGCAGGAGGAATGTCAGGATTAATCACAGCTGATAATCTGTAAACTAGATGTGACAGGAAGATGAGGGAGCTTGGATACCGAGAATGCCAGAAAATATGCCATGGGTTTCCGGCGGGTTGTACAAGAAAAATGTGCCAGGAGAGGCACTGAGTTGGTAGAAAATGGAGGAGTGGAAGTGCTGGAGATCTTGATAAAATCGAAGAATAGGTATGGTTAGGATTAAGCTATCTGGAGGACACAGCCACTTTCAAATAGCTGGCCAAATGCCTGATTATATCTTCACATGAACTGTGCTACAGAGAGACCCGATTCCACTGGAACTTTTATTTTCAAGTGGGTCACATCCGGGAGAATTGCCATTAAGCAGACATTTTTCCAAACAGGGATTACAGGTGCTTCCCCTCCAGTAAATTAAACCCCTAATAGCAGAAGTAAAGGAAGCACATGTACACTCACACACAGACTGAATATAATACTGGCCCCCAATCAAAAATCATCAGGAAATGAGACTTCAAGGCAAGCCCTCTGTCCTGAAATGACTCTTTCATGATCAGATAGCACAGGTATCAAAGAGAAAAGACAGAGATGGAGCTTTTGCAAGTTCCTGAACCCAGAAGCCATGGGGTTCTGAGATACCAGCTGGAAACTGGATGAATTAATATCCGAATAGTTGAATAAACAAACCTGAGCTAGCCTTGCAGACTGAGTAGGATTTCTGTATGTGAGAGGGAGAAGGAGTGGAATTCCCATGGGAAGCAACCCAATTAAGGATCTAGAGCAAGCCACAAGCACGCGAGAATGGTGTGACAGAACCATGGCTGCATCTGCTGCACTGGGGGTGACCTAGGTCAGGGCCGTAGCAGAGTCACGTCTCCAGGCAGCACCAGGCTCTCAGTGCTGTTTGGCAATGCAGCTGTGTGTCAGTTTCCTCCTTTATTCCCTCTGTGGATATTCAGACGCCCCACTCTCAGCGGACAGCCTTGCTGGCTTCAGTGATGAACATCAAGACTATCAGTCATGAACTTCCTCAACCTCCTGTTTCTGCACCTACAAATTATTGTATTTATACCTACTCACAAATTCTTTCTTCCCCAATCACAGAAAGAGATGTCTTATTAAAGACTAATTCCCCACACCACATTCATGCTTTCCTTTTTCCTCACAAAAACATCATTATGGCCGGGTGCAGTGGCTCACGCCTGTAATGCCAGCACTTTGGAAGGGCGACACGGACAGATCACGAGGTCAGGAGATCAAGACAACCCTGGCTAACACGGTGAAACCTCGTCTCTACTAAAAATACAAAAAATTAGTCGGGCGTGGTGGTGGGCACCTGTAGTCCCAGCTACTCGGGAGGCTGAGGCAGGAGAATGGCGTGAACCCAGGAGGTGGAGCTTGCAGTGAGACGAGATCGCACCACTGCACTCCAGCCTGGGCGACAGAGCGAGACACTGTCTCAAAAAAAAAAAAAAAAAAAAAAAATCATTACATCAGTTGTCACCCTCGACTCCTTTCAGGATCTTTCCCAAAAACTGTGAATAGGAAGTCTCATCATGAGCACTTGAAACATTAATCCTATACCCTGTAGCTATTGCCTAATTCTATGGTTTAAATGGGTCCCCTCCAAAAATCAGGTGTTGTCAACGTGATAGAATTAAGAGGCATGGCCTTTAAGAGATTATTATGCTGTGAGGGCTCCTCCTCTTGAATGGGATTAGGAGAGGAAATTGGTTCTCTCTTGCCCTTCTGCTTTCCATGTGAGGATGCAGCAAGAAGGCCCCCAAAAGGAGCCAGAATCTTGATTTTGGACTTCCCAGCCTCTAGAACTGTGAGAAATAAATTTCCTTTCTTTATAAATTACCCAGTCTGTGGTATCCTGTTATAGTAGCACAAAACAGACTAAAATGCCTTTTCTTTCTCTTTCCTTTAACAGAAAAGCTTATTTTTTGTTAAATACTGTTTCACATTTTTCTCTACTTATAAAAGTAGTACACATTCATTACAGAATATTTAGAAAACAAAGAAAACTGTACAGAAAAAAAAAACAACCCCAACTTTGTAACCCTGTCACTCATTTTGGAATCTCTCCACCTGAGGAGATATATATATATATATATATATATATATATATATATATATATATATAATCTATTTATTTATTTATTTATTTTTGAGATGGAGTCTCGCTCTGTCCCCCAGGCTGGAGTGCAGTGGCGTGATCTCGGCTCATTGCAAGCTCTGCCTCCTGGGTTCATGCCATTCTCCTGCCTCAGTCTCCCGAGTAACTGGGACTACAGGTGCGTGCCACCATGCCCAGCTAATTTTTTTGTATTTTTAGTAGAGACAGGGTTTCACCGTATTAGCCAGGATGGTCTCAATCTCCTGACCTTGTGATCCACCCACCTCAGCCTCCCAAAGTGCTGGGATTACAGGCATGAGCCAGAGCGCCAAGCCCCACCTGAGGATATTTTGTTTCTATGTGTATATACCTACATTCAGCATTTAATAGCTAACATTTTACTGAGCGCTTTCTGTGTGCCAGGCTAACCACCACCCAGTGAGGGACTTTACCGTGGCTGCACATCCAGTCAGTGGCCTAGTCAGGATTTGATCCCAGAGATTCTGGCTTCAGAGGGTGAGATCTTAACCTTGCTCCTTATGCCTCTAATTTATACCAGAATTGGAATCATATAGTATAGGTAATGTTTTATATCCTGCTTTTCACTTAGTGTTATATTTTAAGTATTTTTCAATATCACAAATTATGTTTTGTAAATATAATTTCTAAGTTAGTATCACACTTTTCAATAGGATAGCTTGTCCTCTTCCATTCAGTTGTCAAACCATTGATTTTTGCCCTCAATTCTCACCACTCAACAACAGAAACAGATCCCAGAAAGATCATAGGTGACCTCTTCGAGGCTAACTCCATTGGACCCGTTATAACCTTTCTCTTTCTCGACTCCTCAGGAATATTTGACACCCTTGTACTTTCCTTCTTTCTGTCATCTAGTCAATATCTATTGAGCACCAGCAGAAACTTCCACCCTGTCCATTTCCAAGACATGCTTTTCTTTGGTTTCCCTTTCTTTCCCTGCCCATGTTTTCTTAGCCTTTAAGTTCCTGGTCCTCAGTCCACACTTGAAGTATGGGTTCCCCTGAGAGCCCCATGTTGGGGTTTTCACCAGCATTTTTCAGCCCTGGCTGTGGCTAGGAATCCCTGGAAATAACTGCCTAAAGTATTCAGAGTGGGGAGCGAGCTTCAATATTTTGAAGATGCTTCATGTCTTCCACTCAGTCTTTGCTTTTCCTCCTGTGTTCCCTATGTCAGAGAATAGCATACATCTCCACCCACTTACTTAAGCTAGAAAGCTTGCCTTCTTCCTCTCTCCCAATCAATCACTGTGTCCTGTTGATTCTACCACCTTATTATTTTTAAATGTTTTTACATCTCTCTATCTCCATTGTCATTACCTGCATTCAGCCCATCATCAGTTCTTACCTGGATTAGTAAAATGCCCTTGTAGTTGACCCTGCCTCCAGTCTTGCCTCACTCCAATCCTTAGGTTGTTGTTATTTCACATTGAAAACAGCTTTCTTGTTTTTTTTTTTTCTGATTATGTAAATACTATAAGGTCAATATAAAAACGAAAAGAATCATAAAAATAAGAGGGAGAAAGAAATGATCACCTGAAATCCCACCACCCTGAGATACCCTCATTCTTCCACTTTTTGGTGATTATCCTTTCATGCACCCTTTTATGTTGATCAGTCATATGAGAAAAGGGTCTGAACTTTGATCTTCATTGGGATTCAGATGTCAGAGAGTGGCACTGAAGGAGGAACAATTTTAATTAGGGACAAAGAAGGCCTAGAAAGAGGGTATATATAATCATAAACAAGTGTCATAATCTAATTGCTATGATTTGAATGTGTCCCCCAGATTTCATGTGTTGGAAACTTTATCCCCAATGTGGCAGTACTGAGAGGTTTGGGCCTTAAGAGAAGAATGGATCATGAGGGCAGAGCCATTATTCATGGATGAATGGATTAATGGGTTAGTGGATTAAAGTGTTATCATGGAAGGGAAACTGGTGGCTTTATAAGAAGAGGAAAAGAGGCCTGAGCTAGCATCTTAGCATGCTAAGCTCCCTTGCAATGTGATACCCTGTGCCACCTTAGGACTGTGCAGTCTCCACAAGCAAGAAGGCCCTCACCAGATGTGGCTCCTTGACTATCTCAGCCTCCATAACTGTAAGATATAAACTGTTTTTCTTTATAAATTACCCAGTTTCAGGTATTCTGTTATAAGCAACAGAAAATGCACTAGTATAATCATAATGCTGTTTTGTTTTTAAAGAGGGGCACATTTTTTTAAATATATTTTTTACTGTGCAAAATCTGCTACAAGAACATTCTAGTTAAGTAATCTTTTTTGTTTACCTTCCCTCCTTTCTCTTTTTCTGCTCCTTGCAGCTTCACCTGCACCCCAGGTAACCAGTGCTAATAACTTCATATGTGAACCTTCATACCTTTTCTTCATGCTCATATAATTATATGTTGCATTTGGCTCCCCATGATAGTGACTCAACACAGGCTTAATCACTTTAGAGTTTATTCTTGTATGTAGGCATCCAGGGCTGCTATGGTGGCTACACAAAGTGATCAGGGAGCCAGCTTCCTTCAAACTGTGTGCCTGGCAATCTTTCACATTGTCATATCTTCAAAGTCATACAATGACTATAAAAGCACCAGCCATACATCCTTTTCAGGTAAGAAATGGGGAAGACCAGGAGCCAGAAAGAGCTTCACCTAAACTTCATCCAAATACTTCATCCAAAACTTCCACTTAAATTTCACTGGCCATTCCTATCTGCAAGAAGAGACATGTTTGAGCACATTACTACCCCTAATAATGGAGGTTCTCTTAGTAAGGAAGAAAGAAATAATAGATTTAGGTAGGCAGCTAGCAAGCTGTACCTAAACACACACACAAATGGTTTTACGGTTTTTGTTTTGCTTTTGATAGATGTCATCATTTTCTGAAAATTGGTTCAGAGTACATCTATACCTTTGCATATAGCTTTCCCCACTTAATCACATTTCATGGAAATCTCTCCAAGTCCACTAATATAGATCTAACATATATTTAAATGGCTACACAATTCCCCATGTATAAGCACACTGTAATTTATTCATTCATTCCCCTAATGATGGGCTTCACTTGGTTTTCAGTGTTTCGCCAACTACAAACAATGCAGCAATAAACACATTTGTAATGCATTTTTTTTGTATTGGTGCTTTTATTTCTATAGAGTAGATTCTCAGCAGTGGGATTGCTAGGTTGAAGGGCAAATGTATTAAAATTTTATAGTCTTTGCCTGATTGCCAAAAGGTTTGTAGCAACTCATACTGCACCCAGCAATATATGAGTACCTATTTCCTCCTCATTCTTACCAATAGTAGATGTTTTCCCTCTTAATTTTTACCAATTTGAAGAGTATTAAAGTGATATTATGTTATTACCTTAATTTTCATTTCCCTGATTGATAGTCATATTGAGCATCTTTTAAATCTACTTATTGGCCAGGCATGGTAGCTTATGCCTGTAATTCTAACACTTTGGGAGGCCAGGGAGGGTGGATCGCTTGAGCTCAGGAGTTCAAGATCAGTCTGGGCAACATGATGAAACCTCATCTCTACCAAAAGTACAAAAATTAGCTGGGCATGGTGGCCCACGCCTGTGGTCCCAACTACTTGGGAGGCCTATAATTTCTGAGGTGGGAGGATCACTGAAGCCCAGGGAAGTGAGGCTGCACTGAGCCATGATCGTGCCACTGCACTCCAGTCTGGGCAACAGAGGGAGACCTAGTCTCAAATGAATAAATAAATATTGGACACTTAGAATTTCTCTTCTATGAATTACATTTCATTCAAATCATCTATTTCTACTAGTTTTGTCTTTTCTAATCAATTTCTGAGAGTTTTTGTGTATTATGAATATTAATCATCAATTAATACAGTATAATTAGCATTCTAGCATACTACATAAAAACTTTATTGGCTGTTCTTTGCCTACAGAATAAAGTCCAGGTTTTTTAACGAAGTGAAGTATGTTGTCTGGGCAGGAGATGGTGTTCAGATGCCTTTGATAGGGACAGTTAGGCAACTCCTTTCTCCCCATGTGTCCATTTACATACATTGATTTACACAGAGATTAAACAGTATGGTCTATGAGGAAAAGGTCTGAACCTTGTTTTGGTTGGATTTCAGTCATCTGATGGACTGGGGTGGCCCTAAGGGAGGCATGATTAAAGTGGTGGTGGTGTGGGGGGTGCTGAAAAGTAGGTTATCATAGAGCAGAAGGGATCTGGCCCTTTGGATCCAACCCAGCATTTGAGCCAGAATGTCCAAGAGCAGTGTCGTTCTGGGTTCACTGTGAAAGCCAATACTGGAACTTGTCTCACCTAGCTGCTTTGGCAGCCTGTGTGGGTCCTGAGAGAAAATGGGTGTCTTAGTGTGTTTGGGCTGCTGTTATAACAAAATACCACAGACTAGGTAATTTATAAACAATACAATTTATAAACAATAGACACTTATTTCTTACAGACTGGGTAATTTACCACAGAATAGGTAATTCATAAAACTGGGTAGTTTATAAACAATAGACATTTATTTCTTCCAGTCTAAAGGCTAGGAAGTCCAAGGGCAAGATGCCAGCAGATTTAGAGAGCTTGCTCTTTGCTTCCAAGATGTCACCTTCTTGCTGTGTGTTCACAAAGCAGAAGGTACAAATGCTGTGTTCTCACATGATGGAAAGGCAAAAAGGGCCAGGTAGCTCTCTGAAGCCTCTTGTATGTATGTATGTATGTATGTATGTATTTATTTTTGAGACAGAGTCTCACTCTGTCACCCAGGCTGGAGTGCAATGGCATGATGTTGGTTCACTGCAACCTCCATCTCAGAGGTTCAAGCGATTCTTGTGCCTCAGCCTCTCAAGTAGCTGGGATTACAGGCGCCCACCACCAAGCCCGGCTAATTTTTGTAATTTTAGTGGAGACGGGGTTTCACCATGTTGGCCAGACTGGTCTCAAACTCCTGACCTCAGGTGATCCACTTGCCTTGGCCTCCCAAAGTGCTGGGATTACAGGCGTGAGCCGCCTCACCCAGCCTGAAGCCTCTTTTATAAGGACATTAGTGCCATTCACAAGGGCAGAACCCTCATAACTCAATCATTTCCCAAAAGGCCCCACCTCTTAATACTCTTGCATTGAGTATTAAGTTTCAACATGGATTTTGGAGAGACACAAACATTCCAACCATTGCAGGGGCTTGTGTGGAGGTTTAAAGAGCTGTTACTTTGGAGCCAAGCAGGCTTACCATGGAACCCTTAATTGACCTGTAGCCAATCAGAGCATTTTCCTTCACACTTGACTAGAGCAGTGGCAATAAAGTCTGCTCTTCAGATGCAGGAGCCATGCTCCACTTTCAACATTATGAACCTAATTGTCTAGGTATTCATGCCAATAATAGGAAAAATGTTCCAACCTTGTGTTGGTACCCTGTTAAATCATTAAGCCTCGGAACTGCAGAATTGCAGCCTGGCTAGACATGGTAGCAAGTGGTAATCTAGATGTGTTCATGAAAACATAAAAGTACTCCCCAAAGAGTCCCCTAAGTATTTGGTAGAAAAGACTCTGAAAATAACTTTGATTTCATGCATGGATCTTGACTTCTTTTAGTTAAGCCAGTGAGAGTCAAGAGTTTATGAGAGCTGGGTATTGATGCTAATGGGATCACCACTATACACACTGATGAAGGCCAAAACCAGTGGCTTCCATTCTCACTGTGAACATAATGGACCTTGCTCACCTCTCCAGCCTTATCTCCTGCAATTTTCTCTGTTCTGAATATGTTGAGCCAGTAATAAATTCCTCCAGCCAGTAATAAATTTTTTGTCTGCTGTAACTTTGCATATGCTAGTCTGTCTTCCTGAAACACTCAATCTCTCAGCTGCATTATTTATTGGCTAACTCTTTTGAGTCACTGCCTACTTCAGGAAGTCCTCCTTGATTCCTCCAATTGGGGCTTCAGGTCTCTCCTAAAGCTCTCATCACATTCCTTGTGCCCCCGAATGCCACCCCTTCTATCAGACTGTGCACTAGTTTCCTCGGCACTGAGTGCAGTGTTTGACACGTAACAAACAATCATGTTTTTTGTTGTTGTTGTTGTTTTTTGTTTTTTGTTTTGCTTTGTTTTGTTTGAGAAGGAGTCTCACTCTGTCGCCCAGGCTGGAGTGCAGTGGTGTGATCTTGGCTCACTGCAAGCTCTGCCTCCCGGGTTCACGCCATTCTCCTGCCTCAGCCTCTCCAGTAGCTGGGACTACAGGCGCCCGCCACCACGCCCGGCTAATTTTTTATATTTTGGTAGAGACGGGGTTTCACCGTGTTAGCCAGGATGGTCTGGATCTCCTAACCTCATAATCCGCCCGCTTCAGCCTCCCAAAGTGCTGGGATTACAGGCGTCGGCCACCGCGCCTGGCCTCAATCATGTTTAATAAAAAAAGAGTGTTTACCAGAGAACCCATATAGGAGAGAAACCTTATGAGTGCAATAAATGTGGGAAAGCTTTTACTGATAAGTCATGCCTTAACAAACATCAGGGCGGGTGCGGTGGCTCACGCCTGTAATCCCAGAGCTTTGGGAGGCTGAGGCAGGCGGATTACTTGAGGTCAGGAGTTAAAAACCAGCCTGGCCAACATGGTGAAACCCCATCTCTACTAAAAATGCAAAAACTTAGCGAGGTGTGGTGGTGCATGCCTGTAATCCCAGGTACTCGGGAGGTTGAGGCAGGAGAATTGCTTGAACCTGGGGGGCACAGGTTGTAGTGAGCCAAGATTGTGCCATTGCACTCCAGCCTGGGCGGCAGAGTGAGATTCTGTCTCAAAAAAAATCAAAGAACACACACACACACACACACACACACACACACACACACACACACAGTGTTTGCATGTGCTCAACGCTGTGCTCGTGTTTTCTAAGAGAAATAAATAACATATCAGTTACTCAAGTAACTGATAATCCAGCTAGGGAGACAGGGTTTTTTGGGTTGTTGTTTGTTTTTTCCTCCCAACAAACTACTGCATAATTATACAGATACAAAATGAAACAGTCAATTACATAATAGACCTGTAAGGACGATGAGAGTTGAGAGATGGGGACATAATACAGCCATATGCATCCACGAAAGAGAATATTCTGTTAGTGGATATTTCTATAGAGTTCAAAAATAACCGCCAAACATATCAAATATTGAATATGTGAAACCCACTGTGCCAGTCACAGAAACCTTAAACCAAAAAGAGGGGAAATTGCTGGCTTTGAGGGCTTATGATTTAGTCAGAACCACTTCAGATTCTGTTTGGAAGTAGACAGGGCATACACACTTAACAAACAGGTAACAAAGAATGAGTACTATGGATGGAGTGACAGGGCAGGGTGGCCACATAAAAACAAAGCAAATCAGTTTCACTCATTAAAATAGAAAATATTAAAATAGAGGTAATATGCAGCCTTCTTAGTGGGGGGTGCTGAAATATTACTATTATACATTATTAGTGGGAGGGTAAATTGATGCATATTTCCTTAAGGGCAAATTGGCATCATATATCAAGACTTTCAGAAATGTTCTGACTCTGACCTAGTAGTTCTATTCTAGTAATTTATATTAAGGAAATAATCAGAGACATGGACACTTATGTATAAGGATATTAATAGCAGTGTTATTCTTTTTTTTTGAGACGGAGTCTCGCTCTGTCGCCCTGGCTAGAGTGCAGTGGCGCAATCTCTGCAAGCTCTGCCTCCTGGGTTCACGCCATTCTCCTGCCTCAGCCTCCCAAGTAGCTGGGACTACTGGCACCCGCCACCATACCCGGCTAATTTTTTTTTTTTTTTGTATTTTTAGTAAAGACGGGGTTTCTCCGTGTTAGCCAGGATGGTCTCGATCTCCTGACCTCATGATCTGCCTACCTCGGCCTCCCAATGTGCTGGGATTACAGGCATGAGCCACCACGCCTGGCCAGCAGTGTTATTCTTAATGGAGAAAAAAATAGAAACAGTCAAAATGTTGAACAATAGAGAATCGGTAAATAACTTATGATTCATCAGTATAATGGATATCATGCAGCCATTAAAATCTACGTTTTTCTGATAATTTTAGCATTATGGGAAATTTTTCATGTCATAAAACTGAGTGAAAAAATATAGAAAACTACGGACAGATTATCTACAATTTATGACTGCAAACCCCTAGACATTATCAGTGGTGAAATTATAAGTAGTTCTTTTTTTCTTCCTTATCATTTTCTTTATTTTCTAAATTTCCTACAAGTATGTATAATTTTATCTTTAGAAAAGGTTTTTGTTTTGTTTTGTTTTGTTTTTGAGATGGAGTCTTGCTCTATCGCCCAGGCTAGGGAGCAGTGGCCCAATCTCAGTTTACTGCAACCTCTACTTCCTGCGTTCAAACGATTCCCCTGCTTCAGCTTCCAGAGTAGCTGGGATTACAGGCGCCAGCCACCGTGGCCTGGCGATTTTTGTATTTTTAGTAGAGACAGGGTTTCACCATGTTGGCCAGGCTGGTCTTGAACTGCTGACCTCAGGTGATCTGCCTGCCTCAGCCTCCTAAACTGCTGGGATTACAGGCATGAGCCACAGTGCCTGTCCAGAAAAGGTTTTAATTTTTAATGCAAATAAATTGATAGGACAAGGTAGTTTATGCTCAAAGCAAGGCAAACAAGTGACAGTAAACTCACATTAATGCAGAATGATTGGGAATTGCACCCCTCTTTTGTTTTCATGCTGTATGGCTTTAGCCTTCTTCTCTACAATCTCTGCAGTTTTTGACAGGGAGGTGCATAAGAGAGAATTGGAGAATAACACTACCATTTCTTTTTTGTTGTATTCAAGTGTTTCATGCAAAGTTTGTGGGTGGAGCAACTTGGAGGCCACAGTGGGCACATCCTATTACCTATATCCCATGAATCTTTTCCTTCCTTGGTTATCCTAAAATAATGCTTGATGAAGAAAAGGCAAGGAACAGCAAAGGTGTGCTGGCTATAGCATCATGAGCCCTGAGAGGGTTTGCCAGGCAAGCTGAAAAAGCCCCTTTCACCATCAAGTGGTGATCATCCTCATGGTCCTGAGTCTTTAATGACCATTCAGGAACATCTGGCCTGCCCCAGGCACAATAAGGATAACAGCATCTCAGTCCCTTTAACCTGGTGGAGGGATGAGACTGAGATAAGGATTGAATGATGAAAGAAAAAGCAGGCGGGCCGGGCACAGAGGCTCCCGCCTATAATCCCAGCACTTTGGGAGGCCGAGGTGGGCGGATCACCTGAGGTCAAGAGTTCAAGACCAGCCTGACCAACATGGTGAAACCTTGTCTCTACTAAAAATACAAAAATTAGCTGGGTGTGGTGGTGCACGCTTGTAGTCCCAGCTACTTGGGAAGCTGAGGTGGGAGAATCCCTTGAACCCGGGAGGTGGATGTTGCAGTGAGCCAAAATCACACCACTGCACTCCAGCCTGGGTGACAGAGTGAGAGTCCATCTCAAAAAAAAAAGAAGAGAAAAGAAAAGAAAAAGCAGGTGCACATGTCTGCCAAAATATGGATAAGACTGCCTAAGAAATCAGCCTAGTTAATATATATGCTTCAAGCAGATGATCGATGAACATCTGACATGCAAAAACTAGCTTCCATTTGTGTCACATTCCCCCCAGTTCATCAAGGGCTTTTCCATTTGTGATTTTATTTGATCCTAACCACAACCCTTTGAGAGAGGCTCCAGTCTTCCCATTTTACAGATGAGATCATCAAGGCTCAACAAGATCAAAGGTTTCGCCCAAGGTCTCTCTCAGTTAATAGCAGCTGGAGCAGAAACCCAGACTTCTGGTTCCTCCGATTCTTTCTTGTTTGACACATTTAAGCCCTGACAGAAACATTCTCATACAAGAATACTCACAAATAATACTGAAATGTGAAAAGAAAAATGAAAATCTGTCTATCTACTGGAAGTTTTATTCATGTGATCTTAGCTACTATTTCTCCTTTTGAAATTTCGTTTCTCAGCTCTTATCATGAATGCCAAGAAGAAACACAACAGACAGGCCCAAGGCACTACCTCTGGGCCTTAGTCAGATTTCATTCTCAATCCAACCCTGTGAAGTGAGTGACTGTCCCCATTTTATAACTAAGGACCCTGCAGGATCAGAGAGATCAAGCAACTTATTCAAGGACATGTGACTAGTAAGTGGCCTGGGCAGGACTTGTACCTGGATCCTTTTGGCCACAGAACTCAGGCACTTTCCAAGGTACTACAAAGCCTCCTCAGGCAGGAGGTGCTCAATAAACATCCTTGGCTTGCTCTAATCCATCAAAGGAGATTTGACCAACTTGGATGTTTAAGAGCTGTACCACCAGAGCAGATCAGGTTAGTACACACGGAGATGCATTTGCAGGTCATGCGTAAGACAGAAGACAGCTCACCTTCATCAGTCAAACAGATTTGAACTCCCCCTTTCTAGAAAACCTTCCTGCTTGCTGGAATCTGCTTAGCTTTAGAACATTCTAGTTACCTCTCCCCTTTCCTAGCTTACCCTCCAAATGATTTTCCCTTGAGACATTTACTGAGCAGTCACAAAAGTATCTTCAGTCCATCCACATGGCAATTGCTTATGTGTTTGCAGGAGAGGAACCCATCTCAGGTTTTTGATCCACAGGAGGCAGGGTCCTGAGATGCCTCAGTCACTGCAGACAAGGCCCAAAGAAGCCCCGAATCCTCTGCAGCCACCTCCTTCTCACCAAAAACCCTTTTCAGGGGGAAGAGTGGAATCATCTTACACTAGAAGAACTTAATATCTCAAATGAAACAACAGCCAAGTTTCTCTTCTCCATGAGAAAAGAGATTTCCAGCCTCTGAGTTTAAAAAAAAAAAAAAAAAAAGTCATTTTTTGGAGTTTCCTCTTTCCAATCTCTTTTACAACAGCTCTCTGAACTTTCAACTAGACTCACTGTCTTTTCTCACACTCACGCCCTTCGTCCCATGTCCAGCCTCACTGTCTTCCTGTCTTCAGCCCTACTATTGGTGGTCTGGGCCCTGGCTGAGGACCACAACCTATACAGATCATGCTCAAGGCAGGAAGTCAAGGCTTCACTCTGTCACTACATTTCTTGCTGCTTAGCATTTGTGTATTTTCGACATATGTTTCTCCAGTCTCCCATTAAATTAGAATCACAGAATGCTAGGAATGGAAGGAACTTAAGAGCCCTTTAGTTCATGGAGCAGCTCCACAGCCTGTTCCCAAACCCCTCTAGGGGCTTTGGCATTTGACCCAGAACTCCCCTCACATTACAACAGCAGTTCCTAGCGGGTAGGAGCTTTCCCTTGTACTTCTGCCTCGTTGCCTCCACAACTGACGCAAGAATCTCCAAAATCAGCGTTCAGTGTTGTTGACAAGGGGAGCAGAATTTTCTAGCTCCAAGCACCCTCAAAGGTCCTCTTTGTTTTGCCAACAGTCCTGCAGGTACAGGCATAGCTGCTTTGCCCCACTTTGGTGGTGCTGAGGAATGGCAAGCATGACTACTCTAAGGCTGAGGTCAAGCCACCCATCCTGCCTCTGATCCCTGTCCCCCATGCCACCACCCCAGCCTGGTGCCCTCTCTACCCTGGACTAAGCTCTCTCTATTCTGTGAGCGTGAGAGGAGGATCTATAGTATAGGACAGTGTAGTGTAGAGACTCTTCTATATCCCTTCCTGGGCAAGTCTTGCCCCCACATGTTCCAGCCTGGGAATCTCAGCAGGGCATTTGTGTTCACTGCTGGCTTGGGTTGGCAACCGTAATCACACCCTCATGAGGATTAATAAGCTTCCTGGGCCTGTTGGGTGACTGTGCCTCAGAAACTGTCCAATCCAGAGCTGGGTCTGTCCCCATAGCACAGCATGCTTTGCTATGAGTCAGAGCTTTGCAAATGCTGAAATTACCACCACCATGTTCCTAGGGATGACACATACTCCCAAATGCCATCACTATATATTTTCTTCCACAGTAAGCCTTATAGCTGGTCTGCAGGTTGGCTTAAATTTTGGTTAAGTTTCTTTTTGTCTCAGTTCTCAATTATTCCTGCTAGGGGAAGCAGCGGTCGTTTGGATAATCCAAAAGGATGGATTATCTAAAAATAATTTGAATTTATCTCTGGAATGTGTTAGGTGATTTATTTGTTTTAAGCACAGCAGTTACCTTTCTAGTGATACTTAATTAGGGTAATGTGAAAGAAATAGCATTCCATCACCACAGATGAGTTAGACAGGTAGTTCTGGAGGTTGGGGAGAGAGGAGCCAGTGAGACAGAGTTACGAAACAATTTGTTCAACATCCACACTGGCCAGAGATACCCACATTCAGTCCCTACATGTATAGAGGATTACACAGGCTCCGTGATTCTGCTCCCAGGGTTACATTCACACATCTTGCCATCTTCCCATTGGCTAGAGAGGTCTTCCATCCTGAGAATGAGAGAGGGCAAATCAGGCAGACAATGAAGTGCTTTCTGTGTCCAGAAAGTTGAGAGTTGTCCTTAAAGTCAAAAAAGGGTGGGATTTAATGTTCCTTTTCCAACAAGTATGGGAAGTCCCCCTTGAGAAATAGTGTAGGTTTTTGAGAGCCCATGGATGGCCAGCTCCCTGTTGCCCTCGCTAGGATCTTAGAACTCCTTTCTCTGGGTATCAGGACACAAGAAGACTCCAGTGAGCAGAGAATGGGACAGCGACAGTGTGAAATATATAGATTTTAGACCAGAAGAAAAGGATTGCCTCTTGTTGGCTATGGGATCTTGGGCAAATTACTGAATTGCTCTGACCCTTACTGCACCCATCTGAAAAAACCTAAACAACAACAATAGTAAGAGTAGCTACCATACAGATAGTGGTTGCTATGATCTGAATGTTTGTGTCCCCGCAAAATTCCTATGTTGAAATTCTAACCCCTAAGGTGATGATATTAGGAGGTAGAATGTTTGGGGAGGTGATCGGGTCATGAGAACAGCACCCTTATGAATACAATCAGTGCCCTTACACAATAGGTCCGAGGGAGCTTGTTCATCTGTGAGGGTACAACTAGAAAGTGCCATTTATGAACCAGAAATCCCTCACCAGACACTGAGTCTGCCAGTGTCTTGATCTTGGAGTTCTCAGACTTCAGAACAGTGAGAAATACATTTCTGCTATTTATAAGCTAACCAGCCTCCGGCATTTTGTTATATCAGCACAAATGGACTAAGATAGTGGCAGCTAAATAATATTTGTGAAAGTATTTTGGAAGTTGTAATGTCCTGTTCAATTGTTAGTTATTACCATAACCTGTGACTGGCCCTATAAGACCCAATCACAGTCCTGAAAATGGAACTCAAAGGGCATGCCCTCTCTAAGGTGAAGGCAGCGTTTGAAGGACTGTATGTTCTCAGCACCTAAGGGGTATATTCAGGTGTGTACTTAATCATTACTATTCTGATTCTGACGAAGATGAAGATAGCACAAGAATCCAGAGGAAGACTGAGTGCCTACCTGCATGGAGTCCTTTCTCATTTTCTTAACATTTGGTTGAATTTGTTAATAATTCTAGATCACAGCCTCTTCAGATATTGGCCTCTTCAGAAATGCTTGGCAGTGGAATTGCCATCTACCTTGAATGCCAGTTTGGAATCTGCCCAGACTCTCAATAAGAGAGCACTTCCAAACACTCTGTCCAGGCTCCCTTATCTAAGATCTTCTCTTCAAAAAGTGGGTAGAAGGTGGGAGATGGGGGAGGCAGAGAGTGGGGAAAGGTAGTGGTGGGGCGTTTGCCACTGCTGAACTTCAACTTTCCCGCTTGACTATCTTCTCCCACAGAGAAGAAAGAAAGAATTGTGATGGAAGTTTCAAGATACCCTAAGTTTTCCTTCTCTAGTCTGTAGCCTCATTCTTGTCTCTCAGTTTGCCCCCTTCTTTCTTTTCACCATTGCTCACACCCTTGGCTTTCGTGTTTCTGGGTTTTTTTTTTTTTTTGTCCTTAGATCTTAAACCACCAGTCCTCTGGATCAAATGGCAGACTCCTTTAGAGGAAAATGGGATATTTGTTCTGGGACCAGAGAGGTAACCTGCAGGCTCTAATAGTTGCTGAGGAAAAGGAGCAACATGTTCACCTGGATGATTCCAAATGGCCTACTCTGGTTTAAGGTTAGGTATGGTTATTCCAAAGTCTTCACAGACTTCTGTTCCTAACCCATTCAAATCCAAAAGAACTCTAATTCTACATGTAGCCATCAGCTACGTCTTAGTCTATTGGGCTGTTATAACAAACTGCCATAGTCCGAGTGGCTTATAAACAACAGAAATTTATTTCTCACAGTTCTGGGAAGTCCAAGATCACAACATGTGGGAGAATCAGTGTCTGGTGAGGGTTTGCTTCCTGGTTCATAGATGGCCATTCTTACATGGCAGAGGGCCAAGGGATCTCTCAGGGTCTCTCTTCTAAGGGCACTAATCCCAACAGTGAGGTCGCTACCATCATGACCTAATAATCTCCCAAAGACCCCACCTCCTAATACTATCACACTGGGGATTAGGTTTCACCATATGAATGTTCTGGGGGACACAAACATTCAGACCGTATCAGGCTGCAATTAGTTCTTTACCTCAGGATCTTTAGTTATCCTTCAGTTACCCATCTGCCACCTCCCCCACCTTCAACTGCTTCCTACTTTTCATTGTGATTGAGTAAGTTTCAGATTGTCTCCAGTGGACATAGTATTTCTAAAAATAGAATTCTTAAGCAATAAGGATGTAGTAAATCAGGAATCTTCAGAAGGTGCATATTCCATCTGAGGTCAGGTTCTCTAGAGGCAGAGTCTAATGCAGGGATCATTGTGCAGGTGACTTTGAGGAGGAGTGCTCTAGAAGAAACCTGAAAGTTTTCTACAACTTTAACACTCATCTTAAATAACTGTCCTAGTCACCCTCTAACACTTGCCCTTTTTTTTTTTTTTTTTTTTTTTTTTTGGTGAGATTCTTGCTCTGTTGCCCAGGCTGGAGTACAATGGCACGATCTTGGCTCACTGTAACCTCCGGCTCCCAGGTTCAAGCAATTCTCCTGCCCCAGCCTCCCGAGTAGCTAGGATTACAAGTGTGCACCACCACGCCCGGCTAATTTTTGTATTTTTAGTAGAGACAGGGTTTCACCATGATGGTCAGGCTGATCTTGAACTCCTGGCCTCGTGATCCACCTGCCTCAGCCTCCCAAAGTGCTGGAATTATAGGCGTGGGCCACCGCGCTCGGCCCACTCACCCTATCTTATAGCACTTATCACTGTAAGGTTTTTATCTGTTTACTTACCTTTTTCCCATCTTCCTGCTACTAGAGTAAAAGCTCCATGACAGTGTGACCTTACCTGGGTTTTTGTTTTGTTTTGTTTTTATTTAGGTTTGTCGTTGTTGTTGTTTTACTGCTTTATCCAGTGCCTGGAGCATAGAAGACACTCAGTAGGTAGTTGCTTAATAAGATAATGAATGAGTACATAGTTTAAAATAATGTCTACTACAATTGTGTAATACAATGGAAAAACAACCAAAATCTACACTTAAGTGAAAAGATCATGATGTAAAATGTCACGTGTTATATAATTAGATCTGTGTTAAGAGAACTTCTATTCCTCGCCATGATGAAATAATAGACTCCAGGGATTTACTTTTTTTTTTTTTTTTTTTTTTGAGATGGATGAAGTTTCGCTCTTGTTGCCCAGGCTGGAGTACAATGGCACCATCTCGGTTCACTGCAACCTCTGCCTCCTAGGTTCAAGTAATTCTCCCGCCTCAGCCTCCCTAGTAACTGGGATTACAGGTGCTCACCACCATGCCCAGCTAATTTTTTGTATTTTTAGTAGAGATGAGGTTTCACCATGTTGGCCAGGCTGGTCTCAAACTCCTGACCTCAGGTGATCCACCCACTTTGGCCTCCCAAAGTATTGGGATTACAGGCGTGAGCCACAGCACCCAGCCAGGGATTTACTTTCTTACCTCAAACTACTAAAAATCTGAACAAACTATACGACACAACGATTTCAGGATTTGGTTAGTTAGCACAGGATTGTGTTCCTGAAAGAAGGGAGGGGGAAAACCAAGGTCAGTCCTATGATTGCTTCAGTTTAACTAGCTACAGGCAGTTTCCTGGCTGCAGTGTGGGGAAGAGGAACCCAAGCACAGCCTCGTGGTCTCACTGAGTTGAGAGACTGAAGTTTAGGAATGCTGAGATGGCGAGAATTTGAGAGGCAACGTATCAGGGAGGAGCAACCTGCCCTGCAAGAGAGCTCCAGAGATCTGCAGGTTGAAAATTTGACTGGGTACTGATCTGTGCATGTAGGAGAGAAAACAACATGAAACTGTGTGAAACAAACATACATGCAATAGAAAGCAAGAACATTAGGCCGGGTGCAGTGGCTCACACCTGTAATCCCAGCACTTTGGGAGGCGAAGTGGGCAGATAACGAGGTCAGGAGTTCGAGAAAAGCCTGGCCGATATGGTGAAACCTTGTCTCTACTAAAAATACAAAAATTAGCCAGGTGTGTTGCCATGTGCCTGTAGTCCCAGCTATTCAGGAAGTTGAGGCAGGAGAATCGCTTGAACCTGGGAGGCGGAGGTTGTAGTGGGCCGAGATCGCGCCACTGACTCCAGCCTGGGTGACAGTGACTCCATCTTAGAAAAAAAAAAAAAAAAAGAAAGAAAGAACACCCCAAATTCCTGAAGGTCACAGAATTCAGTTCCCATTAGGCAGAGTGGAAAGACCTCATCACACACAGAGCATTAACTAGAGTCCACAGAAGGGTATGGTCATGGTGGTGGAGCTAAATAAGCCCTAGACTACCTGTTGCTCTGGACCCACCCTAACAAAGCTTAAAAGCAAGCCTTGAAGGGATCAGATTAAATCTAAGTAACTTAACTGAACAAAGTAGAGCATTATTTAAAGGATTACAACAAAATCTAGTATCCAACAAGGTAAAATTCACAATATCCAGCAACCAGTCAAAGCTTGCCAAGCATGCATCACAACAGGAAAATAGTACCCATAACTAGGAGAAAAGTCAGTCAGTAAAAACAGACCCAGAAGTGGCAGAGATGATGAAATTAGCAGATAAGAACCTTAAAAACAGCTACTATAAGCATGCTTCACATGCTGAGGAAGATAGAAAACATGAGCCAGGTGTGGTGGCTCACGACTGTAATCCCAGCACTTTGGGAGGCAGAGGCAGGTGGATCACTTGAGGTCAGGAGGCAGAGACGGGTGGATCACTTGAGGTCAGGAATTCGGGACGAGACTGGCCAATACAGTGAAGCCCCGACTCTACTAAAAATACAAAAACTAGCTGGCATGCACCTGTAATCCCAGCTACTCAGGAGGCTGAGGCATGAGAATTGCTTGAACCCGGGAGGCAGAGGTTGCAGTGAGCTGAGACACCACCACTGCACTCCAGCCTGAGTGATAGAGACTCTGTCTCAAAAAAGAAAATAAAAATAGATAGAAAACATGAACACAATGAAAGGATAAACTGAAGATACAAAAAAGATCCAAATGAAACTCCTAGAGATGAAAAATATATTTGAAATGGAAAAGATATAGCATGGGATTAAGAACAAATTGGACGATGCAAAACAAAAGATCAATAAATTGAAAACATAGCAATAGAAACTGTCTAGAGAAAAACAACTAAAGAAACAAAAAATAAAAAGAGAGAGAGGTAAAGGGAGTGAGCTTCAGTTACCTGAGAGACAATATTAAGCAGTTTAACATGGAATTTGAGTCCCAGAAGAGGGGAATAGGAAATTTTTTTTGAAAAAATAATGGCTGAAATTTTCCCCAAATTGGTGAAAACTATAAACTCACGCATATAAGAAGCTCAATAATCTCCAAGCAGAGTAAATATAAAGAAAACTGGCCAAGCACAGTGTCTCACACCTGTAATCTCAGCACTTTAGGAGGCTGAGGCAAGAGGATCGCTTGAGCCCAGGAGTTTGAGACCAGCCTCAGCAACATAGTGAGACCTTGCCTTTATTAAAAAAAAAAAAAAAAATTAAGGCATGGTGGCACACACCTGTGGTCCCAGCTACTGGAGAGACTGAGGTAGGAGGATTGCTTAGGCCCAGGAGGCAGAGGTTGCAGTGAGCCAAGATTGTGCTGCTCTAGTCTGGGTGACAGAGTGAGACCCTGTCTCAAAATAAAATAAAAAGCAACCTTGGACCTTTGTTTGTCACCCAGAAATTCAGTCAATGGGTCAGTCCATCAGACCACTAGCAGTAGTGAGCACCACTTGTGTAGAGAAAAAAGCCAGCACGCCAGGATAAAATAGGAGGGTCCTGAGGCCTTAACTGTGCAGAAGTGCTTCCCACACCGAGGTTTCCTCACCTGTCAGTGTCTTCTACCCCAACAAGCACCAGAGAACCATTGTGAAAATGTACAGTGAATGTGAGGGAGGGCCAATCACATTAACATTAGCAGGACTGTACCTTGAAACCGTTAACCCTGGGAGAAAGAACGGTTGAACAGTAAGTGTTCTGCATTGTTGAGAAGAAGCCAGCAACAGTGGGCAAGAAGGTCGTAGCAGGAAGAAGGACGTATTACCTGGAGACCAACTCTCCTGTTTCAGTTTTGTCCCTGGGGCTAGTCCTGCTGAGTCCTGTAAGGCAGTAGTGAGGTGGTTCTTAATCTTTTTTTTTTTCTTTTTAAGTTGGAGGCACATCTTTGACTATTAGAATTTGGTGTAGCAGATTTGAAAAAATATGTATTGTAAAACTCAAAATGATACCAAAGTAAGCAGTAATTTCACCTGCAGTCATTCCCAAAATATTAAGTTCTCACAGCATTTATAGCAGTCATAGAGGCAGCACTAGTTTTCAGTCCTTCTATAATACATCACAATCTAGAAACGGCCTGTTTATTGACCCCTAAAGCCATCTCTTACATACTCTAGAGACAAAGTTCTCATGTGTTTCAGTCAACGCAGGAGTTTTTTCCTAGTTTGTTAAGGGTGGGGGTGGTGGGTGCCGGCTCCATGTCATATTATTTCCTCCTCTATCTAGAAGAAAGTTTACATTGCTTTCTGTACCCCTAACATGAGCCCCTTGAGTCAGCAGTGAGTATTCTGACATACACTGAATCCTCAGTTGTAGCAAAAAGTGATTTTTTTTTTCTTTTTTAAGATGAAGTCCCACTCTTGTCACCCAGGCTGGAGTGCAGTGGCACAGTCTCAGCTCACCGCAACCTCCGCCTCCCGGGTTCAAGTGATTCTCCTGCTTCAACCTCCCAGGTAGCTGGGATTACAGGTGGCCCGCCACCATGCCCAGCTAATTTTTGTATTTTTAGTAGAGACGGGGAGACGGGGTTTCACCGTGTTGGCCAGGCTAGTCTCAAACTCCTGACCTCAGATGATCTGCCCGCCTCAGCCTCCCAAAGTGCTAAGATTACAGGAGTGAGCCACTGCGCCCGGCCCTCAAAAGGTGATCTTTATGCATTAACCAATGTTTATTATTATTATTATTATTATTATTATTATTTTGAGATGGACTCTCGCCCTGTCGCCCAGGCTGGAGTGCAGTAGCGCAATCTCGGCTCACTGCAAACTCCTCCTCCCACGTTCACGCCATTCTCCTGCCTCAGCTTCCCAAGTAGCTGGGATTACAGGTGCCTGCCACCATGCCCAGCTAATATTTTGTATTTTTAGTAGAGACAGGGTTTCACCGTGTTAGCCAGGATGGTCTCGATCTCCTCACCTTGTGATCCGCCCGTCTCGGCCTTCCAAAGTGTTGGAATTACAGGCGTGAGCCACTGCACCCCGCCGCATCAACCAATATTTCACAGTGCCCTGTGAAAGGATTGGCAGGAGCAGAAAGTAAATAGGAAACAGTTTTCCATCCACAGGAAATTCAACTCGATTTAATCCAGGCTGACTGAACACCTGCTGCGTCTAAGTCCTTGAGCCAGGGTGGGCTTCTGTCCCTAGCAGAGGCTCTTCAGCCTGGAGGCGCACCGTTGGGCTGGGGCAGGACCGGTTAAGAGTGAGGAAACCATACATGTACGTCAGAGATATGTTTTCTCTCTTTTCCCTTTGGGAAGATGTTCTTGGGAGTTCTTTGCCAGGAAGTTGGTCACTTCCTGCCCAAATGATGAGGTTTCCAAAAGGTATAAATAGATTCACTTGCCACATGGAATTGACTGAAGATGCCTCCACATGCCAGAAGGAAGCCTCGGGAGGGTTCTTTCCAGTATCAGGGAGCTCAGAGACAGGAGGCAGCAGCTGCCAGAGAAGCAGCACCAGCACCAGCAGGACCCAGTGGGCTTCAGGGCTGAGGGCAAAAGGGCCTGGAAAAGTAACAAGTCTGTTGCGGAAAGTGCCAGGACTAACGTGTTGTGAGTGCGGTGAACCATATGAGAGAAAATAGCATAGTAAATGATGAATAAGTATAAGAAATGCGGCCGGGCACGGTGACTCACGCCTATAGGCCCAGCACTTTGGGAGGCCGAAGTGGACGGATCATCTGAGGTCAGGAGTTCGAGACCAGCCTGGCCAACATGGTGGAACATCGTCTTTATGAAAAATGCAAAAATTAGCTGGGCATGGTGGCGCACACCTGTAATCCCAGCTACTCTGGAGGCTGAGGCTGGAGAATTGCTTGAACTCGGGAGGCAGAGGTTCCAGTGAGCTGAGATCATGCCACTGCACGCCAGCTGAGGCAACAGAGTGAGACTCTGTCTCAAAAAAAAAAAAGTAAGAAATGCGTTTGTAAGGATCTGCGGAAGGAACAAAGAAGACTACTAGAAATGTCAGTACCTGCTCAGTGAGTCATGCAGGGTGAACCACATACAGGAAGGGGTCAGAGGGTGCAAGAAGGGGAAGAACATGATAACTTATAGGGCCAAAGGCTGTGAGACTCACCTGGTTGTGCTAAAGAATTCTCCATGTAGGCATTGGTGTAACATTCAAATTTGTGTTGCACATATATTGTTTTTGTGTAACTTTAAGTGCGTACTAAGTTCCATTGGTAATTTATCCATGGGAGTGATTAAATTATCAAACACATCCTTTTTTGCTAATGGTATTGCTCTGCCAAGGTAAAAAGGACCCCTGACTTGGGCCTCTGCTTTAGACCTTAATTATTCAAATTGTGGCCCTTGTACCAGCAGCATCAACAGCACCTGGAAGCTTGGGAGAAATGCAGAATATCAGGCCCTACCCCATACCTACTTAATAAGATCCCAGGTGATTCACATGTGCGTTAAAGTCAGAGAACTGTGCTTCCTCCAGCTGTGTCTCCCCTCACTGGATGCACGGTCCTCAAGGCCAAGGAGATGTGGCCACCCAGCGCCCACCTTCCTTTCTAGATCATGCTCCAGGTAGCTGGGACACCAGAATGCTCTGGACATTGGCCCTCTCTGACCCCGCCCCCAGAGTTTTTGTGGCCCATCCCCTCAGGGATTGCCTCATTGCCACCATAAGATCTCTGGGCCTGAGAGGTGGCCTTGGGGCGGCTGTTGGCAGGACATATGGACGGAGGTCGGACCACATTCTGGAGTATCCACAGACTTGCACATGAGGTCCCTTGGACAGAGCCAGAAGCAGGAAAGGAAGCAGAGGAAGGAAGTCATCGTGTCCTGTGCCACCACATTTCAGGGCAGGATTCCAAGGAATTCAAGAATCTACATTTGAAATTGTTCTTCCAGGTCATTCTAAAAGTACATTTGTTGGCTGGGTGCATTGGTTCACGCCTATAATCCTATCACTCTGGGAGGCCAAGGTGGGCAGACCACCTGAGGTCAGGGCTTCGAGAACAGCCTGGCCAACATTGTGAAACCCCGTTTCTATTAAAAATACAAAAATTAGCTGGGCATGGTGGTGTGTGCCTGTCATTCCAGCTACTTGAGAGGCTGAGGCAGGAGAATCTCTTGAACCCAGGAGGCGGAGGTTGCAGTGAGCTGAGACGGCACCACTGCACTCCAGCCTGGGCGACAGAGTGAGACTCCATCTCAAAAAAAAAAATAAATAAATAATAAAGGTATATTTGTCAAGCTAGGATAATAAAACACATTTTATTTAACAGTTTATTCTCAAGTGAGGAGCACCTCTGCCCAGCCGCCCCACCGTCTGGGAAGTGAGGAGCTCCTCTGCCCGGCCGCCAACCGTCTAGGAAGTGAGGAGCGACTCTCCCTGGTCGCCACAACGTCTGGGAAGCGAGGAGTGTCTCTGCCTGGCGGCCCCATTGTCTGGGAAGCAAGGAGCGCCTCTGCCTGGCCCCCCCACCGTCTGGGATGAGAGAAGCGCCTCTGCCCAGCGGCTGCTCCGTCTGAGAAGTAAGGAGCGCCTCTGCCCGGCCCGCCGGCCCCGTCTGGGAAGTGAGGAGCGCCACTGCCTGATCGCCCCACCATCGGGGAAGTGAGAAGCACCTCACTTCACCAGGAGGAGGTCCGCCTGGCCCGCACCTCCCGCTAGCCGATCGGGGAAGTGAGGAGCGCCTTTGCCCGGCTGCTGTGCAACCCTCCAAGTGTGAAGTGGCTGCCCTGTGTGTGATCTTTCTGCCCTCCCCAAGTTTGCATTTTCAACATTAAAGTTTACTTTTAAATTAGAAGTGTTAAATTGCAGAATTATATTTTTAGAAAAGTTTATTCTCTTGATTTATAACTTTGAAATATCTAGACGTATGGTACATGTCACGCCATTTCTGCTCTTTCCTGCACCTCCCAAATGTTTTAGTTGTAGCCAAAGTACACAAATCTAAGGAGATCCAAATGATCATCCTCACATTGACTGGTTCCTAGGCAGGGTAGGACTTTGAAAGACAGATGGGTTTGTCTACAGCCCACCTATCCAATTTGTAATAAAAAGAAGAACATATACTTCATAACTTGAAAAGGGGTGTTACAAAGGAAAATGTGGATTCTAGAAGGGAGAGCAAAAGCAAATCAAGAACCAATCATTATGCAATCTGACAAGTGCTACGACAGAGGCATAAGTAGAATATGTGTTAGCCCAGAGGAGTCAGAGAGTACCTCAGCAGGGAAGTTTCCACAGAGAAAGCTGGATGAGAAGGGTTTTTAGAAAAGTGGCCATTTCGGCCGGTCGCAGTGGCTTATGCCTGTAATCCCAAAAGGCCAAGGTGGGCGGATCCCCTGAAATCGAGAGTTCGAGACCAGCCTGACCAACATGGAGGAAACCCCTTCTCTACTAAAAATACAAAATTAGCTAGGCATGGTGGCACATGCCTGTAATCCCAGCTACTTGGGAGGCTGAGGCAGGAGAATCGCCTGAACCCGGGAGGTGGAGGTTGTGGTGAGCCAAGATTGTGCCACTGCACTCCAGCCTGGGCAACAAGAGCGAAACTCTGTCTCAAAAAAAAAAAGTGGCCATTTCAATAGGAAAAAGGTCGAGAAGGACAGCCTGTAGCTCAGGCTGGCCGGAGGACTGAATGTGTAGAGGGAGTACTGAGGGCCAAGGCTTCAGAGGTGGGCGGGACCAAGCCGTGGAGGGTTTTTATTTAGGAGATCAACATTTCCCAAACTGCTCAGCAGTCATCTTGGTGCCAAAAGAGTTTACTAGAATATTGCCAAAATTTTTCTTCTAAAATCTATTTGAACATATACGTAAAAAAAAAAAAAAATGTTAAGTGGAACTACTGGATGTCCATATGTGGAAAAAAAAATCTAGACACAGACTTTATACTCTTCCCAAAAATTAATTCAAAATGGATCATAGACCTAAATGTAAAATCTGAAACTATAAAACTCCTGGAAGATAACATAAGAGAAAAATATGGATGACATTTTAGGTATAATATCAAGGGCACAACCCATGAAAGAAATAATTGATAAGCTAGACTTCAATAAAATTAAAAACTGCTCTGCAAAAGACATTGTCAAAAGAATGTGAATATAAGCCATTGACTAGAAGAAAATATTTGAAAAGAGACATCTCATAAAGGACTGTTATCCAAAATATTAAATAACTCTTAAAACAACAATAAAAATACAACTCTATTAAAAATGAGCAAAAGACCTGAATAGACACCTCATCAAAAAAGATATACAGATGGCAAATAAGGATATGAAAAGATTTTCAACATCATACATCATTAGGGAATTGCAAATTCAAACAACAATGAAACACCACTATATACCTCTTAGAATGGCCAAAATTCAAAACAATGACAACACCAAATGCTTGCAAGGATGTGGAGTAATAGGAAATTGCATTCATTACTGATAGAAATAGAAAATGGTACAGCTACTTTGGAAGACAGTTTGGAGGTTTCTTAAACATTAAACATACTTTTACCATACAATTCAGCAACTAAAGCCCTGGGTATGTATCCAAATGAACTGATAACTTATGTGTACACAAAAATTTGCACAAGTATGTCTACAGCAGTTTTATTCATAATTGCCCAAATTTGAAAGTAATCAAGACATCTTCAGTAGGTGAATGGATAAACTGTGGCATTTCCAGACAATGAAATATTATTCAGTGATAAAACGAAATGAGCTATCAAGCCATGAACAGTCATGAAAGAACCTCAATGCATATTGCTGAGTGAAAGAGCCAATCTTAAAATGTTATATACCATATGATCCCGACTATATGACATGATGGAAAAGGCAAAACTATGGAGGCTCTAAAAACATCAGTCATTGTCGGGGGCAAGGGAGAGAAAACGATGTTTAGGTGGGAGCACAGAGGATTTTTAGGGCAGTAAAACTATTCCATATGACCCCGTAATGGTGAATGTATGTCATTATACATTTGTCCAAATCCATAGAGTGTACAATACCAAGAATAAACATAAACTATGAACTTTGGGTGGTAATGATGGTGTCAGTGTAGTGGTATGGTGTCAGTATATTACTTGGGAGTGGGATGTTGACAGTGGAGAATGCTGTACGCTGCCCAAGAGAGGACAGAAGTGTATGAAAACTGTGTATTTTTTTTTCCTAGCTTAACTGAAGTACACTTGACAAAAATTGTATATGTTTATTGTGTACAATGTGATGTTTTGAGGTACCTATACACTGTGAAATGACTACCACAATCAAGCTAATCAACATATGCGTATCTCACATAGTTAACGTTTTGTGTGGTGAGAACCACTTAAGATGCACTTTCTTAGCAAATTTCAAATATACAATACAGTATTTTTAACTACAGTCACCATGTATGCAATAGATTTCTAAAACATATCAACTTGCATCACTGAAACTTTATACCCTTTGGCCAACATCTCCCCATTTTCCCCCAACCCCCCCAGCCCCTAGCAACTATCATTCTACTCTGCCTTTATGCATTCAACTTTGTTAGGTTCCATATATAAGTGAAGTCATGCAATATTTGTCTTTCTGTGTCTGACTTATTTCACTTAGCATCATGTCCTTCAGGTTTATCCATGTTGTGGTAAATGACAGGCTCAAAAATATTCCATTATATTGCATACATTGTGTATACACACACAATGGAATACACACCCCTGCCCCACCCCCCCACATTTTCCTTTTCCAGTCATCCATCTACAAACACTTTAGGCTGTTTCCATATCTTAGCTATTGTGAATAATGCTGCAATGAACATGAAAGTGCAGATATCTTTTTGAGACACTGATTTCATTTCCTTTGGATATATACCCAGAAATTGGATTGCTGGATCATATGGTAGTTCTATTTTTAATTTTTTGAGAAACCTCCTTACTGTTTTCCGTAATGGCTATACCAATTTTCATTCCCACCAACAGTGTCCAGCGTTCCTTTTTTCTCCACATCCTTACCAACACTTGTTATCTTTTGTCTTCTTTATAATAACCATTCTAACAGATATGAGGTAATATCTCATTGTGGTTTTGATTTGCATTTCTCTGATAGTGATGTTGAGCATCTTTTCATAAACCTGCTGGCCATTTGTATGTCTTCTTTTGAGAAATGTCTATTCAGGCCCCTTGCCCATCTTTTAGTTGTTTTTTTTTTTTTTTTTTTTTTTTTAGCTAACTGTACTTTTTGCTCAGTTTTACTGTGAATCCAAAACTGCTCTAAAGAATAAAATCTATGTTAGACCAAAAGATCTTGTGAATAAGTAAATGGAGGATAACAGACAAATCTCCCATGCAGAAGAATTTCAAATAATGAATATAGTTACTCCACCCCAAAGGATGGGGAGCATAAATCCCTGCTTCTTAAGTGTGGCTGTATATACAGTCATCCCATCCTCTGATATCTTAGAGGGACTTATCTGAGGACCCTCACTGATATAGTTTGGTTATTTATCCCTGCCCAAATCTCATGTTGAATTGTAATCCCCAGTGCTGGAGGTGGGTCCTAGTGGGAGGTGTTTGGGTCATGGGGTGGATCCCTCATGGCTTGGTGCTATCTTTGCAATAGTGAGTGAGTTCTCACAAGATCTGGTGATTTTAAAGTGTGTGGCACCTCTCCCCACACCCACTCTCTGTTGCTCCTGCTCTGGCCATGTGATGTGCCTGCTCCTACTTCACTTTTTGCCATGAGTAAAAGCTTTCTGAGGCCTCTCCAGAAGCAGATGCTGGTGCTATGCTTCCTATACAGCTTACAGAACCATGAGCCAATTAAACTTCTTTTCTTATAAATTACCCAGTCTCAGGTATTTCTTTATAGCAATGCAAGAATGGAGTAATACAGAAAACTGGTACCAGAAGTGGGGCATTGCTTTAAAGATACCTGAAAATGTGGAAGCAGCTTTGGAACTGAGTAACAGGCAGAGAATAGAAGACATTGGAGGGCTCAGAAAAAGATAAGAAGATTAGGGAAAGTTTGGAACCTCTTAGAGACTTGTTAAATGGTTGTGACCAAAATGCTGACAGTGGTATGGACAAAGGCCACGCTGATTAGGTCTCAGTTGGAGATGAGGAACTCACTGGGAACTGGAGAAAAGATCACCCTTGTTATGCTTTAGCAAATAATTTGGCTGTATCATGTCCATGCCCTAGAGATCCGTGGAAGTTTGAAGTTGAGGGCGATGAGCTAGGATACCTGATGGAAGAAACTTCTAAGCAGCCAAGTGTTTGAGATATAGCCTGGCTTCTTCTAACAACCTATGCTCAGATGTGGGAGCAAAGGAATGACTTAAAGTTGGAACTTATATTTGAAAGGGGAGCAGAGCACAAAAGTTTGGAAATTTTGAAGCCTGGCTATGTGGTAGATAAAGAAAACCTTTTTTGGGAGAGGATTTCAAAC
Organism: Pongo abelii; assembly: GCF_028885655.2. Taxonomy (NCBI): domain Eukaryota; kingdom Metazoa; phylum Chordata; class Mammalia; order Primates; family Hominidae; genus Pongo; species Pongo abelii. The sequence continues at coordinate 37,250,547 of NC_071985.2, read as the reverse complement.
AGGCTATGGAGCAACCACTTGCTAGAGATATTTGCATAAATAAAACAGAGCAAATTGATCATATCCAAAACAATGGGGGAAAAGGCCTTGAAGGAATTTCAGAGACCTTTGTAGCAGCCCCTCCCATTACAGGTCCAGAGGCCTAGGAAGGAAGAATGGTTTCATGGACAGGGCCCAGGGCCCCACTGCCCTGCATGGCCTTGGGACACCACTCCCCACATCCTGGCCACTCCAACTCCTGCCGTGGCTCAAAGAAGCCCAGGTATAGCTTGGGCTGCTGCTCTGGAGAATATAAGCCCTAAACCTTGGCAGCTTCCATGTAGTGCTAAGCCTGAAGATGCAGAGGACAAGAGTGGTGGATTCTTGGCAGCCTCCACCTAAATTTCAGAGAATGTACGGAAAAGCCTGGCTGTCAAGACAGAAGCCTGCTTATGGGGGCAGGGCCCTCACAGAGAACCTCTACTAGGGCAGTGCAGAGGGGAAATATGGGGTTGGAGGCCCCCAGCAGAGTTCCCACTGGGCACTGCCTAGTGGAGCTGTGAGAAGGCAGATACCATCCTTAAGACCCCAGAATAGTAAATCCACTGGCAGCTTTCACCCTGCACCTGGAAAAGCTACAGACATTCAACTCCAACCCATGGAAGCAGCCATGGGGGCTGAACCCTACAAAGCCACAGAGGCAGAGCAGCTCAAGGCCTTCAGAGCCCACCCCTTGCGCCACTGTGCCCCGGGTGTAGGACATGGATTCAAAGGAGATTATTTTGGAGCTTTAACTTTTAATGACTACCCTGCTGGGTTTTGAACTATTGGGTTTTGAAAGGGGCCTGTAGCCCTTTTCTTTTGGCTGATTTCTCCCTTTTGGAATAAGAATGTTTACCCAATGCCTATACTCCCATTGTATCATGGGAGTAAATAATTGTTTGATTTTATAGGCTCATAAGTGAAGGAACTCATCTCTAGATGACACTTTGAACTTACTTGGGTCTTCTGAGTTAATGCTGGGATGAGTTAAGATTTGGGGGACTGTTGGGAAGGCATGATTATACTTTGCAATGTGAGGAGGTGACACTTGGGAGAGGCTGGGGCAGAATGATATGATTTGGATATTTTTTTCTGCCCAAATTTCATGTTGAATTATAATCCTCAATGATGGAGGTGCGGCCTGGTAGGAGGTGTCTGGATCATGAGGGTGGATCCCTCATGGCTTGGTTATGTCTTTGTGTGCTGTCTTTGTGATAGTGAGTTCTCATGAGATCTGGTCATTTAAAAGTGTGTGGCACCTCTCCAGCTCACCTCAACTCTTTTTCTCCCTTGCTCCACCTTTCACCATGTGATTCCCCTGCTTCTGCTTTGCCTCTCATGAGTAAAGGCCCCCTAAGGCCTCTCCAGAAGATGAGGAATGTCAGTGCCATGACTGTACAACCTGCAGAACTGTGAGCTAATTAAACCTCTTTTCTTTAAAAACTACCCAGTCTCTGGTATTTATTCATAGCAACACAAGAATGGCCTAATATACCCACAGATATCAAAATCCACACATACACAAGTCCCAAAGTGGGCCCTGACGAACTTAGCCATACACAAAGTCAGCCGTCCCTATCTGCTGGTTTCAAATTTCTCCAATACTGTATTTTCCATCCACATTTGGTTGTGAATGTGGAACCTGCGGATACAGAGGGCTGACTGTATTTATTTAAAAAATCTGCGTATAAGTGGACCTGTGCAGTTCCAACCTGCATTGTTTTTTGTTTTGTTTTGTTTTGTTTTTTTGAGACGGAGTTTCTCTCTTGTTGCTCAGGCTGGAGTACAATGGCACAATCTTGGCTCACCGCAACCTCCGCCTCCCAGGTTCAAGCGATTCTCCTGCCTCAGCTTTCCGGAGTAGCTGGGATTACAGGCATGTGCCACCATGCCAGGCTAATTTTGTACTTTTAGCAAAGACGGGGTTTCTCCATGTTGGTCGGGCTGGTCTCGAACTCCTGACCTCAGGTGATCCACCCACCTCGGTCTCCCAAAGCGCTGGGATTACAGGCGTGAGCCACCACACCCGGCACCCCAACCTGCATTGTTGTAGGGTCAACTGTACTGACTTCCTTCCAAAGAATACAGTATGAAAAGCAGGAGATGGAGTAACTTTACAGTGGAGGTGATTAAGGTCAAAATCAACAGTGATAAATTGTATTGACAGTATATACCCTTGATATGATGTGATGAAAATAGTACCTTATCTCTGTGATCTTCCTGTTAAAAAAACCCATGATCTCAGTCACACAAGAAAAACCTCAGACTGAGCAAAGTGGCTCACGCCTGTAATTCCAGCGCTTTGGGAGGCCAAGGTGGATGGATCGCCTGAGGTCAGGAGTTCAAGGTCAGCCTGGCCAACATGGTGAAACTCTGTCTCTACTAAAAATACAAAAATTATGCTGGGCTTGGTAGCTCACTCCTGTAATCTCAGCACTTTGGGAGGCAGAAGTGGATGGATTATCTGAGGTTAAGAGTTCGAGACCAGCCTGACCAATATGGTGAAACCCTGTCTCTACTAAAAATACAAAAAGTAGCTGGGCATGGTGGCAAGCACCTGTAATCCCAGCTACTTAGGAGGCTGAGACAGGGGAATTGCTTGAACCCGCGAGGTGGAGGTTGCAGTGAGCTGAGATCGTGCCACTGCACTCCAGCCTGGGAAACAGAGGGAGATTCTGTCTCTCAAAAAAAAAAAGGGCCAGGCACCATGGCTCATGCCTGTAATCCTAGCACTTTGGGAGGCTGAGGCAGCTGGATCATAAAGTCAGAAGATGGAGACCACCCTGGCCAACATGGTGAAACCCCATCTCTACTAAAAATACAAAAATTAGGCCGGGTGCGGTGGCTCACGCCTGTAATCTCAGCATTTTGGAAGGCTGAGGCAGGCAGATCACGAGGTCAGGAGTTTGAGACCAGCCTGGCCAACATAGTGAAACCCCGTCTCCTCTAAAAATACAAAAAAATTAGCCAGGTGTGGTGGCGGGCACCTGTAATCCCAGCTGCTCGAGAGGCTGAGGCAAGTGAATCACTTGAACCCAGGAGGCGGAGCTTGCAGTGAGCCGAGATCACGCCACTGCACTCCAGCCTGTGTGACAGAGCAAGACTCCGTCTCAAGAAAAAAAAAAAGATCTAATGACACAATGATGTAAATAAAGTGTTTAATGCAACAGCTGGCCTGGCACAGAGGTGCAGTTCACATTTACTGAATGAATGAGTGAGCAGATGAATAAAAGTTTCATGTGGGAAACTTTTATTCATCTACCTCCAGGGGATCCCAGCTTGTCCTTCAACAGTATTTATTGGAAGTGCTAGGGAGGAATTCACTTGGAAATTTAATTTTGCCGGGTGCCGTGGCTCATGCCTGTAATCCCAGCACTTTGGGAGGCCAAGGCAGACGGATCACGAGGCCGGGAGTTCAACAGCAGCCTGACCAACATGGTGAAACCCTGTCTCTACTAAAAATACAAACATTAGCTGGGGGTGGTGGCACGAGCCTGTAATCCCAGCTACTCGGGAGCCTGAGGCAGGAGAATTGCTTGAACTCAGGAGGTAGCTGCAGTGAGCCAAGATCGTGCCATTGCACTCCAGCCTGGGCAACAAGAGCGAAACTCCATCTTAAAAAAAAAAAAAGAAAAGAAAAAAGGAAAACACCAGACAAATCCCAATGGAGAAACATTCTACAAAATACCTGACCAGTAAAACTGTCAATCAAGGTTGTCAAAACTATAGTGAGAACCCATACAAAGTTTGAAAAAAAAAAAATTAGCTGGGAGGCTGAGGTGGGAGGATCACCTGAGCCTGGGAGGATGAGGCTGCAGTGAGCTGTGACTGCACCACTGTACCCCAGACTAGGAGACAGAGCAAGACCTTGTCTCAAAAAAAAAAAAAAAAATCTCAAAACAAAGCAAACAAACGAAAAACAACAAATAAAGTCTGAGAAACCATCATGGTTAAAAGGGGCCTAAGGGGGCCGGGCATGGTGGCTCATGCCTGTAATACCAGCACTTTGGGAGGCTGAGGCAGGCGGATCACCTGAGGTCGGGAGTTCAAGACCAGCCTGACCAATATGGTGAAACCTCGTCACTACTAAAAATACAAAATTAGCCAGGCATGGTCTCACATGCCTGTAATCACAGCTACTCGGGAGACTGAGGCAGGAGAATCGCTTGAACCCAGGAGGCAGCGGTTGTGGTCTGCCGAGATTGCGCCATTGCCCCATAGCCTGGGCAACAAGAGCGAAACTCCGTCTCAAAAAAAAAAAAAAAAAAAGTGGGGGGAGCCTAAGGAGACACAACAACTAATGTCTTGTGGCATCCTGGATAAGCCCTGCAACAGAAAAAAAAAAAAAAGTCAGGTAAAACCTAAGGAAATACAAATCAAGTATGGACATTAGTTAATAACAATATATCAATGTTGGGTCATTAATTGTAACAAATGTATGATACTGATGTAACACATTAAGAATAGCAGAAACTAAGTGAGCTGTGAGCTGTGACTGCACCACTGTACCCCAGTGGGAACTCTCTATACTATCTGCAATTTTTCTGTAAATCTAAAATTATTCTTAAAAATGATGTTTACGGCCAGGCGCGGTGGCTCAAGCCTGTAATCCCAGCACTTTCGGAGGCTGAGGCGGGCAGATCAGGAGGTCAGGAGTTCGAGACCATCCTGGCTAACATGGTGAAACCCCGTCTCTGCTAAAAATACAACAACAACAAAAAATTAGCCAGGTGTGGTGGCGGGCGCCTGTAGTCCCAGCTACTCATGAGGCTGAGGCAGGAGAATGGCCTGAACCCGGGAGGCGGAGCTTGCAGTGAGCCGAGATCACGCCACTGCACTCCAGCCTGGGTGACAGAGCGAGACTCTGTCTCAAAAAAAAAAAAAAGATGTTTATTTTTAAAAAAGATACTGCATACACTTAAATGGTTTTTACCCTACAGTATCCACTTGCCTTTAGAAATGGTGTGTCCATGGCTGGGTGTGGTGGCTCATGCCTGTAATCCCGGCACTTTGGGAGGCGGAGGAGGGAGGATCATCTGAGGTCAGGAGTTCAAGACCAGCCTGGCCAACATGGTGAAAACCCATCTCTACAAAAATACAAAAATTAGCTGGGCCTGATGGTGGGTGCCTGTAATCCCAGCTACTTGGGAGGCTGAGGCAGGAGAATTACTTGAACCCGGGAGGCAGAAGTTGCAGTGAGCTGAGATCACGCCACTGCACTCCAGCCTGTGTGACAGAGTGAGACTCCATCTCAAAAAAAAAAAAAAAGAAAAAGAAAGGTATGTCCACATAAGCATGGTGGGTGTAGTAAGTATCCTTGCCTGTGCATAGTGGGAACTTTAAGGGTGGGGGCGGGGGCAACACTTACCAGTCAGTGATCATCTCTCCCTGATCACCTGACTGGGTAGTATTTGTCAATCACATTATGTTGTGTGATTTCAGCATGTATGGTTATGCTAGTCAGGGTTTGTTGTAGACTAAATATTTACACACCCATTCTCTGAAATTCTATGATGGGTAGAAGGAGGGTGTGGGATAGTGGTTATGTGAGTTCACTTGGAAACACAGCAAAATACTGTAGACTGGTGGCTTAAATGGAAGTTTATTTCTCATCGTTCTGGAGCCTGGGAAGACTGATATGAAGGTGCTGACAAGGTAGGTTTCATTCTGAGTCCTCTTCTCTTGGCTACCATCCTACTGCTCACATGACCTTTTCTTTGAGTGCACATGCAGGGTTTGGGGAGAGCTCTTAGGTGTCTCTTCTTATAAGGGCACTAATCCCATCATGAGGGCCCCAGCCTAATGACCTCATCTAACCCTAATTACCTTCCAAAGGCCCCATCTCCAAATAACATCACATAGGAGTTCAGGCTTCAACATATAAACGTTGGGAACAAAATCTATATTTGGGAACAAACATTAAGTACATAACAATAGTGAAGACCCCGAGGCTTTGGAGCCAAACTACCTTAATTCAAATCCTAACTTTACTCATTACTAGTTTTGTGACTTTTAACAATTTACTTTGTGTCTGTCTGTGCTTCCATTTCCTCATCTGTAAAATGAGGGATATTAACAATGCCCACCTTGCAGATTGCCTTGAGGATTAAATGCAGCAATGTATATAAAGTGCTTAGAACAGTGTTGGCATGTAAATATCAGTCAGTGAATGCTATCTATTATCATTGCTATGATGTAGTTCATGAGCTCCTACTAGTATTTTTCTTTTTATAGAAAAAGTGTTGTGAAGTCAGATATGCCTGAGAAATGCTGCAACAAACAATGGGAAAGTTTTTTAAAAGGGTTTGAGTAGGGAGGGTCTGCCTCTAGTGTTTTATTTTCTCTGCAGATGTGCCCATCAAAGACACTCAGCAAGAGTTGGCCATTTCCTTCCTTTGTTCATTACCTCATTAGTCGGCATAGAATATTATGTACTTGGCACGTTCTGATTTTAACTTAGGGAAAAAAGATGAAGTTACACATTCAACTATATAATATTATTGTTCTCAGTGCCACCTCATATTCTTTTTCAGAGGCAGAGAATATGTAAATAAAAGCAGACATCTAGTAAATACAGCACTTAGTTATATATTCAATTTCATTTGAGTTCCAAGTACAATTTTAATTTCTTAACAAATGCCTACCTTTACTCCGTGGTTAATTTTAATGGTCATTTTATTCCTCATCTAATACACATATCATAAATTTACTATCATAACCATTTTTTAAGTGTATAATTCAGTACAGACTGTATTTTTATTGTTAATGCTTGTTTTGTGGGCCGACCTGCATTTCATTTGTGGACTATGTAAACACAACATATACATATCTCTTTTTTTTTTTTTTTTTTTTGAGATGGAGTCTCGCTCTGTCACCCAGGCTGGAATGCAATGGCACGATCTCAGCTCACCACAACCTCCACCTCCCGGGTTCAAGCAATTCTCCTGCCTCAGCCTTCTGAGCAGCCAGGATTACAGGTGCATGCCACCACGCCCAGCTAATCTTTGTATTTTTAGTAGAGACAGGGTTTTGCCGTGTTGGTCAGGCTGGTCTGGAACTCATGACCTCAGGTGATCTGACCGCCTTGGCCTCCCAAAGTGCTGGGATCACAGGCATGAGCCACCGCGCCCAGCGTTTTTTTTTTTTTCTTTAAGTTATCAGATGCGTGGTAACCACACCCAAAGGAAAGCTATGGAACGTTCTGTTGTTTTGCTTTTTTTTTTTGTTTTAATGACTCAGCTCTGTTCAGGAAAAGGTTTAGTTTTCTAAGAAAATTCCAATAATCTGAATAATGATAATTGCTGTCAAAACCTCCCTACATAGTTGACAATGCATTGTTTTCCTGATACCTTATCTTTTGTATAAAAAGATAAACATCTCTTTGGTTCTGTTTGCCTTCTAGTGAGGAAAGAAGTGGCACAGAGAAAGGCTGTTCTCTGGCGAAGAAGGAACCAAAAAGAAGTTGCCAACATGGAGAGGCCCAGGGCATGCTGGGGAGGGAAGCAGAGAGCCCCAGGGCACGCTACGAAGGAAAGCAGAGGGGCCCAGGGCATGCTGGGAGGGAAGCAGAGAGGCCCAGGGCATGCTGGGAGGGAAGCAGAGAGGCCCAGGGCATGCTGGGAAGGGGAAATGCCGAGGCCCAGGGACCGTGGCTGCTAGAAAGCCTGCTATTCTAGGCTCCTCTTGAAAGCTCTTGTGCTCAGCTAGCTAGTCATTGTGACTCAGCTCTGCCTGTGAAGCGCCTACAGTCTAGTTGAGAAGGTAAGGTACATATGTATAACTATGTTAAAAAGCAGTTCGAGGCCACATTTAAATATATCAGCAAGTGAACAATACAGATAGTAAAAGCAGAAATCCTGTGAGTTGGAAGGTTAGAGGAAGCTTCGTGGGAGAAGTAGGATTCTCGATGAATCCTGAAAGATGGGTAGATTGTTGGAGAAATGGAGATAATTAAAGTCCCACTGCTAGGGAGCTTGTATATAAGCAGAGGAGAAAATGAACGCAGCATGTTGGGAAAACCTGTATCTCCCAAGCTATTTTATTATTGATTTTCATCATCTCCTGAACTTCAGTTGATTGGGTTGGTTTTTGCCATTTTGTCAACACTCCTTAAATCTCCAGCGCAATCTCCAGCATTTACCTTTCTTTATTTCTGTGGACGAGAAACAGATCTGTCTTTTTGCCTTTTGGGGCACTGGCTTCCTTAGTGTAGAAGTCATGACTGTGATGTGCAGTATGCCTGGGAAAAATAAAAGGAGTTACTCCTTGCACCCAAGGTTAGACTTTCTTCATGGCAAGAGATTTTGGGGAATAGTTTTCGGCAGTGATCCCATCTTCAGACACTTCTGGGATACTCATGACTAGCTAACTCCTGCTGGCAGCTGTCTCCCATCACTGACCTTGAGTTTCTCCAGAAAGAGATCACATGTGGGGCTTCCATGACTGTGTTTATGCAGCAGCAACACTGACCAGTTGGCCACAGAATCAGAACTGGCTCAAGTCTGGACCCTGAAGGCATTTATCAACTTGCTGGTCTCTCTTGAGCTTCCAGGGTCTCAACCATTATCCTGGCCAAGGGATTTAGCCAAGAAGAAAGGGCATCTGGGCAAAATGCCATTAGGAAGGTTGTCCGCCAGGAAACAACACACACTTTATTTATGGTCTTTCCTTTCCCCCCATCAAATCAGATTTTGCTTTCTCCCACTACTGAGGTGACAGAGACAAAGACTTGTGTTTAATATGCAAAAGCAGTAGCTTACATCCAAATTGCTATTATCCCTGCAAAAAGACTTCTTTCAAAGCTTTACAATCCTTTTGCTATTTACTTTCATTGCGTGGGTTACATTTACCTATTTTTTGCTGAGAGTTTTATATAGCTTAATCACAAAGAAAAAGAAGCAGTTCTATACTACTATTTCTTTTTTCTAACCAGTCATCCCATTGAATTTTTATTAAGAAAAATTCTACCTGGATGTAAAAAAAATTTTACATGAAGGAATTGCAAATAAGTATAAGAATTGCACATATGCATAAAAATAATTGTATTTTATCTTATTTATCTTACTTCCCAAAAGATGATAAAATCACTGACATATGCAAGTATAAAAGCACCATACGCCCTCAATTTCTGTTGGTTTCCTCATCTGTAAAATGGAAGGTTTGCCCTGCATAGATTATTTTTAAGTTTCCTTTCAGTTTAATATTCCTTGGTCCTACAGGAGGATATGGTGCTGTTTGTGTTGGAAATTCAAGATGGTAGCATATAAAAAGAGGATTAGACAGAGAAACAGAAATTTGTCTTGGAGTAGACTGGCAACTACCATCTAAGACCCTTTTCTGTCTGGACAGGTCTTTGAATGGTCAGCATTAGCATAAGTGGAAGTAAGTCAGCAATTGCTCCATATTCACCTGGAGTTTAAAATTGGCAGCCAAAGGTTGCAAACTCAAATGCCTCCAAGGTTTTGAGGTTGGTACTGTAGGTGGGGGCCTGAGGGGAGTGGTAGGAACCCCAGACTGTAGGAGAGTGCTTGTCTCCTCCCTAAACATATGTAAGTAAATAAATAAATAAATAAAGGTGGCCAAAACACACAGACAAATCTCTGACTTTATTTAGCCTACAGGCTACTAGTTTCCTACCCTTAAATTCCATATCAGCCTATCTCTTCATTTTTTAAGTAAAGAATCTGAGGGACAGTAATTTGCCCAAGGTCAGACAGCAATTTAGTAGTATGGCAAGGCCAAGACCTGGATGTTTTGCTCTCTAAGTCAGTGTTCTTCCATCTGGTTATCTCTCAGCTCAGATCTGTCCCAGCAAGCAAGCCTGCTGATTGTCTAAACACTGAATAGATTGTGGCTTTGCTACCTTTACCTGAACATTGTTTATAACAATAGCTACTTCATAAAGGTAAAAGTAGATTTCTATGGTTAGAATATGTGCCACAGAAATTAATGTGCTGGAGACTTGATCCCCAGTGCAACAGTGTTGGGAGGCAGGGCATAATGGGATGTGTTTAGCCCCAGAGGCTTGTCTCTTTCAAGACCTTTTGAATGGACTAATGCTGTTATAAAAAGGGCTCATGGAATTAGATTCTTCCTCCCACCTTTCTTTCTCTTTCCTCTCTCCCCACCCCCCACCCCCAACTTTTTCGCTTCCATCTTCCATCTTGAAAGGATGAAGCAGGAGTGCCCTCACCAGATGCCAGTGCCTTGATCTTAGACTTCCCAACCTCCAGAACTGTGATAAAATAAATTTCTGTTCTTTATAAATTACTCAGTCTCAAATATTCTATTATAGCAGCACAAAACATATTAAGACATAGATCTATGTTAAAAGTCACTTTCAAAAAGTGTTGATATGTTATTAATTCATTATTAAATCATGAACACTCTAGAACAGTGCCATTCAACAGCTCCATACATAATTTTAAAGGACTTAGTAGAAACATTTTAAAAAATAAAACCAATATATCAAAAATATCATCATTTCAACTTGTAATAAATATATAAAATTATTAATGGGATATGTACATTCTTTTTTCATAGAACTCTTCAAATCTGTTGAGTATCTTATAGTGCATCTTATTTCAGACAGCCACATTTCAGGTGCTTGATAGCCACATATGGCCAGTGGCTACCATATTGGACAGTGTGGTTCTAGAAGGTTCCTTGTTTCATTCTCACCCTACTCACAGCCAACCAGGGAAGGGAGAAAGTTCCCAGAGGCTTGTCTCTTTCAAGCCTTCTATTGTTGGTTAATTAAATCCCTAAGCAACGGCTGAGTCACTTGCAACTGTGGAAGACAATTTAAGAAATCTGTCTCAAAGCCAAGAACATAGCTCCCCACGTAAAAGGAGGGGAGGCAAGTCCTTTGAGCTAGATGCCTTGAAGGAAGAGTCTGTACTGAGTCAGGTGCCCCTGTGTAGGAGGGAAGGAGATAAGTCATTGCCAAGGGGACAGAGGAAAGCAGAGAAGAGAAATGGTTCTCCTTAGGGTCACCATTTCCCTCCAGAGCCCCTGTGAAGGAGGGTCTATGGTGCTTAGTTCTCACTAAGAGAACTAAGCCTCTCCATGAGGCAGGTACTATACTATTCTCATTTTATAGAGGAGAAAACCCAGGCAGAGAGGTCATGTACTTGCCTGAGGTCATGTAGCTAGTAATCAGCAAAGCTAGTGCTCAACACTCAGGTCTGATGGACTTCAATACCAATTTCTTTTTTATTTTTTTGTATTTTGAGACGGAGTCTCGCTGTTGTCACCCAGGCTTGAGTGCGATGGTGCGATTTCGGCTCACCACAACCTCCGCCTCCTAGGTTCCAGCAATTCCTGCCTCAGTCTCCTGAGTAGCTGAGATTACGGGCGCCTGCCACCACGCCTGGCTAATTTTTGTATTTTTAGTAGAGATGGGGGTTTCACCATACTGGCCAGGCTGGTCTCGAACTCCTGACCTCAGGTGATCCACCCTCCTGGGATTACAGGCGTGAGCCACCACACCCAGCCTCAATACCTATTTCTTAACCACTGGGCTATATTAGGAAGTTCTGACACCATCTCCAAATATCACAGAGGGCACATGAACTTTTGCATAAAATGTGCATGAATGTTTGGCGTTTACATACAACTTATTACTATTTACATGACCGAATGGTCTATTTTCAGGCAAATTTCCATCTAAAACAGTATCACTCCTTCCCAACACAGTTGGTTGCTTCTTAATCTTTCTTTTTGCTCTTCATTTTCACCCATCCACTATTTCTGGTGGACTCCTGGGAGCAAAACCGTATGGGAAAATGGGAGACTCAGATAGCAAAGAAGTAGGAGGTGAATGCCAGGAATCAGCAGGGCTGGCTCTCTGTATAGGATTTGGCTGAATGTGGCATCTGATCTGGGATGGAAGAGGAGGGAAATATCAAACATTTTGTTTGTCTCAAAATATCCTATCAACCTCAGGACTGTCTCAAAATATCCTATCAACCTCAGTCCTGTAATTAGTGAGTTATTCCCACCAGGTAATTCATTTCACCAGAGGAAAGGCATTTTCTCCAGAAGATCCCATTGAAATGAAGCAGGCCTAATGGGGAGGCCAGGTGGAATAGCAGCTGAGCCTGCAGTCTGTGGGGCTGTATTGCCTGCGTTTGACACCCTGCCCTGCCACTTTCCAGATGAGTCACCTTGGACAGTTTACTGAAATTTCTCTGCCTCAGTCTTCATTTAAAAACTGGATATAGCCAGGTGTGGTGGCTCACGCCTGCAATCCCAGCACTTGGGGAGGCCGAGACAGGCAGATCACGCAGTCAAGAGATCGAGACCATCCTGGCCAACATGGTGAAATCCTGTTTCTACTAAAAAAAAAAAAAAAAAAAAAAAAAAAAAAAAAAAAAAAAAAAATTAGCTGGGCATGGTGGCATGCGCCTGTAGTCCCAGCTACTGGGGAGGCTGAGGCAGGAGAATCACTTGAACCCGGGAGGCGGAGGTTGCAGTAAAGCAAGATCGCGCCATTGCACTCCAGCCTGGCAAGAGAGTGAGACTCCGTCTCAAAAAAAATAAAAAATATTAAAAAAAAAAACTGGATATAAAACTCGTTTTACATGATAGGACTTTCAGGATGATTAAAAGAGATGAGGAATATAAAGTTCCTGAAGAGTTAGCACTCAGTAATCTTACGGTGCAATAGCATGAATGCCCAATTCAGTGGTACTTAACCACTGAATCACCAGGAGAGTTCATTAAAATACAGGGACCCGGGCTTATTTTCCCAAGAGGGGGAAGGGTTACAAACAAGCAACATTTGTCCCCTGCCTTGGCTGGCATTGGTGTACCAGAATATTAAGTCCTTATCCATGTGGTGCCAGAAATACCAAGAGGCCAAGTGATGTCGTGGGAAAGCCACGGGCTTCAGTGTCAGACAGGTCTGTGATGAAACTCGGCCCAGTCACTTGCTGGCTATATGACCTTGGGGAAGGCTTTTCATCTCTCTGAGCCTCAGTTTCCCTATTTGTGTGGTGGAAATCATTATAGCTGTCTTTTTGC